>NC_083756.1:7695312-8008750 GCF_033458585.1 Syngnathus typhle
ATCTTCTCGACCTCTGATTTTTATTTCTCCATTTTAGGACCAAAAATAACAACACATACAACCAGTCCCTGTAAAATGCTTTCTCACATCTACACTCACTCGCTTTATTCGTTGTGTTCAGCGTGATAAAGTCACTGTAACCTGCGGAGTCTGCGTCAGTTGGACATTTTTCGCTCAACATTTTTTTTTATTGGTCATCAAGTGCAAGCACGTTTTTTGTTGCATATGTTCTTCATCATGCGCGTCTTGATCTGAAAAAGTTTAGAAATAAGAGGAAGGGTTTGGTTGGAGCTTTTGGGCTTGTTAGACGTCCTATCGCAACAACAAATTGCTCTTCTCAGTGCGACATATTTAAAAAACGCATTTTGTATTTTTTTTGTTCATGTTTATCACCAAAGCAGGTAACTGTATTTAATTTAGCTATTCGCGTAGAGTTAAAAAAAAAAAAAAAACGATCATGCGCTTGATCTCATTTGCGCTTCATCGTAAAGATGACGCGCAAACGCACGACAACCTCACGCAGTGGATTTGACACAACCGCCGCCGTGGGGGAAGCAGACGCATGGTTCATTTTTCCTGCACAAAATGGCAGCCGCGCAGCCCTGCGTGCAGTGAGCAGAGTCCACGCAGCGGCTCCGCGTATGCGTGCGGGCGTGCGTGGGGAGGGAGGGAGGGAAGACTGCGCTTCGCATACTCGTCATACATGCGCTGTAAGATTTCACCTCGTTTAACATCTCGGTTTTTAATGATTGCGTCCACGTCAATCGTCAAAAGTGGTTGCCATAGAAACACTGGCATTCACCTGACGCGAGAAGCGCTCCCTCGTTTGCGGATTGAACTGATTAAAAATGAAGTGAAATAGATTCGAGTCGAGATACTTGATGTCACCAGTTATGACCGATTTGCATTGCGAAGCAAATTACAAATACATTTGCCTGCACGGAGACTGTTTTTACAAGCACGTACTTTTTTTCCCGTTCCACGTGAGCCTTGTCCTTTCTTTCCTACTGTAACCTTTAAAATAATGCAGGCATTGCAGAGGGCGTATTTATTAAGCCGTTGATTTATGACATTTACGATCAAATTAGCATAAAAGATGATGTTGCTTTAACACAAGTTAAGCAAACAGCTGCCTTCTTCCAAATGGCGCGCTGACTGTCGGTCCTTTGTCTTCTTTTTTTCCCGTTTTTATGCCATCAGCTCCTTTTGCTCATCATGCATCGGACGACGAGGATCAAGATTACCGAGCTCAACCCTCACCTCATGTGCGTCCTGTGCGGGGGTTACTTCATTGACGCCACCACTATCATCGAATGTCTCCACTCATGTAAGCAAGCATGCGCGGGCGCGCGCGCGCACCCTGCTAATGAGAGGCATGCATTTTCACCTCATCAAAAACCTTATGTTTTCTTTTTTTTTTTTTGCAAGTTTGCAAAATGTGCATCGTCCGTTACCTGGAAACCAGCAAATATTGTCCAATCTGTGACGTGCAAGTGCACAAAACAAAGCCTCTGCTCAACATTAGGTGAGAAGATTCTTCACACATTTGAAATAAAAATGAAGTGTCTTATGTTGTTTTGCTATCTGTTCTTTTCACCTTCTTCCATTTTGCTGAGCCATTATTGTTTAGCAAAGGGAAGTGGGAAAATAAGTGTGCGACTTCCTCTGTGCAGGTCTGATAAAACTCTGCAGGACATCGTGTATAAACTGGTCCCGGGCCTGTTTAAAAGTAAGAACGTGATAGCTGAGTGATGTTTTTTTTTTGCTGTGTTTCACATTCTACACACAAACAAACAAACAGGAAATTGGAAAAAGAGAAACCCTAATTTGAATTGGCTCTCAGCAAGAAGTAAACTGAGATGTTGCATCTTCTTTTTTTTTTTTCCATTGTTACATCATTGCAAAATTATGCAGTCAATAATGAACACACTTAAAAGGCTTTTTTTTTCACTGGACAGATGAAATGAAGAGGAGAAGAGACTTTTATGCTGAACACCCTGTGGAAGGTGAGTCTTGAATTAAAAATCAGCACCAAGCAGTCATTATATTGAGAAATTAATTTGCTTTTTTTTCCCCCCCCAATATTGCAATTTCAGTTTAATATGCTATTTTTTAGGTCCTCCAACCATGTCATTTTTTTCTTTACAAACACATGCATTACATTTGTCTGTATTGCTAAATATTTATAATATAGTTTTTGTCTAGTTGTCTTATAAATATGCATATTAATAAAGCATATCGACCCACTAACATGAAGCTTGGCATTTGTTTCCCTAATTTCAGCCTTTATGATTTGAAATTTTATAAAATTATATATAACATTTTATACCCTGTAGTATCACTATGAAATTAAAGCTTCTGAATATTTTCAACTTTAACTCATGAAAAATATGTCCGTGCAATACCAATTTGTTTTGTAGCTTCTAATGGCTCCAATGAAGATCGAGGCGAGGTGGCAGATGAGGACAAGAGAATAATCACTGATGATGAGATCATCAGCCTCTCTGTTGAGTTCTTTGACCAGAGTTCCAGGTAAGATGATTTTCAAATCTCCATCTGCCGTCATAAAAATTGTTCACATTGAATTGACCTGAATAATCTCACATGTAACAAAAATGGGATTGTGTGCAGACTGACAGGGGGACTTGAAGAAAAGCATTCAAGCAAAGATCAGGTTCACATCTTTTGCAATTAATCAATTCCATCTTTCAAGGCGGTCCGTTATTTTTCCAATCAAATCCATCTTCTCCAATTACTCGGCAGATGGCGAACAAAAGATACCTGCAGTGTCCAGCAGCAATGACCATCATGCATCTGAGGAAATTCCTCCGAAGCAAAATGGACATCCCCAACACTTACCAGGTCTGTTATTCTACTTGTTAAAAATATTTTTATGTGTTGATAATATTATCACCCTTCTAGTATATCTCTTCTTGAATTTTCTTCTGTCTCTAGGTAGAAGTCATGTATGAAGACGAACCCCTGAAAGATTACTACACTTTAATGGACATAGCGTATATCTACACTTGGAGAAGGGTGAGACAAATATAACATTTACACCCAAAAAGTCTTCCTATTTATTTGAGGTACCCATTTGCAAAGTCTCAATTGTAGTTTTACTTTTTATTTGGGTATTGTGTAAATTGATTTCTGTAGTCAAAATATCAGCGGTGAAAGGCGAATGGGGATTTTGACTAATTGAAATAAATTCTCTATATGTGTGTATATATGTATATAAACTGTGCCATGATTATTATTATTAACACAGAAAACATTGCAATTTACTTGAACCTTGCTTTTCTTGGTGTACTACTATATATAATACATAGGACCAAAAAAAGATCATGTAAATGAACTGTTTTGTCTTTTAGTTTTGATATTATTAACATCACGTTTAACATTTCATATTTTTCTATTTTAAAAAGCTTATTGGAACATTTGTGCCATGGGTCGGTCGTGAAAAAAGGTTCCTAAGTTCTCCTCGACATTTTATAGCTAATGTCGTATGTTTTTTTCTTTCTTTCTTTCATTTGTCAAGTGCTGGGGCATATTCTTATTTTGACTGAACGTGTTAAAAAAATCGTCATCATGACAGTTTTATTCTTTTGATGGCTGGACCGCATTTTCCTAAACTGCGTCTCTGACGTCACCCTTTTCACCCCCTCCTCACGTGTTGCAACGTCCACAGACGGGCCCACTTCCGCTTCAGTACCGAGTCCGACCAAGCTGCAAAAAGCTGAAGGTGAACCACAGCCAGCAAGGGCTCACCAACCGCTCCGGACCGGAGAGCGACTCTGCCAGCGACAAAGCCGGAAGTCCCGCAGGAGCCCCGTCCACGTCCTCCTCCCTTCCGAGCCTTGGCGACCCTGAGCAGTCCCCTCTGCCTCCCCCTCGCGCCATCCCCGGGAACAACGTGAACGGGACTCCGGCAGTGGCCCCCTCGACCCCCAGCCGCCCTTTCGCACAGATCGGTGGTACCAACGGCGGCGGAAAGCCCCGGAAAGTTTCGCTGAATGGCTCAGCGACCTCGTCCGGATGACGACACCAAGTGGACCGTACCGGACCGGCCAGCCCAGCGCCAGACAGCGTTACCATGCCATGATAGAACCATTGGATCATAGTCTCTTTTGCTCGTCCGCCAGACGTTTTATGGCAATGTGTCATTTCTGTAGTGAGTTTCAAAAGAAAAGGCAAGTTGCGTGGGAGGGAATGTTATTCGGAAGTATTTGGGGGCCGGCGACCAAGTGAAGCATTTGGAACTTTTGTAATGCTGGATCTTTATTTACAGAGAAGGAAAACAACAACAACAACAAAAAAACAATCGCCCCATTTTCATAAACAAAAGGCGTTGCTTCTGGTGTGTGAAGATTTTAAATGCATGGTCATGACACCTTTATATGTTCTGGAGCTCTCTGCCCACGTTTTAATTCGTTGTTTTTAGGAGGAAAATTACACATTTTAACCGTTCTAGAAGCCACGTATAAAAATATACAGAATATAATTTTCAATCAACAGTGGTGTTTTTCCGTTGAAAAAAAAAAAAGCAAAAAAAAAAACGCTCCGGTTTCTGGGGCGTTTCATGCTCATTGATGTCACGTCTCCCGCTTTCGTTTCTGTTGATTTGCTCATTGTACGGACAACTTATTGTATTGTTACTGTTGCACAGTGTAAAACATCAAAATAAACAATTTTTACACGTAAGCTATGATTTTATTTGACATACGGTGAGCATGCGGATTGTCATTTGCTTCATTAAATATTTATGCGTGGAATGTTAATACAGAAACTTTTTAATTTTGTCATTTGAATGAATGAATTCGATATTTACTCATTTAAAAAAAATATAATTCTATGAATTCGATATTTACTCGTTTAAAAAAAATACAATACTACGGATTAAAATGTGTTTGCATATTATTCGTTGCGTTGATAATAAGCTACGAATCAATATAGAACGAACGCGGCGGGTTTTAATTAATGAACAAAAGCAAACGTTAATATTTCACAAGTTCACTTTTTGTAATCTTAAGAAAGATAAAGCTCACCTCCATTTTGCAATCTATTCGTTTAAGCAAAATAGAAAAAAAAAAACCTTTGAGATAATTATCCAGAACGGATAGTCTAATTTTTTTTCTTCCACTTTATAAATGTAGCAGTTCCCCGTCCTGCAAGTGTCGAAGAGCACAATTGCTTTGATTGACGTGAACAAACATGGTTCTATCACGTTAAAGCCATAAATTCAGCAAAAGCAAAACATTTGCGTGGTAGGGTTTTCTCTCCTGACCGAGTTCTGCTTTCTTGCAGCATTCCTGTTGCGATTTACTCTAAAACGACAACAAAAACATATTCCGATGTTGAGTAATTCCATAAGGTTTGATTGCACCAAACTTCAAAATGTCACAAACGGTACCATGGGTTGATGATGACGCGGTTCTCTGGGTGACATTTCTTCTTTGGTGGGCATTCTCCTGTCTTGTGCCTGCTGATTTAGAAGTGTGCGTTGAATTAAGATTAAAACGAGGGGCATTGGAAACAATTTAAAAAAAAAAAACGGAATTGATTTTTACTCTAACAGTGATCTGTAATTATGAATCAATTTTTGCTATATTTATAGATAAATATTGAGAGAAATAATCAAGTGAAATGTTTAAAAAGTATAGTTTTACCGTGATGATCACACAGTCGCATTAAGACAAAACAACAAACATAACAACATAAAATAGTAACAAAATAAAAAATAATAACATAACATACAAAGATATTTTTGGGTATACATTTTCTTATTTTAAATAGTTCCTCCAAAACGTTGAAGTAAAACATAAACGCGCTATATATTCACGTTTCATGCAAAGTTGCAAAGAGTAACAACTTCGTTTAAATAGACGATCTAGGCGGACTCGTGTTGTCAAGGTGACAAGGATCAACAGTGCATACTTCTCCCTATGCAGACTCACCTCGAAGTCAGACGGTAAAAAGCTCCTCAAGAAAACCCGCTGGTGAGTTGTTTTGAACTCTTTTTTTGTCCTTGTCTCAATTCACGCTCAAATTTGATTCACGCTTGACAAACACGCAGTCGTTCCATTGACGCGTGCTGGCCTATTTCTTTGTCATAAAATGCGGAATGTGATGACGCAAACAACCTCGGCAGTTCTTGCGGCGAGGCGTCGCCTTTGTCACTGTTTCCAAACCATGCAGGAGCCGAAATTTAGTGCACAACTAAAAGCGACGACGTCAAGTCGCTAAATGACGTCACGCATGTTTTCATGTCCCGCACATAGGTTTGACTACTAAAACGATCCAATTTTACGGCTGACACGATGACTCAAAGACAGATCGTCCAAGGTGAGATTGGTTGATTTCTCACGTAAGCCAAATGTGTGTCTGATTGTGTTTTTGTGCCACACAGTTTTTGAGCAGTATAATAAATCAAGAATGCAGTTTGTGCAAACGGTTGCTGATCTGGCAGACCGGCCACAAAACATTGAAATCCTCCAAAAAGCAGGTGCGAGTGCATTTATCTGCAATAAGTGGCTGGCTAGATGGTGCAGCTGAGTACATGGCCCGCCCACCCTTGCAGGTGTCATGTCAATGCTGAGGCCCCTGATGCTGGATGTGGTTCCCGGCATCCAGCAGAAGGCTGCCCTTGCCTTGGGCCGCCTGGCGGTCCACAACGCTGACCTGGCTGACAATTTAGTGAAGGAAGACATCCTGCCCCAGCTCATCCGCTCGCTTACCATACAGAACGTGAGTATTTGAGCAGTACAAAACATCTGGAAGCAGTCAACTTCCACCACAGTAAAAAAAAACAATAATAAAAAAAAAAAATCTTATTGCACTCAATTTCACAATCAACCAGAAACATAATCTCTTTGGTATTTCTATCATTAAAGCTTATTTTTTATGATTATTTTGCAGAGGTTGTATAAGAAAGCAGCTGCGTTTGTGCTACGTGCTGTGTCCAAACACTCTCCTGAGCTTGCTAAGGCGGTGGTGGCCAACGGAGGTGTGGACGCGCTCGTTCTCTGTCTGGAGGACTTTGACCCCGGTGTGAAGGAAGCCGCCGCCTTGGCTCTGGGCTTCATTGCACGACATAATGATTGTAAAAAAACCCGACATGATTTTTTTTATATTTGTGTTGTTGGGTTTAGAAAAAATGTTCATGTGTCCATGTGGTGTTTCTTCTGTAGCCCTGTCCCAGTCCATTGTGGATGCAGGTGCAGTCCCCATGCTGGTGTTGTGCCTCTTGGAGCCCGAGATTGCCCTCAAACGCACGGCGGCCTCGGTGCTCAGCGACATTGCCAAACACACGCCGGAATTAGCCCAAATTGTGGTGGAAGCTGGCGCCATTGCACATCTGGCGCAGATGATCCTCAACCCAGACACCAAACTCAGGGTGAGGACGAAACATTAAGAAATGGTTGCATTTGAGCCAAGTGTACTTTTCTCCACACAGAGGCAAGTATTCTCCGCTTTGGGTCAGATCAGCAAACACTCGGTGTGCCTGGCCGAGATGGTGATCGAGGCCGATGTCTTCCCTGCAGCCATGATGTGCCTCCGGGATCCGGACGAGTGCGTCAAAAATAATGTCACCATCCTGATGAGAGAGGTGGTCAAACACACCCCTGAGGTAGTTAACTCCACACAGGCACGCCGGCATAAACACACACAGCCCAAGACGTGTTTGTCATTTTTTTTTTGCAGCTATCGCAGGTAATAGTAAACTGCGGCGGCACGGCCGAAGTCATCACCTACCTCGGCGAGTGTCGTGGAAGTCTGAGGTTGCCGGGGATCATGATGTTGGGATATGTGGCGGCGCATAGTGAGCACTTGGCCATGGCTGTTATTCTCTCCCAAGTGAGCTTTTTTTTTTCATGGATGGATTTTTTCATGGATTCATGGAGCGCACACTTGACGCTTTGTTTCCTGCTCTCCTTGCAGGGGTTGCTCCAGCTGGCTTTGTGTCTATCAGAGGAGACGCAACACCACATCAAGGCCGTGACAGCCTGGTGCATCGGCCAGATAGGACATCACACCCCTGTACATGCCAAGGCTGTCGCCACTGCCAACCTGCTGCCCAAATTGCTGCAACTCTACATGGATGCCAACAGTTCCGAGGACCTGCAGACAAAAGTAAGGGAAAATCCTCCCTGTGCTTTGATGAATCATTTAAGATCTAAATCCACAAATACTTTTTTAGAGTAAGAAGGCTCTGAAGATGATCTTACAGAAGTGTACCGACTTGCCAGCGCTGGAGTCCCTCCTCTACGATGCACCTAGCAACATTATCAAACATGTTGTCTGCCAGTTCAGCAAGGTGAGTCAGTCAAAAGAACCAATGCTAAATTTGATTTTCATGCTCCTCTCCTCTCATCTGGCAGGTATTACCTCATGACAGTCTAGCGCGTCGTTCATTTGTGACCAGCGGAGGTTTAAAGAAAGTGCAAGAGATCCAGGCGGAGCCCGGCTCCGTTCTTCAGGAACACATTAATTCTATCAACAGCTGCTTCCCAGAGGAGATAGTCAGGTACACACACTTTAGACTTGTCAAACAAGCACAAACATAGTAAGGAACGTTACACCCAGCTAGTCAAGTCAAGTTTGTTTAAAAAGTATTTCTCCTTGTTTGCTGTTGCAGGTATTACACTCCAGGCTATTCAGAAGTGTTGTTGGAGCGCTTAGAGAACTTTAAGATCTCCTGAGACCATCTGGCATCCCCCTCCCCGTTTATTCCTTGTTTTTTATATTCACCAATTAAAACAAAAACCAGACATTTGGTTAACTGCTTCATATGACAATATGTATATGTGTTTTACGTTGTTATGAGTTGATGTGACCCAAAAGAACAAATGTCGGCATAACGGATTTTTTTACAACCTTTTATTCAAACACAAACACATTTGGTATGATAACACTACAATCCAACAAATACAAAAATAAAACATCAATGTCGGCATAACGTCTGTCGGCTGGCATAGCAGCCAACGCTGTCTGTCACTCACGAACCCGAAAATGGGGGTGTACCTAATAGAGTGTCCGAATGACGTCACAGATCAAACAGCCAATCAGAAAGTGGGGGTGAGGGCGGGTGTGGCACTTTTTACTTTCAGTTAAGCTTTGGCCATGATTTTTCCCTAATGAACTGGCCTGTTATTAGGTACACGTGAAAATGGCGGTGTACCTAATGGAGTGTCCTAGTGACGTCACAGATCAAACAGCCAATCAGAAAGTGGGGGTGAGGGCGGTGCTATTCCTGGGGGGGCGCGTGTGACCCTGGGGAACAGGCTTTTTTTTTGGCAGTACTAGAATAAAGTGTAATAGCGCGTTTACTACAGCAGGGGGCAGTGGCGCTCTCATTGTTACTTCTGTCACGTTTGCGACAGTGCAACATTTTACGACTTACAAGACAAGTTAGGATAGTCACGGTGGGGAGGGGGGGCGCGAATAGTTTTCTTCTTGCTAGGGGGGGGGCGTAACAGAAAATAATTGAGAAGCACTGGTTTAAATAAAGGTTAACCTAAAAAAAAAAAAAAAAAAAAAAAAAAAAAAAAAGTGAACCCTGAACTTTGAACCCGCGGTGACCCCGCGGTGACCCCGTGGCCCCGCGGTGACCCCGTGGTGACCCCGTGGTGACCCCGTGGTGACCCCTGGGTGACCTTTCAACCCGGAACTTTCCACTCTAGTTAAAACTCGAAAATGTGCACATGACCCCGTGAACTTTGAACCGACCTTTGACCCCTGGGTGAACTTTGAACCGTAAACTTTGACCTTTGACCCCTAGCTAATTACGTTTTTTTTTTTTTTTTTAAACCGGCATAGCAGAACGATCCATGGTCTTCAGATGCCGCGCTGTCGCCATCTCCTGGTCAGTTAGTGAAATGCTTTTGCTGATTTTTTTTTTCTCTCAATTAAAACAAATCAATTAGCCAGTTGGTTTTCTTTATTTAATATCTATTATCAGACAAAACCAAATTGTGAATCAGTCACCTAGGCTATAGCAGAACAAACGATCCATGGTCTTCAGATGCCACGCTGTCGCCATCTCCTGGTCAGCTAGTGAAATGCTTTTGCTGTTTTTTTTCCCTCTCAATTAAAACAAATCAATCAGCCAGCTGGCTTTCTTTATTTAATATCTGATATCAGACAAAACCAAATTGTGAATCAGTCACCTAGGCTATAGCAGAACAAACAATCCATGGTCTTCAGATGCCACGCTGTCGCCATCTCCTGGTCAGCTAGTGAAATGCTTTTGCTGTTTTTTTTTTCCTCTCAATTAAAACAAATCAATCAGCCAGTTGGTTTTCTTTATTTAATCTCTGATATCAGACAAAACCAAATTGTGAATCAGTCACCTAGGCCAGTGCTTCTCAAATAGTGGGGCGCACCCCCCTTGGGGGGCGCGGTGCTATTCCTGGGGGGGCGCGTGTGACCCTGGGGAACAGGCTTTTTTTTTGGCAGTACTAGAATAAAGTGTAATTGCGCGTTTACTACAGCAAGGGGCAGTGGCGCTCTCATTGTTACTTCTGTCACGTTTGCGACAGTGCAACATTTTACGACTTACAAGACAAGTTAGGATAGTCACGGTGGGGAGGGGGGGCGCGAATAGTTTTCTTCTTGCTAGGGGGGGGGGCGTAACAGAAAATAATTGAGAAGCACTGGGTTAGGTACACCTCATGGACACTTCACGAGGTAAAAAATAAATAAACGAATAAATAAATAAGAAAATGTAGCGAACGATTTGGTGAACGATTCTTTTGAACAAATCTTTTGAGTGAACTAAATTGTTCGAGAACTTGAATAAAGATTACTAGTACAGAACAGTAAAGCTTTTCCTAGGTAAAAATAGCCAACTGGTTAGTGACGCCGGCTTTTGCCTAGTAACCTAGTAAGAACTAGGTTCGATATACAAATAAACTTGACTTGACTTGACTTGATACCGGTCGTGAGGATGTACTTAGACGTGCTTTTAGAACTGGAAACTCGTATACGTGAACAAATGCAAGTATTAATGTTAACACGTTTTTTGGAGTGCACCAATTGTAAAGATTCAGTTTACTTAAAAGAACTTGAATGCACATCACTAAAAGGAGACTTTCAATTAGCCATGCAGCGACCCCTGGCGGACGGGTCTCCACACTGCGGCTCAGCTGCTGCAGCTCATTTTTTGAAGCAATACGTGTGCAGCAGCTGCAGGCCACATGGCGAAGTGAGTGGTCTTTGTTGATTGTCTCGCATCCACATCCACGCTCGCTTCCCACATTGTTTTGTCGCCTGCTTGGACCAGCTGGCATCCCCGCCTCCTCTTTAACAAGATATGTTTAATTCCTCACCCATTCAGAACCACCTCCCTTCAGTATAGCTGCATGGTGCATGGATTATTCCGTGATATCATGACAATAAAATATAGAATATAAAATGTAATAACACTGAGCACTCCAATCAGAACATAAATTACCTAGAATTTTAATTGACGGCTTTTGAAATGTTTTCTAATGCATTTAATCAGCAAAAATTGTTTGAATGATGAATGTGTACCAGATTGATGTCGTCTGTCTTTCATGAGTGCAATAAACACGAATCACAAACAGAGTCAAGCAGAACAAGTGCTTTAATTGATTTCAGTGAATGCTTGTGGAATGCGGACTTCATTATCATTAAATGTTAAGAACAATAAACATCTGGGGGGGGGGGGGGCATAATGCCACTGAACTTTCACAAACAGCACCAATCACAATCACTCACTCACTCACAACCGCACGTGCAACGCTCAAACAAATAATAGAAGTGTATGCCTGAACCTCCTTTTTCTGTTCATAAAGTTGGTTGTATGTTTTTGGGATACTGATGTTGTCAGTCCACAAAAAGCCAAATGCAGGACATTTTCGGTCTCTCTCTTGCCTGACCTCCACACAATTCATTTCATATTCAAACACAAAGTGTTCTTTCCTCACTACATAAGCCGTCAGACATTTGACACATTACTATGTCCTTCCATCTCATCTCATTTGGTTTGTTAAAAAATGCTTTTGGCAAGTTGTAGGCAGCTAGAGAGCATTGAAAAGCAAAAAAAATAATAAAATAAAATGCAGTACTCTACTGAAATCTGGCATTGCCCTCATTTTGATAACCGTTGATACAAATAAAATACAAAAAAAGAACTCTTTCCAAGTATACACTGTTGTTTCCACTTCATTCATGTTTACAAGGAAGCCTCCAGGGCCAAAAACAGACTTAAATGTGAGTCTCCCTTTTTACAGAGTATTGTATAAGTTACGGTTATGGATAATAAGCTGGTGGGACGTTTTTGAAAATTGAATATCCACACACATAACGTGTGGAAGCAAAAAAAATTATATAGGTCAATGTGAGAAATAACACACAATAAAGATACATGTGATGATGGCTGACAGCCTCAAAAGTGCCAGTTAGCACATCCACACAGGTAAAAAGGCAGGGAGACAATTGCAAGGATGAATAGGACTCGAGCACAATCTCAAATGTGAACACAGCTTGTTTTAACACCAACCAAATGGTTCTACAATTCAAAACATGAAGTCTAAACATACAATCGGGAGGGATGGGGGCTGCAATACATAGCAAAGTAAAACACCCTATTATCAAAATAACATTTGACATTTATTAAAAAAAAGATTACAAAATATAAAACCAAATCGTTTTCCGGAGTATAAAGGCACACATTTTGCACAGTGTAACAATGAAAACAGTTAAAGCATAGTGGGCTACTATATGATGTCAAACAGCTCACACATTAAAAAAGGTGTAGAGACACCAAAATAACCTCAACAGACAACAACACTGACTAGAGGGTAAAGGAAACTTAGTCCTGTGACATGCAATTTTTTTTTTTTTTTTAAACAACTTTTTGAAGCACATCAGAGTAAGCATTTGAAAAATTCAAGCATAATTATTCTTCATTTACCACAGCACCGTCATTCATCCACTTGAGTGACTTTTTTGATTTTAATACAATTATTCATGACTAAAATCCAATGTAAAAATATAAATGTGAATATAATCTCATATCTACACAAACATATTGTGATGGAAACTTTTTGCACTGGTTAAAATAGGTCAAAGAGGACGACGTTACTTGCTTTAATTATACAGAAGTACTACACGTTACACGCGACAACCACTTTTCTCACTTCAACACACGCGCGCACACACATATATATTGCATTTCCCTTCTTAAGACCGCATCAAATAATTGGGGTTGTTGTCCGTAACATTTGGTTCCTATCCTTGTGTGCAAAATATACAAAAAAATCTCCAACACAAATGGGGACCGCCCCTGAAAACATGCTCCTGTATCAGCTCTCAAAAAACACTTTCCAAGAAAGTTACCAGCTAAAGAGAAACGTGGTTACTAACACAAGGACAGGGGGCTGCGACTCTCACCGTTATTAAACATATTTGCCACTAGAATGCAAAATAAGGAAGTGATGTCATTCATCTTGCAACTACAGACTGAGCATTAAGATGTTCTCCAAACAAAACGGGTCAAATATTGTTTAGATGAAGTCCATGTCAAACATTTCGAGATCACCATATTTTTGCATCTGGAAGCATTGCTAGACCAATGATTAGTAGCTTCCTTAAAAAAGTTGCACTGACTTTGAAATTAGGGATGCAGCTTGTTTATTTCCGCTCCCACAAGTGTGAGGCAGCAATATGGTCCATACTGTATGGAGAAAAAAAGTGTTTTCCACTCATCCCAATCTAATACTTTTGTGGTTGCTCTCCAAACGGAGTTGAGTCCCTGCAGCTTTTCCCCACACAATATTCATCGTTGTTGCAACAAATGTAATAAACGGTCAAATGTTTTGTCGTGGACTGTAACAACAAAAAAAGTGCATTCTATTTTTTTTTTTCCTCCCTAACATAAGGTGCTGATGGCAAGAGCCCAGAAATGACTTTGACGCCTGCGTTCCCATCGCGTCCCTTAGTCCAACATATTCAGTCCGCTTAACAATTAAAATGACTGCCCGGGATGAGAAGCGCGGTATCCAAATATGGCAAGAGCGACATCAACAACACAACAATCGGCAAGGACAAGCTTTCGTGGTTGCTTCTGCTGAACGCCTAGTGGAAGACTTGTTTCCTACATCATGCGAGCTCACCCTTCCACCAAAACGGAGCCGAGCCGAGCCCAGCCGATAGCCATCGAAAGGGCGAGTCTGACACAAACACACAAATGACGAGCTGTACGAGCCAATTTCAAAGCCACATTTCCACCAACATGACGAGACAAAGGACTAATTACACACTTGAGAGAAAAAAAACAACAACACTTTTGACAACTGCCTCATCCAAGGAAACCCAAGTAAAACTCAGGGTGAGGTTGAATGTAAACGAACAATGTTTTAGCTGCTGCAAGGCGTGGCACCCACTGTAAGAGGAAGGCCAAACAGGGAGAGGCGAGGTCATGGGTAAAGGGGACATGACAGCACCTGCATTCTCCCTCCATCATTTATTTGTCTCCACCCCCTGACCCCACCCCTGCCCGTCCGTCCGTCCGTCCCAGCCTAAGCACTTCCTGGTGCTCGCGGGGGCTATGACAGAATAGTGGTGATGAAATCATAAAACCTCTTGGAGTACTGCTCGGGGTTCACTGTTGAGATTTCGGCTCCGGCCTGCAGAGAGAAAGTGACACATTCATGACCTTCGCTGAATTAGGTTGCAGTCAGCTAAAAAAAAAGCTTCTTACTCCATGCTTGACCGTCTTAGCGGCGTGGGCGGCTTTCTTCTTGGCATCGTAATGTTGCAGGATGTCAATGATGGCCATGAAGTAAACTTCTTTCCTAGGAGCACCTGCAGGACAAAACCAAGTTTGCATAAGCACTTGTCCACCAGGGGGCGCTTGAGCTTAGGTAGGGTGGTAGAGAAGCACACTGGGGCTCACTTTCACTGCTCTTGATGGCGTAGACGTCAATGGTGGGATCAAACTCTCCAGGGGACAGGGGCTTAGTGCTGTCCAGGGTGTTGCTCGGACTGTCCGGAGGGGTCCCGATGACCCCACCGTCACTCTCAGCCCCCTCTTCCTCGGCCTCGTTGTCCTCGCTCTCCACCTCTTCCTGCTCTGCTCGTTCCACATCGTGGATCCCCACCAGCAGGCTGTAGTCCATGAGCTTCAGCTGTGCCAGCAACTAAGGAGGGTGGGAGGAGGTGGCAATCAAGAGGCCATTAGAGAGGGAGAAGGTTTTTAGTTGTAATAGTGCGTTTGTTTTGAGGACGTGCGAAATAAATAAAAAGAGCGCCGCCCCAAGGATGCTTTGGAGACAAACTTCTGTCCACTCGTCTAGTTCAATCATGAAGGTTGGTGCACAGGCATCAAAAGAAGACGACGTACCTCCACATCTTTCCGAAGCTTCTCCAAGAACATTTTCTTATTCTCCTCGTTAATGCAGATCTTTTGGGCATCGTTGATGAAGTCGTTGTCCTTGTAGGTGGGAAGCTCCTTAGCCTAGCCGTTAGCATGGCACAGTGATGGTTAAAGTGACAACAATCAGAATCAGGCAGTTGAGAGAACTGGGTAAAAAAACATGCCAGAATGCTGGTGCTATGAAAAGTCTCTCAATTAAATTAATCCAATTACATAAGACACAAAAACTAAGCAATGATTTGACTTCTACTTTGTAAGAACTGATTTATAAGTCATTCACTTGAACACCAGCATTGGTATTACATTCCATTGGGTATTTCAAAATGTACATGAAGGAATTTAAAATCTTAGCTTCTCCATGTTGAAACACCCAATAGCAGTGTAACTGAAGCTTTGGAACCAGTGGTTTGTGCGACAGGCTTGTCTGTCCAGGTACCAAGGACAGGCAGTCTATCCAAACCAAGGTCCAACTCTTTTCAAGCCACACGTCAAGTCGATTGCGTAAGAGTGCATGCGGCATGCGCACAGGAATGTACGGACCCATCTGATGCAGCGATCACATTTGCCTTCATTATTTTCTTTGTAAAATAGAGGCAATGCAAAACGGCTCGATTCATTGAGTTCTCGCTTTTGAAGCATCTGGTCGATCCATACACGGATTTACATCGAAATGAAATGCCTTTACCGGCAGTGGGCTGAACATAGTAACTCAGCATTTAACATCAATCACTGCTATTTAAGGGCCTAAAAAAAATGAGGAAATGTTATTCAAAACAATTACTTTGTAATCTGGGGAGCAGCTCGTGTGTGTGTGTGTTGTTCAGTGAGAATGAGGCCTAATATATCGGATAAAGAGAGTGGGAAATGAGGTAACGAGAGGGGGTCAGCAGCAGTTTGGCTACGACAGCGTTTCTATGGCAGCAGCAGAAGAGCAGCAACACATAAGTTTGAAGCAGACTTAGCAGCAGTAGAAAGAGCTCAGACGTCACACACAATTAGAGACTACATCAAACATCATTGGAAAACATCTCCATAAAATAGGACAACTGAACACATATACAGACATGGACCTCAAATACGCAATTCAAAAAAAAAAAGCTGGGTAGTTTGCCAAGTGCATCAATCATTCGGAATTGTAGCACACGTCTATTTTTAGTCTAAGCCTCAAATGTCAACAGTCAAGTGGGTAGGAAGGGGGGAAAAAAAAAAAAAAATCAGCGGTTGCTATTCTTTTTGATATTAAGCAATGAGTCCCAAACCACTTTTAATGGAAAACATCATAGCAAAAAGCCTGTAACTCCCATTTGATCATCCAACTTTATTGTACTAGCCTCATCCTAGGTAGCGCTAAGATACTTTGTCACTCAGATCCAAGTTTGCAAATTCCCTCAGGTTTGTTGCTAGGACGCCGTAGTTAACAGCTAAATTTAATGCTCATTAGCAAGCCAAACATAAGTCCCTTGCAAAGCAAGTCAGTGCAGTCATTAGCATAGCAAATATTGTGACTTGAGGTTGCATCTCAGTTCATACAAACTGAGCACAAAAAAAAAAATCACCTGCTTGCTTACAAGCAGTACATCCAAGACCATTTCATTGAATTGTATGGGCTCAATATTGTATACTCAATACAGTATTGGCTGATGGTGTAAAGTCCTGAGGAGGTAGAGGACAAAGAAGACAAACTGAAGTCACGCAGCGTTTTCCGTCTGACGGACAGCGCATGCTGCACTTGGAAGAAAATCAAACTTGTCTCATCTCTCGGGAATCCTTTTGACTGCAGTAGTGAAGGCAGCTACTTGTCGAGGGCCAGTTCCCCCCCTCCTCCCAAAATAAAGTCGTTTGCCAACAGAGAGGCAGCGAGCCAGGGAATCTCATCAGTGCTCAAATGCTTTTAAGGTTCATTCTCTCCATCCTAGCATCGGCTCCATGACTTTCCAAGACAGAGACAGCGATGCTTTTCTAACCGGGTTTGAGGGCAAAGGAAAAAAAAAAAAAAACTTTCCAGAAATATAGCCTGTACTTTATTTAATTCACAATCTCTGACCCATTCCATCCAAACATTTTTCTCTTTCCTGCTGCAATTTGGTGCTATTAATTGAATGCTCTTGCTGAGAAATTGGAAAAAGGTTGCAGGTGGATGTAGTGTGTGAACAATGTATAACCTTCCTGTACAACAGATATATCGGTTGGGACAAAAAAAAATAAATAACTACACAGGGAGACTGGTTAGATAGATCATGCCTGGTATATGAGCCCTGGTTGTCTTACATCTCTTACGTGTTTCATGGCGCAGTAAAAGCGCGTAGCGATCCGCAGTGTTTGCAGCCTTTGCTGAACGTTACCAGATTTGGGCCGCTGGGGCACATCCTCTGGTGGGGGCGGCTGCTAGAAAAAGGGGGGAGCGAGGAAGGGGCGGTCGGGGTACAGGAAAGGAGAGAAGAAAGGAGAAAGGAAGGGAGGAAGGAAGGAAGTTGGAAGTAAAGGCAAAGTATTTCAAATGTAAAGGAACATTTTGTTTCAAAATTGGAAGAGGGTTGGTTGGAGAGGGCATTATGCGGAAAACGACTTTGGCCACTTCGACTGCTTGACCGGCTCGACCACATTGCATCAAATTCTATACATGCCGGCGGGGCTCCTCTAAGGAGGCGAAGCAAAGAGACAAAACATTCTTCAGGTGAGGCGCTACATTTATAGTCCTACAACTAAAGGGGAAGACAAATTCAAAAAAGGACTTTTCATCCAGAAAGAGCTGCTCCAAATAGAAACATGATTTTATTTTTCATTTAGAATCAAGTTATCAAATGACACTACGTCATAAACTAATACAATTCCCTACCCTGTCTTCCCTAAATCCTGGATAGGTTCAACTAAAACTACCTCTTGATGTGTCGAATGGAGTGAAGAAAAACAACAACAATGTGGAACAGAATGGGGCTTGTGTTCACACTGTAATGTGTTAGATAGAACAACTATCGAAAGATGCAGAAAAAACTTGATATACCATGCAGATGCATGCATGAAAGGCAGTCATGCAGTCAGAAAAGTACCCCGCCATGCTTGTTGTATGTATTTGAAGCCATTTAAAAACACACACACACGGACGGGACCTTCGAAAAACAAGTGTTCATCTTTCACGTGCTACACTCTCACAAAAGCAACGCGCGTGGGTGTCCACGCTTGAAAAGTTCTTGACACAATCACTTGGGGAGGGAAAAAATGAATAAATCCTGTCACTCATGTTGTGACAAATAAAATGGTGCCCAGTACCATCCTCATATACACGCAAATACTGAAACAGCCGCAGCAGAAAAAAAACAATACAGAATATCCTTCACCTTTTATGGCTCGGAGTGGTGTAATCCAAGTAGCAATTAGTGTATAAATAGATGACATCAAAAGGTAAAACAAATACCAAATTCCCAACAAGGCCGCTGGGATACGTTCTTCTTGGTGAGTTAACCATTAATTGTGGTAGAAAAATGTTGACTCATTAGCTCAAACGCCAGAAGTGCATTTTGCCAGGCTAAATTTAGCTCAGGGAGTCCCCAAGGTCTGACACACCTCACCGCATTTCAACCCCCCTCCCGCCGGGTGCATGACAATTAAGCCACCATAAACCCAAATGGAAAGTCGAAAGCATTCGGAGTCAGAAAAGGTTGCGTCTCATATACACGGTGTTTACTAGAAAATGGGATTTGAACTGTGGAAGCACTTCTGGTAAAAGGGTAATAGGTTTTAAGAAACAACATTGACTGTGCAAACAAGATTCTTCACCCAAGAGGGGTAAAACTGGATCTGCAGTGAGCGAGGTAGGGAGGGAGCTACCGATACCGAGGTACCGATACTATCAAAACACAGTAGTTTCAGATGAGCATGTGGTCAATATGATACTGTAACTGTATGACCAAAAATGATTGTTTGAATAGAATATGAAAATGCCAAAATTCAGCTTATCATCGATTAGCCACCACATTTTTGGGGAAAAGCCTGCAACCGATTTTCCCCATTGTTAATACAAGCTCTTGGCAAATTATTCGTGCAGCATTGCCAAGGCTTATTGAAAACAAGCCACTGCAAAACGGTGACATGAAGGGACATTTCCATGATTCATGTTTTTTCATGTACCAACAAATCTCCAGTGCAGCTATATGGTCAGCAATTTCCTTCCCAGTGTTGCTGAGTAAAATGCTTTTGAATTCTTAATGCTTTTGCGGTCACAAATATGAATAGGTCATTTTTAATGTTTGACTCAAAATATAAAAAGGCCTGTCACAAAAAACACACTATTATTATCTATACTGCGCACACACACGCACACAGACAGCAAGCAGGGGGAGTAATGGAGCAGAAGCGAGGTTAGAGAGGTGCAAGCAAACTAAGAAACACAAATAGCATGCAGGGGACCAAGACGGGAGTGGGGCAATGGTCCTAACTGAGAGAATGAACATGTATGACTGTCAGCGTCACCAAAAGAAAGCGCGTACCTCCATTTTAGAGCTAGTGCGACTGTTTGGGTGATTCTTCTGTATTTGACCCAACGTCTTAACAGAGAATTTCGGTACAGAAAATTAGTGTTGAAGTTCTAAAATTCGTCATATGCAAGATACCGAGATAATAGGGACAGATATTAGTCCACTACATGGGTCAAAGTGGATGGATGAATTTCTAGTAGACTCGTACAGGGTAGGAATGATAGCAAAAAATATAGACATGCCAGCAACTGTATCCATTTTTTTTCCAGTGATTTATTATAAATACTACCTTTGTCAAAATGCGGTCGAAAACGTTGAAATGAGAAGCAAAACTGACAGACCACTGTACCTTTTCCTTGTCGCTGGCCTCGCGTGCCACAGTGGAACCCTGCAAGCAAAGAAAAATAAGAATGGCATCGGTGCAGTGTTTTTTTTTTCTGTGTTCCCCTCGTACCTTCAGATCATATTTTTTGAAGACCGAAAGGCGGTGGGAGAAGACATTGCGTGTCACAATCATATAAGTTGCGTCCCCGTCCACGGTGAGCCGGTACATCCCCAAGAACTGAGGCAGCAGCGTGTTGCCGTGGCACTCCACGATAAACTGCAAAATGATCCGAAAAGTGTTGGAAAGCCTCAGTCAGAATGAAATCAAGGCAAATGATTCCTATAGGTCACCTGATGGTACTTCTTTAGAATGTTGTGCATTTCCGCCACATCTTCACTGCTGATGGTCTTGATGACATAGCGCTTGTCATATGAGGTATGGAAACGGGCACCGCTTCGTCCTTGGGCTTCACTGTTCAACGGAGCACTACGAGTCAGGGAGTTCTGCAAGGAAGGAAAAAGATCATTTATCAGATTTGCCCGGGGGTGAAGTGGAAGACAGCAATGCTGAGTCGCTACTCTGCATGATCTGGACTTCTTCTATCCAGCCCTCCCAAACTTATTTTTCGCTGCTTGTTCAACACGTCTGTATAACCATGTGGGGGTCTGACCCCACACGCTGTGCCTGACTAAAACTTTACACAGACACAAGCAGCTGCTGTCCAGATTTTGGAAAAGTCTCAAAGTAACATGATCCCATCATCCTGTGGCTATGGCTAATTCTTCAAGAATTCACGATGCCCTTGGTTATCGCTACCGCCTCAGCATCTTCTGCTGTGGAGGAATAACCTTTGCAGCACCGACATGTGCTTCACAGCAGGATCTAAAATAGATTGCTACTTAAAATGCATGAAAAGGCTGACTCATAATTCAGTTCCACCGAACCACGTTTCAATGGGTCGGGAAGAAAAAAACCAGCAGCACTGAGGCTGTTTAGCAACTAGTCATGACGAAGATTATTCTCCAAGATAAATAATAAAAATTGAAAACCAAACAGACAGTCGGGTTAATTATAAATGAATTCTAATCTGCTCACGCGGTGACGTCCCTTTGCACTTGCTCGTAACACTCCTAATAGGGCACTAATATAAACAGAAGATGGACAGCTGCACTGAGCTGGGACACTTTGACCTCCAAGCTCTGCTAACCCGCCGCATTAGCAGTCTTGGAAACCGAGCGAGAGAGAAAGAAGGCAAGAAAGAAAAGCTCAGAAGTGGGCAAAAAAAATAACATAAATGCTACTTCTAATAGACATTTATTTTTATAGTTCATGGAAATATATTATTGGACAAATTACTCGTGTCCATTTTTGTACCAAGAAATCCTGATCGTCGATGCCAAACCTCTCCCTGAGGTTTCGGAACACCAGGGGGCAGTACTCCTTGAACTTGAAATGGCTAGGCATGTTTTCTCTGTGCAAAGACAAGAAGATTTTGGGCTTGAATAATGAAGGTGACAACGCAACGTTGAGTGGCACGCACAAAACAGATCTTACTTATTGAATAGGTGGTTGTCCACTTTAATTTTAGAATAGGCCTTGAAGTCATCAGGCATGAGCATGATGGGAATCTGAACGTGGCTCAACTCATTTATCTGCAGGGGGGGGAGAAAAACAAAGCGGAGGATCAGTGATGAGGTAAGAACTGCAATCATTTACATATAGCACGTATTGATTAGTATGTAAATCTGCAAACACACGTTGAAGGGGGCTTTTCAACTCTTGCCGGACCTCCTGAAAACACGCACAGGTTTCTATGAAGAATAAAAGAAAAATGGGCTGCCTGCTCCTCACAAACCAGAAACGTCATGCCTTGCAGGTCAGCTGACTTTTTCTTGAGTTGCTGTTAATGACTGACAGTAACCTAAATGAGTGCTCCAGTTTCTTTGTGTGCTTTTCCAAAGCTGCATTATCCGCTCAGACGGCTTTGGTTTCTTCCTTGCAGGATAATATGTCTGATTAAAGGAAGTCAAAGTTGTTCAAGTCAAACGTCTTCCTCTGTGACTGCTTCACACTTGACAAATATTAACATGCCCTGAATGTCACCCTGAGGAAAACCGAATTAGAATCAGGAATACAATTTGCTAGTATGCCCGTGGATATTCTCGTTCAACCTGCTCCCGGTAATTTACTAAAGGTTAGATCCAGACAATCGGACTCTTCTTCTTTGTTGAAAAGAGCGTTTGCCTCAGGATAACCTTTGCGGACTGGTGTGACAGGCACCGACAAAGAGCAACGCTATTTCATCCGATGCATCTTGGGTAACGTGTGGCGACGTCACACGGCCGCTGACAATGCCTCCTCTTATTTTAGAGGCGCACACATCTGCTAGGACACAACAATGAATGTTCATCCATGTCGTTCTTAGTAGTGAGGAAAACGGAACTTTTTCTTTCAAATCAACCGGTTTAATCGGAGCTCTTCATTCCCCGACGACTATCACACTCGCAGACTCATTTCGTGCCACCACGTCCTGTTTGTCTCCATGGTGATGAGAACGAGCTTTCCGGCCCAGAGTGAAGAAAGTATGTGCGATTGCTCCATTGGACAGGAAGCAAGTGAGTCAGAGTGCACTGTCAGCAGCAGGGCACACTGTTAGATGGGAACTTTGTCAAAACGATGACTTGCTCTTAGCTGATGACAAGACACAAATGGTGTTGGCAGAAAACGGACATTTTAAATTGCTAAGCCTCAACTCGATTATTTTAAAACAGGCTTCCCCTATTTTGGTCAATATTTATAATCATTTCGAATATAAAACAGTTACGGCAAAGATTTTTTGTTTTCACAATGCAGTTCTGAGTTTTGAGGGATGCATCATAAATGTAATGATATTATAATGATAAAATGATATTACTTGATATCTTTTTCACTTATGCACATATAACCCGTTCAGTTTAAACTGAAAAATTGGTGTTTAATATTTCCAGACAGGAACATTTGCTGCTACTCACACTGTGAATGAAAGAAAAACAAAAAACAGTTGAATATATAAAAAGAAAACAGACTTCTCATTCATTATATCCACAATATTCCCAAGTGATAGATGGCAGTGAAAAAAACACATTGGCATTTAACATCGACACACGACTGAATGGAGAGTTGACCTTTAAAACAATACCTATATCAAAAGCTCACAATGTAGCTGCATTTGATGGTAGCAAAAGATAACATTTGAAACCTTTGCATCACTTTCCAAATGCACAAAGCAGCTAACCTGTGTTTTTTTAAATCAGGTTTTTACGGGCTACTATGCGATTGTGTTCATAAATGAAAGCAAAGAGGATTGAAGGTTTGAGCTGCATTTGCAAAAGAACATGTACAATAAAAATAAAGAGCTTTCAATTCTGGCAATTCCCCCCTCCCCAAATTCTAGGAAGTGGTCTCTTGAAAGCATTTTCCCTTGGGGTCATAAAGGCGACATAATCAATGAGTGTTCATCCACAAGCTCTTACTCCTCATTTCAGCACTAAAAGCCAAAGTAGCTCTACTACATCATTTTATTTTAAGACCACTACTATTACAATACTGTTTTTCTTCATGTACAGAATAAATTAGGCCATTCCATCAGCGCAATAAAAAAAAAAAATTGAGACTTGTCTACAGTCATTGCCGTCACTATTTTTCTTTTGTGACTCATCCCTCACTTTCAACATGGCTCTCTACTGCTGCTTTATATAACAAGCAGAACTGTTCAAACAAATCACATTAAAATCGGAGCGAATTTGGCGACCGACTTGCCATATGCAGCCATTTCCAACCTGTTGTGTCAGCGGGGATTTCGGCATCCTTCTGTTCATAACCACAGGGTTCGGACATAATGAGGACGCAGATAAAAATAGAGTGCTAACACGTATTTCAAAGTACGACAACCGAAGGTAGTCTCTGCCACTTGAATTGAAAAGGAACAAAGATGGAGAAGTAAAAGCAAAATTAGTGAGCAAAGACAGAAATGTGGAAGATGACCAGTATTCACTTCACCAATACCCAACACATATATTATATATATAAATATTCCTGGATTGACACATACTCTGACCCAATAGATATGTAGGAAACACCGTTTTTTCTTTCTTTTAGAATAATAAGGAACCAAATAAAAATGTGATGGTAAAGTGGAAGATGTCAAGTGATCTACTAAGGAGCCCATTTCTCTTTTTGTGCTCCCCGACCACTTCCTTGTTCAAACCAAACCATAGAATGATGTGCAAAAACGGTGCTTTCATCACATTGTAATCATATTTCCCCACATGCTTTAGGGAGAACTGAAATTTTAGCCCAACCCCAAGCATACATCCACATTCGACAGAGGAGAATTGAAGTTGCAGAAAGGCCCAGCCAGAGGCTAAACCTAATTCTCATTGAAAACATCTGTTGGGTGACCCAAAGAGATTCAGAGTACTTTTGCAAGGAAGCATAAGTAATAAACTCCTGCTCAAAACGACTGAATGATGTAATTCCAGCAAATGTTGCTCCAACAACAAATTAGTTGGAGTGTACGCTAACTAATGCAACCAGTGCATTTGCATCACCCCTGCCCATTTTAAAAACAAATTGGAAAATGTCATTCTTTACAATTGTGTCATTAATGATCAAGATTGTTTTTTTACATTTTTTTTTTCATTTTAGAAGAAATGTGGTTTGTATTTGCCTTGCAATAGATATGTTTGCACGAAGGGCAAACCACGGGCATTGACCCAATGGGGGAGGGAAAAAAAGGAAGGTGCAGATAAGCTCTCTTGCATTGGAAGATGCACTGCCTCTCATGTCATCGAGTCCTGCAGCTTATCCTACATGTGCATAACAGGAAACCACGATCGTACTATCGTCTTAATGCACACATCTGATAAATGCAATTAAAAAAAACATGCATTATCAATCATGTCATTTTTTTTTTTAAATCAAGCGCTGTTGACATCCTGCAGCGACTGGTAGGAACATAAATATCAGACATCAAATATGGTGTGACTTACCGAATGATTGACACCCCACATAACCACGCTGAGTTGTGGATCGCTGGCACGGAAGAGCTTCACTTTCTGGGCAACGAAGTGCTTCTTTTTGGTCTTGGTTTTGCTAGCAATGGCTGCAGCAATACTGCTCGCCGAAGCCATCGTATTGCAAGCTGGTTGTAGCTATTGCAGTCCGTGGGTTTAATCTTCTCAATGTATTCCCTTATCTGGCACAATGGCCACCACCTCACGACTCAGTGGAGAACAGTGCTATTCATTTAGTCAGCTGTCTGCTCAAAATGTCCTAATCCCTTTCTTCATCGAATATCCACCGCAGCCTGGCTAGAACCATACGGTCCGATCTCAACGGTGGGATGCAACGTTGAAGCTAATGTTGTTCTCCGTCGCCTGACAGTCCACCAAGTGCCCCGGTGTGCATTATCGAGCACGTCTCTTCCCCCTTTCGGCTCGCTCGTAGAACTCCGCAGCCCTGCGACGACGTGAAGCCTCACTGAGCTGGCATTAGCATAGCTGTAGCATGCTAGTTAGCAACGATGCAGGTTAACTTCACAAAGGCGTGAAGCGGTCAAAACTTGACAACACTGCGTGCAATGACAACGCAAGTGATCGCGTTGTCTTGACAAAACCACTACATTGACAATTTGATCATACCGACGCACGCAACTGCTGATATGCTGTTGAGCAGCAGCTAACCCTTAGATCATCCGACCTTCGCTAAATACACCACCGGGCTGCCGAACACCTGCTATCAGTCCGCAAGCTAGCTGGCTAGCTATTAGCATTAGCAGCCCGAACCGCTTTCGTGCAGCGTCCGTGGAGATGCCAAAGCTGTCGTCCTTTAATGTCGCTGCCCCGTTGAAAACGCAACGAAGACGACGCCTTTAAAGTAAAGTCGACGGGGGAATTAAATCCGTGCGCGGCACTCTGGTTCATGTGCTGCTGCTGCTGCTGCTTCTGTCAAGTGACAGCTCGACAGAGGGGAGTTGACATCCAGGCAGCTTGCTTGCGCTTTGCAGGGGCTGCGTCCCGATTCGCTGCAGCCCCCTTGGCTACCTCTCCATGCATTCCATTCCCACTTCATTTACACGTCGATCATTTCATTAATGGGGATAGTTTTGCTGACTGCAGGTAAAATATGGGCTTCAGTCATTTTTTTTTTATTGCCATCATAGGCCTTACAATTGCACTCATTATGTATGCATATGAGATAAAACATGCTGAAGGTTAAAATGCATGATTATCAAAAGGTTAAGGGCAAGTAGGTTCACGTTTTGGCGCTTGCTTCCGTGAAACTGCGGAATATTTTCATCATTTATATTGAAGCCAAGTGTTGTAATGTGGTGAAATAGGCCCTCTAGTGGCCCAATTGGTTAACTACAACGTCTAAACCTGAAGTCGCAAACCTTTGTACTCGAGACACATTTTAATTGATTTATAAAACGGATTGATGGGACAGAGCATGGATGAGTTTAAAAAAAGAACGTTAAAATGTGTATGTCAAAACCGTTTTTTTAAATTGAATAATAAAAAAGATGGAGTGGTTATTTTAAAAATGAATTATAACAAATTATTCATGACATTTATTTTAGTTACTCAATTTTAGGAAAAAAGTTAACGCAAATGTAAATGGCAGTATAATCACCTCGCAAATGATTTAAAAAATACAATAAAATATTAGAAATAAGATGACGTAAAATAAAAAGAATGAATAAAAATGTAAAAATGATCTGAAAACACAAAAATGAAGTGACTCGTGAGAATGTAACCATTTTCAGAAAATGCCCAACCCTGCCCTGAACTACTGTCAGGTTTATATTATTATTATAAACATATTTCATAATTTAACATTCCATTTTTATTGTTAAAGTATAAATACATTTAGCCCACTATCAAAACGAATTATCGACAATTGTACAAATGATTTTGTGTCGTGTCTAATTCCCACTTTGGATCACCGTTGCTTTGGTAACCCATATTCGTCATCCTGGTGTTCGGATTATGTCCTCAACGTGGACACTCACAGCAAGGGTGCATTTTGAAAAGAATGATTTAGAATTCAAACAATAAAACTAAAAATAAACGCTTCGGGAAGTATGAAAGACTCCATCATGTCTGATTTTGCAGATGACATAATGGGGAGGAGAGATCAAATAAACGCGACTAGTCATGAGGCTTTAAACACGGTGAGTTACGTTTCAATCTGCTTTTGCAAAATTGGAGCTGTGTCTCAGCTCCACTTCCACCTTCTTGTCATGCATATCCAAAGATCGGAGCACGTCAAGTCGCATTCAAAACACCAGCAAGTGCAGTTCTTCTCCTCGGATCTCAGGAAGTGGATATTTTAATCAAAGCATGTCAAGCAATTTATGAATTTGCAGAGGAAGGTGAGTAGAAACGTGACTGTCCGTCCATACTGTCTGTCTCATCTAGTTTGTCTTCTCGGCTTTCTAGGCGATTCGAACAAGGTTTATCTGACCGAGGAAGGGGCATTGGGGCCTCTCAGTCAGCTCATCACGCATAGCAACAGAAAGATCAGACGCAACGCCATCATTGCACTCGGCGTCATGGCCACCAACAGTAGGCGCGCATCACACGTGTTCCGATGGCGCAAATTCAGAATAGCACAGACATTTGGGGGATTGGTTGCTAAGCAACCGAGAGAGGGCGTTGCCTGGCTAGTGCCGTTTTGTAAATAAAGTCGTCTGCAGCTCTCATTATGAATTTGGAACCAAAGCCCCCTGACTGTGCTTTGCCTAAAATAAACATGAGCAGGAAACGTGATGCAAGCCCATTTTATTTTATGATGACACTAAATTAAATCTTTCCGCTTCTTTCAAACAACCTTTCTTGCCAAGCATAATGAATGAATGCTTTGATTTCATTTCAATTGTGTCATCACTCAAAGGTACAGCCAAGAGTGCCCTGCTAAACATTGATGTTATTCCATCAATTATTGACAGACTATCACTGGATGGTAAGTTTTCAAACTCAAACGATGAACCAGTCGTCCCTCACTTATGTTTTCTTTACTCTTACGTCAATAAGATATCGCTATCCAAGAATTTGGGACCCTGTGCCTTTCTGCTCTGTCCATGGAGTCGTGCTGTCAGGTGCAGATCATCGAAAACAATGGTGTGGCACGATTAGTCAACCTCCTCTCTAGTGCTGACCCAGATGTTCAGAAGAACTCCCTGGAAACCATCTTCAACTTGATTCAGGTGATTCAAACGGATTCTGTCTGATCTAGGATACCATATTTCAATATTGTAATGATGTCATGCCGATGAAGGACATGCAAATTTGCCCAGCTTTCATCGAGTTAAATGGGATACGTGGACTCCTCGCGCTGCTGAAGTCAGAATTTAATGCCATTCAGCTCCTGGCTTTAAAAACATTGCAGCTAATCGCTGCTTATGAAGACTCACAAAGCGCCTTCAGGGAAGAACGGGTATTTGATGACCTCATAGAGATCCTCAATAATAAGGTTGGTAAGTGTATATTTTTGGTATATGGAGTGATACTAATGTAGCTCAAATAGAATTTCCATTTTTGATATTGATGCCAGTTACAGTTGGGGACCTGTGGAAAATCTGAGTACTTGTACATTTCACAGGAGATAGTTGACCTACATGAAGAGACGATGCTAGTACTTTCCAATTGCATGAGTAACTTAGAAAGTTTCCGGATGATCCAGAAAGGAGGAGGCCTTTCTCTGCTGTTGGAGCATCTTCTCAAATTGCCCGAAAACCAGGCAGTCTTGCAGAAAAACGGCAATACGGAAATTCAAGCCATTGCTCTCAAGTGCATCGCGAGTGCTTCTCAGAACCGTAAGAACAGAACATGAAAAATGAAGCCAAGTTGTGTTTAAGTGTCATATACATTTTTACTTCTCACTGCGACGACAGCTGGAATTCAACCATATTTGAACGAGCAGAGGATTGAGAAGATTCTGGTCGATCTCCTGACTGGGGGCAGCGATAGTGTGAAAGTGTATGGTTGCCATGCCTTTGCCTTCTTGAGCTCCTTCCAGCCTAGCAAAGACCTCTTCAGAGATTTAGGTATTGACACTTAAGTTGACCATCCTCCAGTGCACATTTGATTCATTTCTTTGATTCAGGTTGCATACCTGTTATGGTTCGCTTGCTGAAGAGTAGTAAGTGTCCAGTCATCGTAGAGCATGCTCTCCAGGGCCTCGTCAATCTCACATCCGGAGACCAGTTCAATACTATGTAAGCATTAGATAAGATGACAGGGTGATATGCATTCATGAGTTTTCCTGTTACGCCACCACCAGGGAAATATTTAATGCCGGAGGACCCGAGATACTTGTGCAGGAGCTAGAAGAAACGTGTCCTAAAGTGGTGGCCGATTCCATAACGTTACTCGGCAGGATGGCGGGACAGGAAGCCATCCGCTGTGAAGTGATAGCACATGGAGTCGTGCCAGCCTTGGTGGAGCCCTTGAAATGGGAAGACACCCAAGTCTTGATTAATGCCTTGCTCTGCATTTGCGAGCTGGCGTTTGAAGATGACGCCAGAACACAAGTTAGTCGAGTGAGACGCAATACATGCTGCGTCGTACTCACTGGCGTTCCTAATATTTTAGTCAACACTTTTAACATGGGACCAAAGACAAAATAAGAAAAAATAATGGCAGGTTTGTTTATAATATTAAAATTTCTTTCAACATAGCTGCGAGAGGCCGAAGGTATCGAACCCATGGTCAATTTACTACGTTCCAGTCACATGGAGGTGTTGCGTAGCGCATGTATGGCAGTCAGTGTTTGCGCCAGGGATGAGCCTACAGCTATGGAGATGTGCAAGTTTGGGTAAGATGCCGAGTTATGCACTACCATGATGGGTTGTTTAAATACAATTTATGGCTATTAATAGAATATAGTATTTGGTATTGTTCTGAAAAAGAAAAAAACCCTCACAATTTAGAGCTGACAGTAGAGGGCATTGTTGCACAGTCTTGTATTCTCAATGAAAGTTGAAGATGGTGTCATATTTGTGTGTTTCAGAGCCTTGGAAATCCTTCAAGAAATCAGCCAGTCGGTAAATCGTAGGAACAAGTTCACAGAGTTTGCCTTGACTAGTATGCTGAAATACAACGTTTCACTCAAATACGGTCTGCTCGGATATTTGGTCTCTACTGATGTCATCACATACGGCTTCTATGATACTGGGAAGGTGTGTGCATTAGAAAACCATGGTTGGATAACTTTTTTTTTTTTTGAACCTGCTGATAAGAATAATGTCTCTACCAGGTTGGTTTTTGTCAGAAGGTTTTGACTTTTGAGGAACTGTGCATGGAACCAGTAAACCAACTACGGCCCGTCATATTTGTCAACGCAATCGAGTACGAGTGCCAAATCACAATCATCCAGTCCAGTCCACTCAAATATTTGGAAATACATGCTACACAACTGTTTACTGATGTACATTCTTATGACTTAGGATGAGCGACGAAGGCCAACAAAAAGATGAGGCCCATCTAGAGTCTAGTCAAGAGAGAAATCGTAAATTGATGGATGACATGGCATTATCGCTTCTAGTTAAAGAGGTCAAAGAGTCCATTGAGCCTTTGAATGGAGAACAGGAACAATATGTTGCTTTGGCCAGGTGACTATTTCCAAGGAGACATTTTACATGGGCAGAAAGTGGCCTACACAATACAGGAATTCAACAAAGAGCAAATATTTTATGTATATTAAGCAATTTGTGGCTGTCAGGTTTGTCACTGAAATCATGGGTGGAGCCATTGAAAAGGAAAATCTGGACACGTTTCCATGGTTACAGCATCTGGAAGAACTCAAGTGTAAACTGCAGTGTAATGTAATCCCTATTGGCATGATCACAAAAGGATTTTATTGCCACAGGGCACTACTTTTCAAGGTACAAAATCATTTATTTTATTCAACGCTGCCTCACTGCACTTATCGAAAGTTGGCATTGTAATTATTAACACATTGAACTTCTTCATGCAGTATTTGGCTGACGGCATTGGCCTGAAGTGTACCCTGGTGAGAGGTGAATACAACCGAGCTTGGAATGAAGTTCTACTCTACAAGGCCGATTCCTGCAACATTGAAAATGTCTCACAGCCATGTTGCTACATTGTAGACCTCATGCACCAGCCTGGAAACTTCATGGAGGCTGATAGCACTGCTGCGTTTGAATATGAAAGCTTATAGAAGCTAGGAACTAACTTGTGTCATAATTTCTTTAGTATTTCTACATTAAAATAAAAAAAAAAACACCCACATATGTTCTAATGTTTTTAGTGGAAACTGCATTTGTGAAATAAAATATTTCAAAAACAGTAGTGTGTATTTGAAGCTTGTGAATAAACAATGCAGACTCAATTTACAGCAGTTTGAACATGTCTGCACATTTTATTATTATTTTTTAAATCATTGACGCTTTGCGGTCCATTACTTTGTTGACGGTCCCTGCCGCAGGCGGTTGCCCGGGGAAACCAATGTTAGGCATCATGTTCAGATCGGAGGTGCAGGAAATTGAAATAGTTTATCATCTATTTTTTTTAAAAAAGATCTGTATTGAGTGAGCAATTTAAAAACTTCCCTAATAGCCATTTTTCTAAATTGAGGAGGTTCAGTCTAGATATATGAAACGTGGACTAAAATTTAAGGTAAATTCCTACGAACGCACAATTCACGTTTTGCACGTCGTTGTGAGGTCATTAGACGAATTGGCTTCAATTACGCGATGACGTCAAAGTCGTCATATAAAATAGAGTCTTAACAATAAAAACGTCGCGGTGGGTAGCTGGAAAATGTCATTATCGTGTGGTCAATTATTTCTCCAAGCATGGCAAAACACTGTCATCTTACGTTAGCTCAGTATTTAATTACTGTTTTGTAGTCAATGTTGATGTAAAAAGAACTAAAATGCCCCCAAACTCCTCAAATTATATGTACTCACAGGCTCAACATACTTTAATGAAGTGCTACAAAAGCGCGACTGCTGTGCAAAAACCTTCGCAATGGACAAGAAAGATAAGAAAGAAAGAAAATCCAAGACTTCAACTGTGGACTGCAAGGAAACGGTGGGATATATGTCTGCATCTTAAATAAAAATGCATGCAACCAATTGGATCATTTTTGTTCCAGTTTCCATCACTTTGCGTTGACGTCAAAACAACAAAAACCGCAGTTCTTTTGCTGAACTCAACGGAAGAGGACGTTATCATCACAGCATGTGAAGCCATCTTCGAATTTGCAGCGGAAGGTACAGAAAATAATTGGTTAATTCAACAACAATAATACAGGCCTTCCGTCACTATCATTCATTCTTCCTGTCTTTTGTCGCCCCCTGCTGGCAGATGCTAACAAAGTTTATCTCATGGAACTTGGAGTACTGCAGCCTCTCGGTCAACATATCACACACATTAATGAGCTGATCAGACAAAATGCATTCAAGGTTTTGGGCACCATGGCCAGCAACAGTATGTTGAAACACCATCTGCCTTATCATGTACACCTTCTTATGATTTTTGTTATATTGTTGTTGGTGTGTTGAAAATCGAACAATAGTTTCTGCAGAACTCTTTTGTACTTCTAGATGAAGCATATCTTTTCATCATCTTGCGCAATGAATTTTAATTTGTGTTGTCGCTCAAAGGTGCCGTAGGTAATGCTCTGCAACAAATGGATTTAATTCCACAGATTATTGAAAAACTCTCCCTTGATGGTTAGTTTGCCATATGGTTATTTTCTATCAACATTATTCTATATTAGCTCTATATACGTTACAATTTATATTAAATTGACGTTATCTTCCAAAAGATGTCATCATTCAAGAGTATGGAGCCTTGTGCCTCTCATGTCTGTCACTGGATCCCGGCTGCAAGATTCAAATCTTTGACAACAAAGGCCTGCCAGTATTAATCAAGCTACTTTCCTGTGCAGAACCAGATATTCAGAAGAACTCTCTGGAGACCATTTATAATTTGGTTCAGGTGAGTACCAATATCAAAGTGCAGTGGAACATTTTACATTTGGATATTTATGGCAGTCATACAAAAATAAATAATAGTGTTTGTAGAATAATATGAATTGGATTTTTGAGGCACACAAATTTGGATGTTCCACTGCACGAAGCTGAAGTATTTTAATTGTTGCAATGTCCTTTTAATTTCTCCCTCCCTTTTGTCCAATATGTCAATGAAGAACAGCCAATTTTGTCCCCATGTTGTCGAGTTGGGCGGCATCCCTTTAGTTCTGGAATGTCTTCATTCGGACTACCCGATCATTCAGGAGCTGGCTTTAAAAATTCTGGAGAAAGTCACGACTGACAAAGAGTCATACAGCACAATGAGGAAAGAGCTGGCATTTGATAAGCTCATAGAGATCATCAAAAACGTGGTTGGTATTTTGTTCATCTCTTATTTTTAGTCGCAAACGTTCATTTTTTGATATATTTTAATGCTTTACCTTGCAGGATTTCAATGATCTCCATGTTGAGACTTTGCAGGTTCTTTTTAATTGTGTGAATGATAGTGAGAATTTTCAGATCATCCTGGAAGGGGGAGGACTAGTGATTATTTTCCAGCTGATGGTGCCCCCTAAATTGTCAGAGACGGAGAAATTAGAAATACCTTTACTACCTGTTAAGTGCAACAAAAATGAAATCCAGTCAAGTGCTGTTCAATGCATGGCCAGAGCTGCTCAGAACCGTAAGTGTAGAACATCACAGTGAAGCTAGGCATTATAACTTAGTGTTCCTAAAATCTTGTTTGTGTATATTCATGCATGCAGCTGAAAATCACAAAGATCTCCACGATTTAAACGTTGAGGAAATCTTGATAGAAATTCTCTCTGGCGACAACGATTGTGCGAAAGCATTTGTTTGCCAAGTTATGACTGGAATGAGCTCCTTCTTATCCAGCAAAGAACGCGTCAGGGAATTAGGTAATTCTGTAATTTTTTAAAATAAGTAATAATAAATAAATATAAAATAATATTTTTTTTTTTGGGGTGTGAATTCAGGTGGTTTAACTGCTTTGATACGTTTACTGAGCAGCGGAAATGTGTCAGTGAGAAGGGAAGCAGTCCAGGCCCTTGATCACCTCACAGCTGGACACGAGCAAAACTCATTGTAAGAGCGACAATATGACTACTGATTTATGGAATTATTAATTTCTTTCTCTCCATGCAATTCTCAGGACACTATATGAAGAAAAAGGACACGAGATTCTCATCCATCGTCTCGGCGACAGCTGTCCCAAAATAGTGACCGTTGCTGCAGCTATACTTTGCAGGATTGTGGATCAGGAAAGCATTCGATGTGACTTGTTATCTCTGGGGGCCATACCTGCACTGGTGGAGCCCTTAAAATCAACAGACTCACAGGTCCTGATTAACGCTACAATGTTAATCTGCAAACTGGTGCTTGATGCCGGTGCCAGAACAGAGGTTGGTGATTTAGGTTATAATTGATTCACAACTATTATTTGAATCCTATCGACTTGATCGCAAAGCAAACGAGCATCTAATAAGTCAATCTTATCTGTAGATGCAGAGCGCTGGTGGTCTTGAACCATTAGTCCATCTGCTGCGTTCCACAAATATGGAGGTGTTGCGCTCCACGTGCATGGCAATCAGCATTTGTGCAAAGGATGAGCCCACGTCTGTGGAGATGTGCAAATTTGGGTGAGATGCTCGTACAGTATTTTCAGTTGAGACATTTCAGGTGTTCCAATATTTGACCTGTTTCAGACAAGGGGACTCACAGTACCTTGATCTTTTTTTGCTTTAGTGCTCTGGAACTGCTGGATGAAATCAACCAGTCAGACAATAGTAGGAGCAAGTTCAGCGAGTTTGCCTTAAGCAGTCTCATGCAGTCCAGCATGTCCCTTAAATTTGGTTTGACAGATAATTTGTCCTCAACGGATATGATCACTGATGGCTTCTATGATGCAGGGAAGGTGTGTGCACTATTTTATGACTTTTAAATAAATAAAAAAAAAACACATCACAGCTTGATACTCTGGAACTTGTATTTCACAGTTGCGTTTTGATGAGAAAGTTTTGACTTTAGCGGATCTTTTCATGGAGCCATTGAACCAACACCTGCCTGTCGTCGTTGTCAATACAGCAGTCGAGTACGTATATTCCCCTCTATATATGTTTAGAACTTTTTAAAACTTCCATATTTTTACCCCAGGGTGTATTTACGTACGAGGAATACGGAGAGAGGGCAACCGACCGAGAGATATTGGAAAGTGATGAATGATTCCGCTTTGAGGGGTTTAGTTAAAGAGGTGAAAGAATCCATCACCCCTTTGAAAGACAAACACAAACAATATGTTGAATTGGCCAGGTAACTTGACTATTTTTTTAAAGGTCACATGTAGTATTCTCGAAATGCATTTCACTTTCAGGAAAGTAAGCAAAGTCATGGGCGGAGCCATCGAGAAAGAAGACCTGCACACTTTTGGATGGCTCCTGCACATCTCCCTCCTCAAATGTAAAATGCATTGTAATGTCATCCCCATCGGCATGATCACCAAAGGATTCTACTGTCACAGGGCCCTTCTTTTCAAGGTTGAGCATTCATCTACATTCATCTATTGTCCATCCTTCTAAACGTGTCCTTTTTTCATGCAGTACTTGGCTGATTGCATCGGCCTGAGTTGTAGTTTGGTAAGAGGAGACTACAATCGAGCTTGGAATGAAGTATTAGTCTGCAAGAGAGACGAGCGTTCTTCACAGCCATGTCGCTACATTGTGGACCTCATGCACCAGCCTGGAACTCTCTTGAGAGCCCATACACCTGCCGCCTTTCGCTATCACAGTATATAGACAATGGTGATTTCTTTTTGCTTTTACTGGAACTGCAAAAACACCCATGTGTATTAGCATTTTTCTAAGCCTATGCATGACGAGATCTATCAAATAGACCGGATTAAGGTACAGCAATGAACTAATAATCCATCTAACCAATCTTTTTATTTCAAATTAATTATAAGCATGCTGCTTTTTCTGTGTAACCAGGTAACACTTTATAATATATTGTGTAATTTTTTTGTAGATAAACATACTCAGAGCAGGCGTTGTCAAATGTGGGCCAGGGTTAGTTGCACAATAAACTGCAAAATACCATTCACAGTAGTAGAGTTAGTAGTAAGTGCTCTCACCAGAATTCCGTGCATGGGTTATTTTGCCTTTCCCCGTGCAGCGTCACTAGAAGCGTCTCCCATCTTAGCGTCCATCGCCTTAGTCCTTGGTGCATGTGTCTGTGTCACTGATGATCTTGCAAACGAGCATCTGCGTGTCACATCAAAATATATGTTTTTGGTTCGTCTGCTGCAGCAATCACATTTGAGTCCAACATTGGGATGATAGTGCATTACAAATATGATAACACATTAGAAATATGAATACCAGCATTTGGCAGAAAACAACAGACATGAGACCTTAGTTATACCCCCCCCCCCCTATCTAAAATATTCTATCCATAAACCTTGTAAGCGTTGAACATTGGCCAGCAATTAAGGAGTGAACCCACACTTTGACCTAGATTGTAGAAAGTTGGACTTTTTGAACGGGTCAACCAGTTACCAGGCATAAGCGGTGTGGGGAGGACCGGTCCTGATTCAGCTGTGTCCACCTGTGCACTTTGACGTCTGCACACTGCAAACATGTCTCGTCTGCTCGCTCGGATCTTCATTTCCAAATATTCGCGAGCCACGCTTTGGCTGTTACCACGATGCAGCCCAGCCTTGTTGCGCCCAGTACACACAAATTCAGGTATGTTGAATCTATTACATTATTAATCTTGGTATCTGTACATGTGAGTTCATTATGTTAAATCTGGGATTTAAAATTGTAGGCAGCCCAAGTCATCAAATCCATGGTTTGAATTGCCTAGACTAGAATGATTGGATGATTATCGATGCAATCTCACTGATTTAACAAAATGCATAATCCTTCAATTTAAGCATTGTGCTCTTCCGCTCTCCAGTCCTGAAATCGCTCACCCGCTATAATGAGACGACAGACTGGCAAAAGAAACTCTCTCCTGAGCAATATGTGATCACAAGAGAAAGGGGGACAGAGGTGGTGAGTAACAAACACAGCCCCCCCCCCCCACCCCCACCTGTGACATTTCGCACAAATCAGCAGTTGGATTTGGACTTTGGTCTTCCCTATAATGCTGACCTATATTCGGTTCAGCTATTTGTCTACCGCATGGAATGTTGCATACAATATCAATTTCAAGTCAATATAAAATATAAAGTATTGAAAATAACATAAGTATAATTAAATAGAATCAATTGATGTAGCACATACATTATTATTTTACAGTCTTAGCATGCGAATAGCAATAAGTCTTAACAAATAAAATGCTCAGTTTTGATGGAGATTCTCAGAGTGGTATCATTATAGAAATATGTTTATTTGTGGTTGGAGTGCTGATAAAGATGCATGACATCATTCTTAGGAGGTTGTTCTGCTTGTATGAAAGTCAATCTAAGTTCTGTAGATCAGATTTTTTTGTTATTTCGATCATTCCATCCTTTTTGATTGTTCTCAGCCCTTCAGTGGGATATACCTGAACCACTATGAGACGGGGATGTACCACTGTGTCTGCTGTGATTCTCCACTCTTCAAGTAAATTATTAAAATCATTAACTTGCAGACTCTACCATTAGTTGAAGAAGATGTAATTCAGCAAGTATTTTAAAATGAGCTTCTCAGAGTTAATATTGTTTTGTAATTGCAAGCTATTTTACTCTGTCTAATGTTGCTGTGTTTTTTTGTCTCACTGAATTACACTATTTTATGCATTTTATTTTATTTATTTAAATCATTATTATATACCATATTTTTAATATTATTATTATTATTTATTTCATTATTTTATGCATTATGACTACACACTTAAATTTTTAAATATTGTTTGGAACCGTCTTGACAGCTCAGAGGCCAAGTATGACTCGGGGACAGGCTGGCCAGCTTTCAAAGAGTCTCATGGGACATGGGAGCGAGATGAGAGCCACGCTTCCATCATCCGTCGCCCCGACAACAGCCTGGGGAGTGCTAGCGTCGAGGTCATTTGTAAAAACGTTAGTTCCGCTTTGCTCTTGGAAGTCTACTTAGTTTCATGCGCTCCTCACTCACACTGTTTCTAATGCGTACTATTCTTCATGCAGTGTGATGCCCACCTGGGTCACGTATTTGAGGACGGTCCAGACCCGACTGGTCAGCGGTTCTGTATTAACAGCGCCGCCCTCAACTTTAAAGCTAGAGACAACAACAAACCTGACAAGACTGAAGAAAAATGATGTCATCTGGGCTTTTCTGTCACTAACAGCAGCGTTGCATTTTATTTTTCACTTCCAGTCAACTAAGGAGGAATTTTTGGTGCTCTTTTTGTTTCTTTTATGTCACACTGAATTACACTAATATTCTCATTAGGTAACACGGTCATAGTTTTATCATATATGTACAAAAAATACGGTTGGAATGGCATTGCAACATCAATTTTTTTGTTCTGAAATTTACGTCACTTGTATCAAGTTTGCCAATTCATTTTTTCATTAATAAATGCATACGTTGCTTTCTATGTTCTATAATATACTATAAACATATATTGAGGTTAATGCTGCATTTGACAGTTGGGAACCCCACACAGCAGGATCCCATGCCAGTTAATATTTAACTGGACGTCATCCTCTTTTGCCACACTGTTTGTCTCTTGCATGATCTCTTTTATTCAATTTGAGTGTCCGGTTGTGCACACTACTCACTGGGAAGAGGACAGAAAAGGAGATTGAAATCAACAAGGAGACAAAGTAGAAGATGGCAGGGGTATGGAGGTGTACGCTAACCGTGGCAGTGTTGATGTTTGTGTGCCTCTGGGGGGCTACCGAGGCCGTCGGCGGTGCAAAGAGTCGGCCCAGACCTAAAAGAAAACCTCGCAAGAAGCCAAAGGTCGACCCCATTGATGTGACGCCACCTCAGCAGAATATAGACATACAACAGGTACAGGGTGTTATACTAATTTGGAGTTTTAAATTGTGCTCTTATGGGCTGCAAAAAATATAATCCAATGAATAAACCAAGATTTGTAATTTGATTAATACCGCAAGTGCTGCTTTTTGTCTACTGGCCCTTTTATCACTAATGGTTCTCACATCTCACTATATTCAAATGTCTCAGTAGAGGAGATACAATTTCTATTGGAGTGTCTAACCCAAAACAATTTTGAAAGAAGCCAGTGTGTCAAATGTGCACTTTGTTTGGTCAGGGGTCAGCATGGGGTCGGGGAAAAAGAACAAGCTTGTGCAACCTGTGTCAATAGGGTGCTGAGGATTTTTTCTTCTTTTTTTTTTAACACAAAACCAATCACAGCTTTTTCAAAATGATGAAAGTGAGTTTTAGTGGTAAATACTTTCAATTCAATTCAATGCATATATTTTTGTGTTTTAGATGACGGGGACATGGTACTTGCTCAACATTGCCTCCAAATGCTCCTTTTTAATCAATCATGGAACCAAAGTGGAACCTACAGTCATGACTCTCACATTATCCACCACCTCAGACCAAACACTGTCAGTTAGCACCAAGACACGTCAGTAAGTCCTTACATGATTTCCCAGTCCAATTTGAACTCCAAGCAACTTCCAAGGTGTTCCGCTGAGTTATAAACATTTGTCAGCTCTCCTGTGAGTCCAGCTGTCAAAACAAAATGGAGCCAATCTGATCAAACTGCTTTTATCCCTTTTCAGCAATCACCAGTGCTGGGAAATATTGCAGATTTACCATTTAACCCCGACCCCAGGGCGGTTGACCCTTAAAGGTTTCTCTTGAATTACGTCTTCTGAAAGTACTATAAAATATCTGTGATCAATCATTATCCCTTCTATTAGGAACTCGACCCGAGCTGAACATTGATATTGTGATCGGGGAAACAGACTATAGCTCTTATGCCATCATGTACTATCAGAAACAAGGCAAGATCACCATGAAACTCTACGGTGAGCTCAAAGACATTAAGTAGGCAAATAAGTTGTTTATTTGACCCCTTTAATATTATTTTTGTGTATTCTTTTCAGTCAGGTCAGTTGACAATCTATCAGAACCATTGTTGACCAAGTTTGAGCAACATGCCGAAAAACAAGCTTTGGGACTGGCATTCCTCTTCCCCTTCCCGACTTACAGTACGTTCCCAAGCAATTCAAAACAACAGATTCAAAAAAATGCACAAAAAACATACATAGCATTGATGCTGCTGCCATTTAAGAGGATGAAATTTCCTTTTTTTTTTTGTAGGTCACTGTGGCGATGTGGACCAGGATCACAAAATTGGTATGTTGAGACTTATATTTACATTATATTTGCAGTTTTTTTCAACTACAGTTAAGGATGTATTTTCACAAAATGTTCCATTTTTAAAAAAGTTGTGCAAGGAGTTTAACACCAATTTTTATTTATTAAATATAACTGCCGTACCTCCCTCCCTCCCTTCCCAAAGCACATTTTCTCACATGTGCTTGCTCGCACTTGCGTAACAATCAATTTCAGTTTCGTCGACAATATGTCATTCAAGACCCGCTGATGAATATATCAGCAAGGAATGGAATTTAACCTCTCTTCCTTTGTCTTGCAGACTGCGTCCCCACATGCTGAACCATTTGGAGTCGTGATTAGTCGTTGTTGGCATCTCTGAACTTACAATCAATACGTGTACCAACTAAAATTAAATATGAGTAAAAACACAAACATCAGATTTGAGCTATTTTCATCGTTGCGGCCATGCTCAGGATTGCTGTGTGCATGTGAGAGAACACAAAATGAAAACCAGATGTGCAAAAGTTTTGAGAATTTGGTTGCACAACTAGAAGTCAGAAAATGTAATGTAAGATTGTGTTTGTGTGAGTGTTACATAATCAGCTGAGGAGCAGGTGGTGCCAGCTTGGCCTCCTCATTCTTATGTTTAAGCAGCTGAAGAATTCATCATTTTTAACTCTGAACCTATTTTAAAACTACCGTAATTTTCGGACTATAAGTCGCGTTTTTTTTCATAGTTTGGGTGGGGGGGGCGACTTATACTCAGGAGCGACTTATATACATATATATGTTTTTTTTTCACTTTCTTGGGCATTTTATGGCTGATGCGACTTATACTCCGGTGCGACTTATAGTCCGAAAATTACGGTACACATTTTGTGACACTGTTCTTTAGCTCCACCCAAAACAATACAAACTAAACGGTAAGGTTTTCAATTTATTAGCAATATAACGCCAGCTTAAAAGGTACTGTCATATTTATGCTCCAAATAAGCAAGGTGTGATGCAAACTGCAAAAACAAACTACTCACAATCGCAAAAGAGTGAAATCAAATCTCAGAAATGCAATAACCCAAATCGAGTCTGAAGGTTTGGTCTCCAAACATTCATGTAAGCTTACAATTGTTCTGACATTTGATTATATCACCAGTGCTTTCCTTGAGGAGCACGTTTAAACTCTTGCAAAACAACGTTGAATAACCTTTGCATGTGCCAAACATTTGTGATGGATGAGCAAGTGGGGGAGATTGGAGTGCATAACAGGAACCCTCCTTACACGGCAATTGTGCAACAGTGCAAAATTGGATTGTGGTCAGAGAGTTTTGTAAGGTCGATGGGAGGAGACAAAGAACGAGGACCGAGGATGCAGGATATAAGGCCCCACCACTTGGCTTTTCTTCCTTACCTCTCTACACACTCACCCCCAAAGAAGAGCAGCTGAAGAGATACCAAGATGAACACGCTACTGACGTTGGTTGCAATGACGTGCACATTGGCTGCATGCGTCGACGTCGATCCTGTTCAGGATTTCGATCTGCAGAGGGTAAAGCCAAAATTAATTTCACTCGAGATTGACTGTATTTTTAAACAAACTGTCCGTTGTCACCTTCAGATGTCCGGCAAGTGGTACATGGTTGGCATGGCCACTAACGCGCCTTGGTTTGTAAACAATAAGGACACCATGAAGATGGGTACGACATTCATGGTGCCAACTGAAGGGGGAGACATGGACCTCACTCATGCCCACATAAAGTGTGTCATTCATGTTAAATCGTTTATTGTAACTACTCGAAATGCTGAACTTGTTCCTTTACTTTTAAGGGAGGATAATACTTGCTGGAGAATGACCCATCTCGCTAAAAAAACTGAAACTCCTGGACGCTTTACCTTCCATAGCCAAGGTGAGTAGACACATGATCTGATTATCGAGATATGTTTACTGTTTAAAAAAAAAATGGCTGTTCTTTTCCAGTTTGGAATAATGACAATGACATGCGAGTCGTCAGCGTCACGTACGACAACTTTGCGGTGATCCACACCATCAAGACAAAGGAGGGAGTATCGGAGGTTTTGAACAAGCTTTACAGTGAGTCACAACTCAAGTCTCACTGGCTATGTTCGGTTTGGGTAGATTTGCTATAAAGGTAACTCGTTCTTTTGTAGCTCGCTCTCCTGAGGTTAGCGTGGCCCTGCAGCAGAACTTTAAGGAGTTCTCCATCGAGACTGGCGTCCTGGCTGAAAATGTTGCCATCCTGCCAATTTCTGGTGTGTATCTTTAACATCTTCAAATCCTTTCAAATTTTGAACTGATTTCCCCCTGTTGTTGCAGCCGAGTGTCCCGAGGCCTGAACAGTTTCCTCCTCAATCTCGGATGTGCTTGTCTCCAGCTTCTTTCATCAAACAGCTCAGTATTTCCATTTTACGCAACTTTAACTGAAATAGAACAAATAAGAAGGGCAGAGAGAAAATATCTTTGCATTCATTTTATGTTTTGATCTGCTGATTTGATCGCGACTTTGATTTTCCCCACAAGTCAATAAAACCAAAAATAAATTCTGTGTGTGTTTTATTCAACAACTTATTGTTGTCCAATTTGCATTTTTTTTTTCAGTTTCAAAATTCTAAACCGCTTAGGCCTACCTAGACTATTGATAAAAAAAAAATAATCACTCCTAATGGCTGCAAACACTCAGACGATGCAGAAAAAAGGACAAATTCATCAAACACTCTTTATTCAACTCAACAGAAGTAAAAGAAAAGCATTCCGGTTATGATTTGATCTACTCTACCTCGTTGTTATGTTCAAAGCCCGGTGAGAGGGCAAATGCGTGTACTGTATAGCCGGCTTATCACAATTAGAGAAAAGAAAGTCACTCACTTGCCTTCATGAATGAAGTCTTGATTGAGGCCAAAGTAAAAGGCAAGCAGACTTCACGAATTAGCAACGAGGCAACAATGATGCACAAATCCATCAGTGGAAGAGGGCTTCACAACAATTTCATCACGTTCACATTCCAAGTAAGAAGCTAACACGTTTGGCAGCTTGTAAGGAAAATACAGAAAAAACATAAGGGGGTCAAATATGGAAATTCTTCATGGTTGAAATAAATGCAAGTTGATTTAAAGTGGCACTGTTTTTTAACTTTCTATTCATTCCTTGTTCTGAACATTTTCTATCTTGACACATTCACCATTAAAGGCTACGTGTGTCACGCATTTCTCAGCTCTCACAGTTTTAAAAAGCTGTTAAGTTGAAAAGTCGACATTTTGCAAGTTCAGTGCTAAGCACCATTTGAAACAGTAAATGCATAAGCGCACGCATGATTCGATAGATTTCATGCCAGCAGTTGTCAGGTTAGTCCAGGACAAGGCGAAATGGCTCAAAGGCACAATTCATTTCAAAAAGCCAATGATTACCTTGACGACTTTCTACGTCCAAATTAAACATCAGTTTTTATCTCTTGACAATTCATTGATGAATTATAGCCCTCTATTTGAACAACCTCACAAATCATATGCAAAGACCTTAAATCCAAATTGGAAGTGGTTGACGTAAAAATGTTGGCAAAAGACAAATGAAGCGTTCAAGGCTGAAGAAGTGGTTCCAAATAGAAAAGAAAGCTGCAATGGCGAGCAAAAGAAACACACCCGTTCACTAGAAAGACATCTTATCATGCTTGGAGAAACACCAACATGTCCCCGTACAATCCAATGTCATAGGAATTGAACATAAAATTCTATTTGAAATGATGTACTATCATTGGCAAATGTATGCTAATCATTTAGAATAGGATGAAGGAGTGTTATGGCAATCACAAAAAAAAAATACATGCTTTAAAATACACAATGTCAATCGTATGAGGAAAAAAAAGTCACGGAAAATATTTAGGCGAGAACTGGCTGGATTTAAGTTTCACAAATAAACAATGTCACATTAACACCATCAAACTCATGAATGCCTTCCTGAGAATTAATTAGAGTGAAATTGCCACTTTTGCAGGATTTATACGCTCGTCAAACAGAAGTGTCTTGAACAAATGCGTCAATTAGAAAATAGCACATCGCTAGTGCGATGCATTTCGAGCGTGGGAGTTTTCACATTTACTCATCACTCCACTAAAGGACATCAGAGTTCTTATCAGTGCAGCCGTAACACTCCTTCATAGTTTAGTATTTATGTTATGGACTCTGCAAATAAATCTTGAGGAGAAAAAAGTATATACAAAGGCAGGCTGGTGCAAGTACAGTCTGCAAAAACAAAACCATTTGGCATGATGATTTGATCGATTTTGATATTAGATATATTTTTGTTAAAAAATTAAATCCAAACTAACATAGACTCTGTCCTATCACCCAACTCAGTAAATATTACTATTTGTCATATACAGTATTCAAAGGACTCCGTAAAACGTCCACGCACGATACAAAGGACAAGCCAGTTAGTATTTACACGTACGAGGCTCGGCTGAGTCCCTCATAGCTTCTATACTCTCAATATAGATATACAGTATATATATATAAAAAAAAAAACATTTTACATGTCTCTCTTTCGGAGATTATTGTCCTACTCAATGACCTTTTTATTCTTTCCATGACTGGTCGTTTTGTTTAAGCATCTCCATCACGGTGGCGATTTGTGGTTAGACCACCAAGGTCCTCTTAAAGTCATATCAGGGGTTGTTAGATGAACCACTCCTTCTTTGATTCCTCAATAGTTTCCGGATTTTCTGTACCGATGATGGCTGTGTCCGTCGACTCGCCGCCTGGGGGCTCTGTGGTGCTTTTGGCCTCGTTTGTGTGGTAGGTACCTTTGTGACGGAACATGTAGCGGATCAAGAAGACCAGAGTGCATAAGATGGTGAAGATCACAACGGCGATGATCCCTGCGGGAAGAGACAACCAAAAACATGAGGTCGATGCAACGAGAGGTTGAATAGATCTGATACGGGTGACGCGTACCTCCAATAATGGCTGAGTCTCTATTGACTCCATCGGGAATCACTCTTTCCTCATTAAAAGGGAATTCTGCATCTGAGGGAGAAGAAAAGATAATACGAGATCATAAATAAAAAAATGAAACATGACAGCTACTATTAAACTCTTGATCAATGGCAGATGAAAATCTATTAAAAGCCTTTCGGAATTCCGTCTACCCTCATGGGGAACCAAGTATCATTCCAAATAAATACAAATTTATATTCAGATCATTGAGAGTGTCTGAGAAACAAAATCAAAACCACTGCTGCAGTATGAGATCAGATTAAGATCGTCTAAGTATAGAAAATGCCAAGCAGACACAAAGAGCTGAGAGCTGACCCGCTTTATGGATTCTAGATCTGTGTCTAATAGCTCAGCATCCCCAAAGGCACTGTTGGCATCAGGCCCGAGCAATACTGCTGTATTTTCAATGATGCCAATCACAGTCATAATAATTCATCCTGACCTGTGTTGTCCAGATGCCACGGGTCTGTTGCGGCCGACATTGGTGGGATGGTGAGAGGTGACGTCCCGCAGTTGGACTCCACCAGTTTTCCCTGGTAAGATACCGGCGAGGCAGCTGCAGGCTGGGCTTGTTGCACAACACTTGTGCTCCTCAGTGCAAACTTGAGTGGGGCCACTCCGTTGAACTGGACCCGTGACAAGCAGCCAATGAAGCCTGGGCTGTTGTAACGCTCGATCACTACTGGGTCAACATAGCCCGTTTCTGGAAGGACCAAGGCGGACAGCTGATTAGGTTATCTCACCGTAAATGTATTAAAAGAAAAGGAGCAACATTTAAAAGAAAATCAAACTGCGTCACACACGTCTCAATATACAGTAAGTGTGTATAATATAATATATGACAATTATTGTTAAATAGGTCTGTGATTAAGTTTGATTAGATAAGAGAATGACAATGTCAGACGAGTCCATCTTTCTGGGGAGAAGAGAAAACAATGGCAGTCAGATAGAGCACAGTCCACGTTGAGTAAAGATAGTGGGGCTAGTACATAACACAACAACCACTGCTTTTGTTCTTCAATATTCAAATAATTTTAACTCTATAGAACAACAATAGAATATTATATTATTATTTTTCCAAGTTTTTGCAAGTGCACACCCAAACAGCACATCATAAAGCATGCACCCATAATGCCAAAGCGGCAAAACATGTCATGTTAGAGGATGCAATTTTATTCCCAGACGTAGCTTTGTTATCTTCATTTTCATTTTGATGGGAACAATATTGCCTATGCAGGCACACTATTGATTATGCTGCCAGGAACAGCGCTGAGCACAATCATTATCTGAGCAGGCCTCTCACAGATGTGTGCATTGTGTCGAATATATAACAATTGTATATCTGATGGCAGCAACAGAAGGGGAGGAGGGGTACCCGCTTTAAAATGAGGCGCTAAGGCTATTTGTGTATGCGTCTGAATACTAATAAGCTCAACTGTTACTCAACATCACGTTCTAATGAGACTTTGGGCGGCAACAGGGAGCATGCACTTATCAATCACTCCACATCTCGAGAATTATGCATGTTCGTGTGTCACTGCAGAAACGGCCGAGGCAGGGAAAAAGGGAAAAAAAAAACACGAGTGGAATACAAATAGCACTTAGTGATTACGAATATAAATGCACTTGCGCTTGTATGTGTTGGAGAGGCGCGGTCCTGAATACTAATGAGACAAGTCTCGTGGGGTGTCGGCATTGGTGTTGAGTAAATAGCTGAAAACGGTTTGCAATTTCGCCGTATTTTTCTCTCAGCGATTCACGTGGGAACGTTCACTAGATACTGTTCCAATATTTAGGCCAGGGGAGTCAAACTCATTTTTGTCACCGGCTGCATCTTTTATTATATACAGTATAGGCTACACAAATTTGAAACTCCAGACTAAAACTACAAATATTTTTAAAAGATCAATGGTAACAAAAATGTCTAGCAATATTTGTATTTCTTTAAAAGTGAGGACAATTTGTAATTTTAGTATTGACACCTGAAGTCAATGTGCAATTTCGGGGGCCACATAAAATGATGTGGCGGGCCGTATCTGGGCCCCCGGGCCTTGAGTTTGACATCTAAGATTTAGGCTATTTATTCACTGATCAATAAGCTTTGTAATAGTTGAATTGTATTATCCCAAATGATTGCATTGTGATCCAGCAATTTGATTGTACAACAAACCATATGTGGCCCAGCACACACACACACACACATGCACGTAATAGCCCCAAGGTCATAGAGTCAGCAATGTGACATGAATCATTAATGGTAGAAGAGAACAAGCAGGTAGGGGATGGGGAGCTGGTGGATTTTCTTTGAAGGAGCCTTGGAGATGTGGGTCAAGGGCGAAGAAGAAAGAAGGGAAGATGGAGACATCTGCAGGACGAGTTGAGAGGGAGGGTATGGCTGCGGCTGCTGTGACTGATTGATGATGGAGAGGTGGGCAAGGTGAGAGACAGATTAGGGGGTGGAAAGACGCTGTGTGAAAAAAAGATTGAAGGGAAAAAAAAATGCTCCAATGGTGAGAGAGATGAGCGCAGGGGCAGAGATCAAAATGTCGCCATGGCAACAAATGGAAGCTAATGCAGGGGTGGAATAGAAAATCAAAATGTGACTCACGTCACACATTTGGACCTCAATAATAGCATTAAAAATGTAATATTGTAGAAATCACATTATTTTACCAGGTCTCTCTGCAATGTCACACTTACACAACAAACTGACACTTGTAAAGCTAACAATAACTTTGGAGTGTTTACATAATGCTAATGCATTACAATATTCATGATACAGGTTTCAAATAATGACCTGTCTGTCACCTGCAGCAACTTACAAGTCAGAACGGTACAGTGCATTCCCGTCAAGTTCATAAATATTATTATTATTTAAATGCTGTCCGCATCGAGTCACTCAACATTATCTTCAAACGACTGCAAGCGCTCACGCAAACATGATGTCAGTTACATTGAGTCAAAGACTGAGGCTAACCTGCGTTCCTCTTCTTTCTTTCCTCCTCTTTGATAGCAGATCTCAGCACAGAATATTAGCAGGGACTTTTCACTCATCTGTGCCCTTCTCTCCTCCTCCCTCCTTTCCTCTCTCTCTCTCTTTCTGCAGTGCGGTCCTACCCCCACCCACCCTGACAGCAGCTGGCAAAAACATGGCTCTTGGAATTTACATCAACGTGGATCAGGATTCACCGGGGTTAAAAAGTGCAGCTGCAAGCATTATGTCACACACATAAAGCCTTGAGATTAGAACCACCTGGAAAATTTGGAATAATAGAAAAAAGCTTGCAAAGGGTGAATTATTGACATTTAAGCAGTTGCTCCAATCAATTTGGAATGTTGTCAACATTCATGTATTTGATTAGATGACTTTGCATAGGCAGATAAGAAAAAAGTGATACCCAAGTCCAGTCTGAGGAAGAAATAATCAATCCAATTTCTTATCGTATTGATTAGTTAGTTAAAAGACACATGAGTGAGCGTGCTGCAATGCTGCAAAGAAGACAGGGACAGATATGGAGGAGAATGTAAAGCGATGCTGTTCATTGCTTATCTGCTAGCAAGATCTCATGGGCTGCACAAAAAGCTGCCAAAGTAAGGATAAACTTTTATTCGCAAAGATAAACAAACATAAAAGCACAAGTGCGTGATTGTCAGCCCACAAAACCACTTTGAGCAGCGTATAGCAACAAATGCTGAGTCTTCCGTGGTCACAATCAATACCACTTAAACACAATTGCCCAGTGGAGTGACACTGCAAATCTCACCAGCCTCGACTTGACACATGCCACATTGCCAACTACAGCTAATTGGCCGAATGATGACAATTAAACCGCTATTAGCATTTAAAACCAAAACAATTCAGCATATCAAAAACACCAGCTTTTAGTTTAAAAAGCTCACCATTATCATTTTAGTAAATAACACAATATATACTCAGATTCCAAGTGATACTCTTAAACTAAATACAATCCATACCACACATTTTCACATTCATATCATTGTATGACTTCTGTTGTGATTTCTATCGTTGCAAAAATAGTTTGAATATGCAGCGATGGAGGAGACATCGCTCATTGTGCGCCCTAGCAAACAAAGAACCTCAAACAGGATCAGTCTGATGAATCTTTCAATAGTTTCTTTTGTCTAAGGAGGCCTCAGTGCAAAATAGGATGAGGAGGAAGCAGATGAGCATGCTGTTGTTTACAGAGCCGCCAAGCTTTCTTTTTCACGTGCTTTCTTCCTGCATTTCCTGGGTAACTAATATAAGAGTAGCATGAAAACACTTTGATGGACCATCTTAGATATGTTCAGCTACTGATACCAACAGTTTATGTAGTAGTTGTATACTGCCCTCTAGTGGATTAATCTGGGAATGCAGAATGCTGTGGTAAATCCATCCATCAACATGACTCAAAAGTAACTTTTATATTTGTATCCTGTTGCACAATCTTATAAGATCCAATAGAAGATCATATGAAAATGCAATCTCTAAACTCACCATAAACTTTGCCCAAGAAGAGGGTCTTGACCAGGTTGAACTTGGTATCCGAGGCATCTGGGAGGGTGTGGCTGACGGCTGGGTAATGATCCAACTGAAGCAGAGAGGGAGAAAAAAAAGAATGGGAGTCGGTTGTGGTTGTAGGGCCTCGTCTATTCAAATAAATAAATGATCATTTTTAAAGTCTAGGCGATCCAAAGGGGTTTTTTTCTCTTTTGAATGCACACTGAGCGCAGCCATGTTTACATGGAAGCTCATCAGTAGAGAATGGATGCTGATGGAGGGAGGGAATACAGCACTTTAATAATCCTGAAACATAATTAACTTGTTATTGCTGTTTCACAGAATTTTCTAATTATATTAAAGGCCGCAGCCAGCCGCAATTGACGGGAATCATATCAGGCCCACAAATTGCTTTCTGCGTGTGTATGTGTGCTGCTCGAGACATAAAAGATCCCCCTCATCGCCCACTGCCCCTCCTCTCCACTTCGCAATGCTTGCCAGAGGACTGCATGTGAGTTTCCACCAGGCTGCTGAATGCATACCAACAACGCCAGACGGATAAAAAAAATATGCCTTTTCTTACTTCCTGCCGTGACCAATTACATGGTAGCCAAGTTAAATTGTATTATTATGCTCATACATCCCCAACACCCCCAGATAATTTTACCACCGACACACTAAATTTGGTTCGCTCCTAAAGGTTGGTCTCGGTGGAGCATTGTGTGGGTTTTGTTTTCCAGGCTGAATGGAGGGCAGGATAATGAGGCAGGATTAAATTGTACGCCGCTTATTTACTTTTATCTGAAAAAACAAATTGGCTGTACAGTGGCTAGTCGAGGTCACAAAACCCCCAACAAAAAGGTCCACCGAGGGAAGCTGCAACCTCATTTTACCAAACTTTGTCAATTATGGCTACAATTATGTGGAAGCTATTCTTTTATATTGCATCATTTAAGCAACACAATCCCCCCCAAGCACAGATGACGCTTTTAAACGTAACTAAGGAACCTATTTAAGGTGGAGTTAGAAAAAACAAACATCTGGATTGATTAACTATGAACTCAGAATGGATTAATTCTAACAAACTTGCACCCACTAAAGTTTCAATGCACGTTATTTGTTTCCCTAATTATAACTAAGGGACAGCAGTAGTTCCATCACAGATACACCATTAGCATAGTTGGCTGTAAACAACCGAATATCATTAACACATGAACTGAAGGATTGTTCAGATCATGACATAAATAAAAAGTTCAATAGAGGCAGCAGTAAATATATGCAAAGCTATTCCGGTGGAAAGCAGTGAGATTAAACATGAGATTTCATTGCATTCCATCAAATGCACAGCGGTAGGTACACTTGCACAATCAACTAATTTTGAAAAAAAAAAAGAAAGAAATCATCCATGCAAAACCAAATTGTATTAAATTAACATGTTTATAACCGTGGTTGGAAATAGCAACAGTCACGATAATAAAAATGATTGCTGAAGTGGGCTAACATGGTGAATGTGTTTACCTAATTTTCTGACTGATGAGTTAATAACATCTCACTGGGTACTTCCTCTCAAATTGATCAAAAGTTGTTTTGATCTAATCTAAGCAGGTCTTAATGTCTTGACTAGAGGGCTCTGCAGCCTCAAGGAAACTCTCCAATTCTGTTTCAGCCAAGAGATTCTGTGTGATCAATTGGCAAACCTGCCAGTCTCACTCATCTGTTCAAGGCATCTTAAAAAATAAAGAAAAAAATAAAACCTCAGTGTAACACTTGAGGGCAGCAGACACACAGAACTGGCATCACCTTGAGAGAACATGAGGGTAGTGAAGCAGGAACATCTCCTGGTTCATATTTTACACTAGAAACATCATTTGGCACGCCACCAAACAAAAATGTCCCCAAAATATTATACTCGAAAGAAATCCCAGAAATGTACTTCCTCTGTGTGTAATCTGATATTCAACACTCAGGACATGTGAAAAATGGCAAAAAAAGTTGGAATAATATTACACGGCAATCGCAGCTTTACATTTCATTCAAAACTAAATAATAAAAGATTTAAATGAGACAGATTTGGAGAAGAAAGATATTCCCCATTCATGGCTTTATTTAAGATACATTTTTTTGTTGACGCCTAAAAAACATTCACATTAGGAGTTAAACAAGTACTTATATTTTCTACCTCCATTTTGACACACGTATTTCTACATCTGGTATTTTTATCCATGATGTGCTATGTTGAAGTGCTCCCCAAGGGTAATCAGCAGCTGCAAGAATGATATTTTGGTCAAATTGCCCTCATGTCAAGAGTATTTCACTCAAGTGTTAATTAAAAGGAGAAAGATAATGCTGCCGTAAATGGTTGTGTATGCAAAGGTTAGAGGAGCAAAAGCTAAAGACACGTTAATGTATATTTAAAAATATATAAACTTGTGAAAATAACAATTATGGCGTTTGCCACTGATTTGCAATGCTATTAAATCAACACATGGCTTCTACACTCGCCATCTAACGAGATTCAACACAGGAGCATCAATAATGAACTATTTACAAATAGAATGATGATGATGAAGGTCAGAGAGCTATCAACCAATCACAATTATGGACACCATTTCGATAATTGCAAGTTGGTGGAGTGTTTTTCTTTTTGTGTGTGTAAAGCATGTCAGTAAAGTTCCAGGACTGTTCAAAAACAAACACACTAACTTTTCCCTAGACCAGGCAATTAATAAATATGCCCACACACAGCTCTTAGCGAGGCATTTGCTCACAATGCCCAAAGCATCTGACAGTTCCTGGATGAGATATGCTGGTGCAACCTCCTTACTTATACTTCACACTTCTGATTTGAAATGTCGAGCCAATCAGAGTGATTCATTCTCACAACACCACTGTTATGTAGAACAGTAGCCCTTACATCTATCAGTATTCCCTGACTCAGCGTGAATTGAGACCGGTGTGACGGATTTATATTCACGCGGGCACGTATTGACGCGTACACACCGATCACAGCATTGCAATCTGTCTGCTGGAAGTGGATTAAAAGTGGCAGAGGGCAAGCTGTGTCGTCTTGGCAGCGGATTCCCTCAGCGACTCGACGAAAAGCAACACCGCTGACAAAAGTGGCATGTTTTGACGTGCTTTCGTGTTCACATTTATCAAGACTCGTATTAACCCGGAAGCTGAAATAATGGCACAGTGTGTTTGCACAATAACTACCTGGATGGTGAGGCTTCTGTCAACGCGAGAGATATTGATACTATGTGGTTGTCCATTGGCCAGATTCCGCTGGTCCACATCGATGGTAAATGGCTCCTTCAGACCTCCCAGGTTATAGCGGACCTCCAGAGAACCTGTGGATATACGACAATGTTGAACTGGATTGCCACGGACAGTAGGAAAAAGCAAATCATTGATTAACTAGTGTGTTTAATTAGGTCGGAGCTTACCGTTGTGCCTTAACAGCACTGCCATGTAGTCTTCGGTCTTGGAGCTGACATACATCAAAATGGCCGGTGCACTGGATGCGCTGAAACTAAACGACACTTCCTCTTTTGTCGAGTTGACTTCCTGTAAAGTCAGGTGACTCGCGAGGACCTTGGAGTCCTTCATGGCTCCTGCTGCACCATCCGGGAGGAGGTTGTACCTGACCAGTGTCCCCGTCTCAAAGAAGCCTCCAACATCTGTGGAAGGGTTACCAAATGGCATTGTGCAGTCCATCCACAAGCTGTTTTCATTCATTAAAAAAAATCTATATGCACTGTGGATTGTCAGTTTACATTCCATTGTTACACATAATTGTCGTTCAAATCTCAATTCCCCACTTGGGACACGGATGCAGGAGAGTAAAGAGAACCGGAGGAGGTGATGGGGAAGGATGAACAGAAGGGGATCAAGATTAGAGCAATAAAAGTGGAACAGATGCAGTCAGGGGAGAAAACAATAGTGCGAAAAGCAATGAGACCGAGGCGGAGGGGGGGGCATGACGGAAGAGTGACAGGAAAGAAGTGAACATGAGCAGAAGAAAAAAAGAAGCAAAAGCATGAGATGAAGGAAAGATTGGATGGATGTCACACACAAAGAGACATGCAATAGGAGAATTATCCTTTTTGTAAAAGCGCACACACACATACACACTTGTGCCATTCTTTAAGCCCCGAAATGCCTCATCGCTTGTGACAGAACTCATAGGAGGTCGTATATCACCAGACACTGTCACACAATTTTTCTTTTTTTCAACACACACACAAACAGCTTCCTTGTTGTGTCGTCACCACCCTGCCAAATCCACAGGGGGGAGGTGGGGAGCTTTAGGAAACAAATGAATTCGGGGATCTCGTCAGACTGAGCAAGCACGGAAGCTCTGACGGCCACGTCAAACTTCTTTGTGGCGCATTTTCAGACAACTCCATTTGGGAGCTGCAACATCTGATCCAAGCAGGTCGTTTCAATCCTCAGAAAGATGTTCTCGCTCACCTCTCGTGCAGAAAGGCCCGTCATAGGCGGTGGCGCTGCAGTCGCACAAGTAGCCGTTGTACTTCTCCACACACTTTCCCCCATTACGGCAATACAAGCCGTAACTGGTACAATGGCCTTGACAACCGGGCTTGACCCCGGGGGTCACCTTGGCCCTCTCATCCAGGTCAAGGGTGACACCGTTCATCCGTAGAGCTCGAATGCAGCCCAGGAAGCCTCGCTGACCCCCTGCGGCACCTGTGCACAAAGCGGAAGCAGTTAACAGGAACGCCAAAAGAAAAAACTCGCATTCGGGGTCAGCGAAGTCATTTGGAAAAATGGTAAAAGGTCTGTATTTTTTAATCGCTTTCAAAAACATTCCCATCTTCACGCCTGGAGGAACCGCTGCTGTTATGTGAATCTCTCCAGCTGAGCTGCTGTTCTTGAAATAACCTTCTGATGGTTGAAGTTTTCACTAATTGGTAGAGCCTAATGAACGCAATGTTAATGAAAATTCCACTGGCGAGTATGGATTCACAACCGCTACTAGCTCCATACTTAAACAGTCCACGTCAACATCCTCCTCAGCCTTGGGGCGTCCAAAGCCATTCATCCTTGTCCTTTTGGCCTTGTGCTGGTACTGTCTAACTGCTCATTAAAATGGACAGAGAATGAACTTTAAGGTAGTTTGATATGTGACTTTAATGACTAGAGCAATAAAGGCAATCATAAAACGACACCCATAGGTAGAGATTTCAAGTGCAATGGCAATAAACAGTCGCGTTGCTCTACGGTTAACAAAAGCCGAGGGGCATTTTAGATATTAAAATCTCTCCCATGTATCCCTCCAATTACAGACAAGTGCTATTTGCTATTTGTGTTCCTTCTGGCTCATTTAAAGATGCACGTAAATGCTTACACTGGACTATCATGTTAAGATTACTAATGTATTTTTTTCTCTTTTTATTATGATCATGTATTATTCATGTCGGGATGCAGCTGGGGCTTTTACACTCTTCCTCGTCCATTTTCTGATCCCGCATTGGATTGCAATGCACACATACTCCAACACTTGTTAATTAATCTATTTTGTGCCACTGATTGGCTTGAGGCTTCCAACACCTGTTTACCTCATTTCAAACCTCGTCTTTGATTAAATGGACACAAGGCTCGGAGGCCAATGGAGAATAGTGGACGCACGCACGCAATTTGGAATGAGATGGACCTATTGGTTCGAAATACCAAATTTAAAGCCTCAAAATAATCCACAGGAGATGACATCATAGAAAGTCTCATTTGGCAACACAGGATTTGATATCTGCGGCTTCGCAGCGACGTATTGAAATGAAGCGGCATTTCGTAAATTCCTCACGTCAATGTTAGGAAGTGCAGCATGAATCCAAACAAGTATCGTATTCATTCTCACTAATGTTCACGGAGCAACAGGTGAGATTCGAGATGGAACATCTAGCGTGCCATGATGTCTCTCACTCGGCGCGACTGACACATTTCATTGCACTCGTTAAATGTTACCTACTGTCTTGGCAGGTTTGCGAAGCTGGTTTCCCTGAGATGGGATGTTGCACACATGCAGTGAGAAGCAATGAGCAAGAGGTTGATCCGTTCAGGCAGACGTCAGGACAAAAAAAAAAAAAAATAGAAAACATTCAAACAGAAGCATGGGGAAATTAAAAACACACATTAATTGAGGCATCAAACAGATGGTTAAATGAATGAAATGTGAGAATCAGAGTTATACGCGTGTTTGAAGTGAATCGGGGAGCTAAAAGTTAACAGTGTGAAGTAAATGACAGAAGGTTGATGGTCGGAACATTCACTTTCAAAGCCATTCAAGCAAATGAACCACTGTGCAGTAAACACTAAAGCAATCAAATGCACACTGACTGAGAGGAAGAGAAATGGAGATGGCGCTGGAACACAAAAATAGGGCCGGGATTTGTTTTGCTGTGAAATGACACAAACACATCAGCACCGAGTGTATTTTCATTTCGCTGAAGCTGTTCTTCCACGCACAGCCGGACAATTCGCACAGCAGAAAATGAAGCGGCGTGAATGAGGTGCCATTTGACAGCGGTTGAATTTTCTAACACTGAATCAAATTGCAAAGAGCATTTCCACCATGTCAAATCCTTTTTTTTGCGTCACTGATGCGCTCCAAGAAGCAAACTGGGACAAGGGAGGGTAAGAGGGTTACGAAAGTGGCAATTTGAGGAAATCATACGAGGACTGGAGCTCAAGGTAGGGCGACTGATTGGAATTTGGAACAATCTCGTCATCGCGTTAGTTGCCTCGGCTCATCATTTAGCTCTTTATGACTTTGCCTTCTCCGCTATTGAAGGCATAAATGACGAGGAAATAGGAAAGCACAGTGAGAGATCACATAAAAGCAAAAAAGGGAGAGAACAGATTCGGCTCATAATGAACTCAGCGTCGCTCTTTAACCAAATGTTTCATGAGTCACCGTTAAAATAAGAGATGATCTGTTAATGTCTTTGGGAGACACTCAGTGGCTCTCCTTTTATTCTATTTGAAAATAAACACGAGTCATAGCTTAAAAGCACAACGGTGACCTCACATGGTGAATATTTTTTTTTTATTGGCTGTCTGATTTACCTTCATTAAAAAGTCTTTAGCACTGAGGAATTCCCGAAGAAGCGTGTCCATGTGATTAAATATGAAACTCCAATGTGATTGAGAAAGCGGGATTTGCGTTAAGATGAACTGGAGCCTATTCGAGAATTTTGATTGGACTAGAAAAAAGGTTTTAATTAACATCAATCCATTTTCTATACCACTTGGCAAGCTGAAAAAAAAAATCCATCCAATGACAACATTTGGTTGAAGAACCTTAAGTGGTTGTTGGACTCACCCACATAGAGCTGGCTGAACAGTTCTAACCGTGTGTGCCCCTGGGCCGGCGCTGGCCGAGAGACACGGTAGGTCTGGTCCAGCAGGAGAACCGCCTCTTTGATGTTCCGCTCGGCCATTACGCGGTGCCACTGGTCGTCGTTGAGAGGCGCGTCCGATTGCACGCTTAACTCCACCGGGCCGTTCCCCACGTCGAAGGAAAACGAGACCACTTGGGGAGCTGTGTGAAGGAAAGAAATCGGTTTTGGGTGTGTCCTGGATAGTATGTCAAAATATATACATCCCAAATATACATCCCATAATGATAACCCTTTACAATAAAAGTGGCACTTTGGAAAGGCCCCAGACGTCCTCTTTTGCAGCAGTCATCTATACAGGTAAATGTGCACTCAATTTCTAATCTAATGGCTCATTTATTTCCAAGCAATTCATTTGGCTGGTATAGATTTCTGCCCGGTGATACGTGACAGATGTGGACAAGCACTAATCTCACCGGCAAGGTCGATAGGTACCAGCGACTGTTGGCTTTTGCACGACATATATTCATGTCAGACTGACTGTGATTTTCTATTTCTATTTGCCATTGGCGAAATGGCAAGGCCGGGAGCTGAAGTGGAAGCAGACAAATGCATGAAGACAAATGACAGCCAGTGTAAATTAGCAGCAGAGGAAGACAGCAAAATTTAATAGAGCACGATGACCTTGTTTGGCTGCATGATTAATTTTCATAATGACTGAATTTGTGTGCATGTGCGTAATGGAGGGATTAAAGCCAATGGGGTGGCTTCCAACTACTCGGAGTTGAAAACTTAACATTTCCACAGGAAGCCGCTGTTTTATATTTGAAGAAATCCTTTGAGTATTTGTCTTTTTTTTTTTTTTAATTGAGCCACCTGCTGAAGAATTCACCGTTTAAATCACGTGAATGGCAGCTCTCCTAATTTGTACTTCTGAGGCACCCATACATGTTTTATCTTAAAAAGGGAACAATGCTGCAATGAGGACTCTTCTTTTTTTTTTTGCAGCTGGAAAGTCTATTCACAGTTGTGATATAAAAATCCAATTTAATACACTATTCACAATGTTAGGCATGACGATGTGACTTCTGAACTGAATAAAATGGCCATATGGCAGAAGTACAGACAATGGGGAGCAACAATCCAAAAGACAAATGACCACTTGGCAGCACTACACGTATATCTTTCTGCTTCATTATAGGTTCATTTGATTCGGATATTAGAGAGGCTAATTGTGTTTTGTCGATAAGGGAAATAACGGTCTTATATTTTTTTGCAGTCGACCCATTCTGTCCTTCCAATTTCTCTCTTCTTTTACAGTTCACTTGCATTCAATTAGCCAATCTTCTATTTGGATTATCTTTCAAGACAAATGATATCACATCTAAGATGAGAGCATTAACCTATGAGATCAATCTTAAAGAAAATAGACGGCTCAGTGACAAACAGCCGGGTGTTAAAGCAATGTGACGGCCTTTAGAACACCGATTTAACGATCCTTGTTGAACAGAGCAGGTCTGCAGGGCAGTGACGAACACAATTTATTTCAATGTACAGACTAAACGTGCTGCAGGATTTGAATAATTCCATTATCTATGTATGTGCAGCACGGTAAGCTTGGCAAAAGCGAGTTATGTGATCCTCTCGATTTAATCGAGCGTGTAAAACATTTGTATGTCGGCCTTGAGAAACGCTACCTGATTGTCATCTTTATCTTCTTGTGATTTCTCTATTCATCTTTGGATACAAATTAAGAGCTAAGCGGGAAAAAAACGATCAAACTAAGCTGGCACGGATTTCAGCCAAGGCTCAACAATCATAATTTGGATCAACACCAAATTGCACACCGTCAAATACACCCACCTCCTGCATATGCCTGCAATTTTTCAGGGCCGATAAACTCAGCGGGAAATTGAGAAAAATTCAACTTATATAAAAAGACAAATAAATATGGATTTTAAGGTCAATTTACACCAAAATTGAAGTTTTTTTTTTTTCTCAGCCATTCCCTCTCCAAAACTTTGGTTATCACTTAAGAGATTTTTGGGCAACCCTGACGACAAACAAATCACATATATGACATATATAACTTTTGCACATTTAGCATTTAAAGGTAAAACTCAAGGCTCGGGGGCCAGACACGGCCCGCCAGATCATTGAATGTGGCCCGTGAAGACAAATTGTACATCGACTTCATGTGTCAAGATTAAAATTGTCTTCATTTATAAGAAAAAAGTATTTATTTGCATTCATATTTTAAAAATATTTAAACAGTTTTTACTAGTCTCTGATTTCAAAATTAATTATCCATCAGTTTGTGGCGTAGCCTATACTGTATATAACCTTGACAGTCATAATGGGCCTCCGAAAGAAACTATGACTACGACGCGGCCCGTGAAAAAAAAAAAAAAAAGTTTGACACTCCTCTTGAAGTGCATTTCTCATTTGCCCAGCTCAACTTGCCCTGTTAGAAAACTCTTAAGTGCTCTTATTAGTTCCTGCTACTTCTTTGTCATGAAATACTTTCCAGCGAGCCAGAAATTGATGGCCACTACAATTTAGCACACTTCATGGCTTGTGAGCTCTTCCCTCAACAGGGACATTCATACAATTCCCCAATCCAGTCGAGTATATTCCTCAGCTAAAATCCTGATCTGAAAAATGACTAACAATGTTCCTAACCACAGGGGCAAGAAGTGTCCACGAGTCTCAAATGCTGCATACATAGCCATGGAGATGCCCTGAGGTCAAATATTCCTGCACTTTAAGAGCCTTCCATACTCCCTCAAATCCTGTTAGCAGCAAGGCGCTCACAGTGACTCTTCAGAGCAGCCTCTCAATTATGTCCATGCCTTCTTCTTGTGACATTCAAAAAGAAATAGCAGCCACCTTTGTGTCTACTGAGGTGACAGCAATGTGTGTGCACCTGAGAAATTCGAGTTCCCGCGCTGTCATAGTCATTTTATTCGGGTCTAATGCTGGTCATTTCATGCCCAGGCTCGATTGCTTAAAATGTTTTTTTTTTTTCACCTTGCAAGAGGGCAGAGATTGAACGTGTTAATATGTGAGTATGTTGGTGAGTGTGTGAACATATACACACAGTTCTTTTTTGTGATTGCGTGTCCAACTGTGTGCAAGAAAAAAATGCAAGATGATAGCACAGCAGGGGAGAAAAGAAATCAATGTTGTGGTGAGGGGGAGGGGGTGTCTAAGGGATGCTGGGGTTCTTTGACACCCAGGCAACACACAGTTTTCTCACAAGTCAGTCTTTGGGAATGGAGACACTTTCAGAAGACAAGCAACACACTGCTTGGCAAACATCTCAGAACTTTGACGTTCAGAAGGATATCGACATATTGATATATTTTTGTCCATCTGAGATGATTTTTCTGTTCCAAAATCATTCCGCTTGGCCTCTGACTAATTAAAGGAAGCACGGTCAGCATGACCCCTTTGACACTAAATTCTCAAATCCACTTTGAAGCACATACACAGTTGTGCCAGGCATGATTAAATTGAAGATAGGGAATTTAATTGCAGTCTTAAGAGAGGGAAATCCACTGGCGCCACACACATAGTAATTACAGTTGCGGGATCATGGTAACCTTCTGCATGACATGTAAAGAGACTCCGAAAGGGGACATTGGACAGATGTCTCATTATTTAGTAGCCATCAATAATGCTCCCATTTACTTCAAACATCTGTCAGCGTTGTCTCTAAAATATTTAAGGACAGTTTTTTTATTCTGCTGCTAGAAAGCATCCGATTTTTGTTCTTTTTTTTTTTGTTGATCTGAAGCACTTTAAAGGCTCACAGGCATGCACTTACTCGTATTTAACAAGATTGAAATGTAATTGGTTCATTTAGAATATACTCAACCACATTATCTCAGTTTATCTTTTCTTCCCCTGTCAAAAATATCTAATAATAATAAAACAAAATAATAATAATCCTTTTTATTTATAATGGCCTTTTCATTGCAAGATCTCAAAGGGTAAAAATGAAAAAATAAATAAACAAGGCACACAGTTTCATTGAAGAAAACATACGTCGCTTGGCTTGAGCTCGGCAACGAAAAAAAAAAAAAACTTGTCACTAGGTTGTGTCATTAGGGTGTTTGCTTGTCTTATCCAGGAACTATGGGATGGCCGTGGCATGGTAAGCAGGCATGTTGTGACGTTTGAAACAGCCACAAATTGTCCTGCCACAATACTCACCTCCTCCTCTTGCGCGCTGAAGAAAGCAAATGCCTTCAAATCTTTTTGTACAAATGCCAGTTGATTGTCAGGCACTCACTGAAAACTTGTCGAGCGGATTTTAGGTTTGAAACATCTTTTGTGACACTAGTTGCAGAATTTTCCCAACACATATTGTTGTGCTAGATTTCCACTACCAGAAAACACATCTGAAACAAAAGATGTCGTGACACACTGACATAGAACCTTATTATTTTTGTGAGAGGGGACGTTTTAACACAACTTGTGAAGTAGATTTCACCGTGGGTGAAAATACACACAATTAAAGTGACAGGGGCTGTGTGGGTGGGCATGTGTGTCATCTATGTAGGAAAATCTTTGAGAGGATGGTGTGCCTATTTGCCTTTTTTTTTTTTTTTTTGGGTCTGTAATTTAAAGGAAAATAAAGCATGTGTTTCTGTGGAAAACACTGATTGCATGAAGTCGAATTTTAAAATGCAAAAAACCATTTTACATACCATCACATACACCACAGGAGGAAAATGTGCAGAGGAATAAAAACTTACATTTCAGCTCCAAACGTATGAAGTCTGTGTTGCCAAGGTTTTCCAGGAAGACCCCATATGGTGCGCTGGTCTTGAAATAGAACGAGATGTCAGCACTGGTCTCTCCCTGGAAGGTAGCAAAGTGAAGGTAGGATGACGGGGTGGTGAATGAAGCGGCGTTCCAGTAGTTGTCTGTAAAAGAAAAAAACAGAGGAATAGATTTAGTCCCCCACAATTATCTATTTAATGATAAATATATGAAGGTTTGAATTTAAATATCCACATATAAAATTGACTTGATTGAAATCTGGCTTATATTATTCAAAAGCAATTATGTCACGTCTATTTCTTGATGTCCCGCAATAAAATGATTCCATCATTTAAAAACTTTCTATGGAGGGCTTTTAATGTAACGCTCTGCAAGTTCAGTCAAATGTAATGAACAAATGATTATAATTTAAAAAAACAGCAGCACAATCAGATAATGTCTTTTCATTCCGAATGGGGAGTCGGCGATGGGAGTTAAAGTCTGGCCCGACTTCTGATAACAACTTTTCTAATGACTTTTGATTGAAGCCGAAGAAGCGGCTGCTAATGAAGACAAAGTAGCTTCGTGCTAAACAGCTGCTGATGAATTATCAGACTGTGCTTGATGAAGTGACGCCACCGTCGCTGGATCCCTTCGCCTTGTCGTGGCTTTGTGTGCCGCTGATTGCTCAGGGGGATCTTGCGCTTCATAAAGGGAGAAGACATTTTGAAAGTATCAAAATGAAGAAGCGAATGTGATGTCATCTGTGTTTGCATTATTGGAATGTAAAACACTTTTTAATTAAGTATTGTCTCAAGATACGGAAGCTCAAGCATGTTTATGTAGGCATAAGGCAAGTTTCAAAAAGCATAGCAAGCAAACTTGTTGTCCCTGTGTGTTTGCCGGTTCACAGACTTCAGCTCTGTGCATCTGCATAAGAATGCGTGTGTGTGTGTGTTGTGCCTCCTGAATCTTTGCGATAAGTGTTCCCGCATGACATAGCTTAGGTCTCCGTTATCCTGATTACCTTGCATCCTGTCACCAGGGGCAAGGGGAGACAGCGGCTATGGATACACACTTGTACCATACAAACATGCATGGCCACCTAATATTATTTTTTCCATTATTTTTATATTGTAATACTTTTTCATCTACAGGACTATGAGAGTTATTGCCGAGTTGAGCAAATTCAGGCCGCAGAAATAAACAACTGTATTCTCACTATGATACACTATTGACATATGAGTTCAGATTTTCTGAGTGACTAAAATTTCCCCTTGATTTTCTCTGTACAGTTAAAAAATATTAAAAAAATAATAATCATGGCGCCCAACTGAAAAAGAAATCATACACACTATTTTGGACCAAAGTCATTTTCGACGACTATTAAATCCTTCTGTACTGTTCATTGACAAAATCAAACCGCCAACACACATTAGCAGAGTGGGAAAAAGTCAACGCTAGTGTGATATTGATTTGTATGCTCTGCCTGAAACGTCAAACCCGCAGCCAGAAAGAAAGGCGGCGAAAAGGCTGACAGCGACATATAGGAAGGAGCAGGAAGGACACAAGGATAAAGAAGTACAGCCTGAGGCTGAGTCACGTATCAGGAGGATGGAGAGAGACAACAAGAGGGGGAAAAAAACATGGGCGGTGATGGAGAAAGAGCTCAAAGGAGCTCAGGTAGGAGGTGCAGGAAATTTGAGTGAGCGTAAACAGAGTTGCAGAGAGGAGTAGTGTGGATGTTTCGACCAGTGTGCTATATTCATCATTTGTACTTTCACCTCGCTATGGTGATAAAAGCTTTTATGCATGGGATTGTCTTATTTCTGCTGAATATAAAGATAAGTGTGCCCCCCAAAAATTGGACATCAAGGCTTATAGATATAAGCATTTACCGGCTTCAAAAATGCAATCTTTTCAAGTTGTTTGGTGAAGCTTCTAATCTAAACTCTCTTGTGCGTGAACATTTTTCATGTTACATTTCAGCGCACAGGAAAGCAGAGTGCCTTTCAGGGAAATTCCAATCAAGTTATAAGTGCTTTCTTTGACAAGCCATTTTATCTGTTTAATTGGTTCTCAAGGTGCATACAAGAAATTGCCTTTCTGTTTGTGCTGGAGCATTGCTCAGCCAATGTAGCGTAAGCTTCATTCTGAGAAGAGGCAGCTTTGGCTTTTAATTTCTTCCCCTTTTTAAAATCTATAATATCTCATGACTTGGCATTGAGCTTCAATTGACTATTTCACTTGGTTTATAATGAATTGGACAAATTCATAATTCAAAGGGAATATTGTATTGTATGAAGGGCCAGTATAGTGATTTTTCCTGCTCATAAACCAGCATGATTTGGCGAGGAATAACAGAAAAGAAAATAGCATTATCCACACTATGTTCTCGCACCAGCAGATGGTACGGATGACTGCTTTGACCTATTGAGTCATTAGAGTAGAGATTTCCAAATACACAAACACATTAAAACTTGAAAATCATGGCGGCCATTAGGAGGTGTTCAGTGGGAATAATATAGGACAAACATAATACGCAATTATGTTTGAATCTTTATTCAGCAGCTTGCAAAGATGATAGGGTGTTAATCTATCATCATATCATATTTGCATGAATAAATGATAAACAGGTTTAAAGATTTTTTTTTAGCAAGTTTGACTCAAATTAAGGCTGTCACTATCAAATCATTTTACAACCCTATAAAAAAGACAAATTTATAGCTTTTAGCAAGCAATCCGGAGTATCATTCAATAGGAAGTGGTGAGTGGAAGGGACAACCCATTGAAATAAACCAGGGGGATTATTTTGGCAAACACAAAACTTGACACAAATTGAGACCGTCGGATATTCATCAAGCTCTACAATATGAATCCCTTTACCCATCAAGACCTCACTGTAGGAGCTTATATATGTACGATGAATACACAAACATAATTTCCTTCCTTGTTATCAACAAACACAATAGCAACGAGCCCTTGTTGTATGAGTGAATATATTATCTATTCATTATTATTATTATGTAACTGCCTCATTTATGGTCAGCCACAAGCCACGCTTCACACTGCATGTTATGACAGAATATTCACTCAATGCTTTGTATTATTTTGCACAACCCATTACCATCTATTAATATTAATTGCTGAACCTATTTTAACATAAGTAAATGTGACTAATTCTTCTCTGTCTTGCTGGGCAGGGCAATGGGTTCCATGAATGCAAAAGCATGTGCACACACTTGCTCTTGCATGCATTACACACCTGACTACACCACACGCAGACAATCATGCACCAAAAGTTTCCTTCAAAAGACATTAGTCATTCCCTGGCAGCCGAGCGTCACGCACAGTATGAGCGGCATCCATCACGTACCAAGTTGCTATTTAAATGTGACATTCCTAATATATATTTAATAGGTCCTATGTTCACATTTCTTGATCAGCAATATCTGGACATATCTCAAAGTCATTGTTATTTCCAAAGTTGAAAGAGTAAGCCAAAAATAACGGAGAGTGGTCCGTCTTTGGTAATTGTGCCGGCCATACTGCCACGTACACACACACACACGTGCGCAGATGTGATGTCATGGGTCATTTAATAATGGTTTGTTTGTATGGTGGCAGCTCCGTGATGATGAGACATTAGTAAGAGCGCGGCCAGATTGTCGATGAGGGACCCATAATGAGTATGACACCAGTAAGGAGGCAGGCCAGGTGGTTTGTCATGTTCTGCATCCTGAACAGAAGCAGGCCACTTCCTGTCGGCCATGCTGGGAGTTTAAGCGGGTGCTATTTCATCATGCGACGCTTCAGTTGTTTTTAAATGTAGTATCTCGATGAGCGTTAAAAGGTTCATATCTACACGAGCGAGGAGATTGCCGTTCCATCATTTGCTTTAGTGTGAAAAATGTGCAGTCGACAAGAAGATACACAAAGCATTATTATCCTAATGATCAAGCTGCTTTGCACCAGAGATTAAATCCATGTTTGCTTTCCTTATACTCAGGTTATTACTTTCCAGGACAAAGGTGGTGTTTTGTTACGTCAAACCAGGTTGCAAACATAACCTGGATAAAGTTTTCAAAATTCCGTTATGAATAAAAGATTAAATAGGGAAAAACATCAAACGGATGACGTGAGTAAAAATAAAAACAAACATAGAATTGAAGGCACTTTTTCAGTTTCATATTTTTAAATGGGGAATTTAAAAAGTGCAAGTTTTGTCTAGAGATTTTTTTTCCCCCCAATATAAGTTTTAATCAAGGTGTGCCGACTTATTCGACCTATTTTGGTTTCCTGCGACATTCTAAACACAGTGAGCATAGAAAAATGATTTTTTTTTATTTCGCATTAGCTAGCTACTGTACCGACATGGAAAATCCTGCAAGTGTTTTACAACTCATCCTTTGTGCCAGAGCATCTTTTCCATTATCGACTGTGAAGAGATCGTCAAGCGTGACTGATGTGATAGGCGAGTGTTGCAATTAATCAGCAGGACTGACACTCGGCAGGTAGGAGGTCAACAAAGTGCGGGAGCGCTGAGAGCACAAATGGTCAATCCTGCAGGGCAAAAGCTACCAAATCAGTGGGTGTCTTCCACTTGACCAAAAGCAAAGTTCATCTAATCAATGCACTCTGGGAGGAAGACAGCAAGGATGTGTGTGTGGCAGAAATAAAAGCAAACTTAAGCTAAAGGGAAGACATGGATGAGCAAGATCACAAAGATTTTATTCTTACATGCATATATATGAATAAATCTGGTCATCTTCAGATACATTCTTTCCCCCCCCCCCCCCCCCCCCACCCACACAGAAGTTTTCCTAAATAATAAGCAAGTGTGAGGACAAAGCTACTTAAACACTCAAATGCAGCAATGGCCCAACTGCTATGCCTGATCAGCTTTGACTTGTTCCCTCTCCTGGTATTTTTAATTAACAGCCAGTTAAACCAGTAGCAGTAAAACTTAATAGAGGTTTAACACTTTGCAAATGTTTCTAACAATGCCTCGGCGGGCAGTCCACAGCCAAGTCATTCTAATAATGTGCTATTTCTATTCCCATTAGAACAACTTGTGCTTTTCTTGAAGGTAATTACCATTACCATAGTACACAAACACAGCAATGTTGTTTACAGTATAACCACTATGAATTAAAAACATATTTTCATCTAGCCACAGCATTGATGTATAGCAAAGGGAGAAAAGTGCCAATGCCAAACAGCAATTAATTAGAACGTTCTTGGTTAGCAAACTATCAATAATTCTATCAATGATTTAAGTATTAATCTACAGTTGAGGATTTTTAATTAGAGTGCTAGTCATATTTTCTTTTGTGTTTTCCCACCATAATAGTCGACAACTTTGTTGACAATTGTGTCTTTTGTGCTTTACTTCCAAACTTGCACAATCAATATTTTGGAAACGCGTAGCATTGTGGAATTGTTCATGGTTTAAATTGCGGTGTGTTTTCCAATGTTATTCTGCCACTCAAAAAAAAAAAATAAAAAGAATTCAACTACAATCCAACCTGCAATTCAGAATTTCAAAAAGGATCCACAAGAGCAATCTTCCCAAGATGTATTCCTTCAAAGATCATGACCATTTAAAGTATGCCTTGTCGAGAAAATGTCTTCGACTTAACACCAAAACTAAGCTGCCATTTGCTAGCCTGCACCGTTAAAAGGCTTTGCACTCTGTCAACAGGAGCATTTTTAATAAGGCCGATAACAAGACTGGAGGTGTTCTTTTGATCCAACCTTTGCTGAACCTTTCACAAAAAGGTTACACAGCCATGCCTCTGCAACCAGCTGAGAATTTTGCAAGAGATAGTCTTCTCAGCAGCTTGGGTCATTAACGCACATATTTCCCCTTAATTATGCCATCGCTCCTAATTCATCTTTATGCACTAGATTGGATTTCATACCTGCCTGCGGCTAATCCCCTATGTGTTTTTCGTCTTCCAGAACAGGCCTCCTGTAAAGATGGAAGTTTATTTTAAGATCTACTGATCATTACAAAGCAGTGAATGCAGGCTTTGAGCCACAGCGGCAACCTTTAACATGCTTTGAAAGAACCTCCTCAGTGCTCACCATGAAGCGGACTTCATTTTTTTTTTTCTGTAACTTCAACATATTCACAGTGTTGACTTGATTTCAGGGAGGGCTTTCATTTAGAGTTCATGCAATAACCTTCGGCGGGTGCTTTGATTGTCGCTTGGTGTTTTTGAGTCATTCCACTTCCATGGATGCTGGGTGAAATAAAATAACTACATAGAATGAAATAAAGAACCTTTTCTTTTTTTTGGGTGGTCATTGTGTAGCCTTGTGCATGAAATGTACTGCATAAATAAACCTGCAGTACTTTTTCACTATATATGGTAACACTCACTCACTCACTCACCATCTCCCTGGCAACGTAAGGGTCCGACACTCAGCTTGGCCTCGGAACCAGCTCGGTTGGTGTCGCCCACTGCAACTTGGCTGACCGGCAGGTGTTCCTTATAAGTCAAGAGACCAGAATCTTCTCTCCTGAAGGACAAGGTCAAATTAGAATGAGTAAAGTACCAAATTAGTCAAATAGGATCCAAAGCCAATTGGGTTAGTTTATGAATAATATCCATCAGATGGCTAAAAAAAAAGAAAAGTGTTGTGTGTTTGAATACGTTACGGGTAGTGACACTCATCGTGATGCTTTTGAATTTAGACGACTACAACAGACAAACAGATGCTCAAAAAAATGGCACTATAAGTCGCTGGAAATGAGATTCATGCATTCAGTGATGGCGTAAGCCGCTTGCAATACTCAGTAATGGAGTGTGTGATCATGAAACAAAATGTGTGCTTAATAGGCCCCTTGACCTTCACTATGTGAGTTTCAGAATTAATAAAATGTTTCAAAACTTCTGAGGAAGTTTTGTTCAGGATTTCTAAGGGGTGACCTTTGTGAATTAACACAAAGGGTGAAACCTAGCCAAACAATTTACAGGTTCCCGGACCAGAAACAGCTTTGTTGATTTTTAATTTAGGAATGTCGTTTAAAAAAGTTAGTCTCCAAATCTTGTTCCAAAGATTTCCAAATAATCTCTCAGCCAAGGTCAGGCAAAATCACAAAACTAGCCAACAATTGCAATTACGTCAAGATAAACAACACAGATGAATCTCAATCTTCATTTGATGGACCTGGCAACAAACGGCTTATTTAACCAGTGATGTGTTTCTGCATTAAGCACACAATGGCATTTAACAGTACAGCCCAACTTGCCATTGCGAGTGGTCGGCGTCGCAGTTGCAGTCGTATCTGGGGTCAGTGCAGTTCCTGTCGATGCCGCAGGCACATTTCTGGATGCCAGGACCCGAGCCACCCCAATAGAAGTGCTTCTCACTGCCCCGGCCCACCCACCATGTGTAGGGAGTTCCATCTGGGGAAAGAAAAAACATCATCAAATGGTGTTACATATGATGATGTCGTCACTGAATCCCCGAAGCCAGCGAATGGACATCCGTGTTGTATCGTAGCCCACCTACTTTCTTGAAATACTACTTCTAATCCTCATTTTCACTTGAGTTCTAATAAAAACCTACTCCAGCTTTCTTAATAGGAAAATCTGAAACACAATACACAGGAGATAAACACACAAGAGTTATGTTCTAGAAAATAAAGAGCCCAAATTGAATGTATAATCTGATCCACTTTTGCTTCCTTCCCCTTGAACCGCCAACAAACATGCTAAATGTTCCCGAAGGAAATAATCTCTCGGGAAAGTAAAGCCTGGAGTGGAGTTGTCTTGGGACCCCTTTATGATGAATGTATCCATTTTTTACATTTATTTATGGTTTATGGTTTAATTTTTTAAATTTATTTATCAACAATAAGGCTAAAATAAACACATTTACGTGTCACTACAAAAGCTGAACAAAAGCTCAGTTGTGTCACGCTATGTTTGGAAAGGGAGGTACCATATTACAACAGCATATTTTTTTAAGTAACCTAGCCATCAAAAAGAAAATTGCTTCCAGACACTTGTGTCAGTTATAACCTCCCCCATGTGGACTCATTATAATACTTTCACAGTGAGGATTCCTTGGTAGGGTGTCTACGGTTGGGCCTACGGGAGCTTTTTTTCTTATATAATCAAAATATATCACCGCGTGAGTCCAATTTTCAAAAACTGACCTCACGAGTCAAAGTCAGGAGCATTTTACATAATAGTAGAGTCAGTTTAACCCCAGATGTTTTCTTGGAAACACAAATGTTTTGTCCTGTGTGCTTTTTATGTCAACTCAAATATAAACTCAATCTCATGGGCTTCGAATCAAATGAGTAAAAGATCTCCCTAGAAACACAAACATTTTCAGTGCAGTGGGGCCGCAAAGTAGTGGATCAATTCATCTTGGTCTCTGTTCTTGCTCTTTTCTTGTCTGGCTATTTGTTTGTTGAGAGCTGAGTCTTGTCACTGCTCTGCTCCAGTCACTCTTTGTTAGCCTCATATCATCTTCAGAACATTTTTTTTTCCCGTACTGAGAGCCATATTAACAGTGACCTGGGAGTCTACTATAAAGGGTATATAAGGGGCTTTTGTGCTTATCAAGTGTGTGTTTCTTTTGTACGTCAGTCCTTCTCCTCTCATGGACCATCTATTCATCATTGGACACAAAGAACCCCTCGACCCCGATGACATTTCTCTCAATCTCCATCACTCCCACATATTTAGCCCTTTCTATACGTCCTCTTAACTTTTCCTTGCTCTCTCATACCTTTTGGTTTCCGAGGCTCTTTTTTTTGCCTTTATCCGTCTCGCCATTATCTCGCCGGTTTCTCTTAAGTACGCATTTGCTCTGCCTTCACATGGGTCTCCTCGCTCCTTTGGTCAAGCTCTGTACACTGTCTGCCTCGCCTTGCCACGTTTCTTGCTTGGCATGTCATCTCTTCGTGTTTTTATTAGTCCTGATTTAATCTGCTCTTTAATCCAATTTGGCAAACCCTCAGCTCTGATCCAGATCTGAGGCTGAGTTTGAAATACATGCGGCCCTCCCCTGTCGATCCCATATGGTTTGATCTTCAAAAGGTCTACCGTGCATTTTAAATAATTGGAGAGGAGACTGTGGATGTTTTGGCCACTAGGTATGCTGTTGAGTAATCACATTTCAATGCTGTCCCATTTGTTAAGATCTGAAACAGCGCAGAGTATTATTAATGTTGCTCACAATTACATTGATTGGCAGTTGATGGCAACGATAGGTCACGAAGCAATGAAAATGAGCCAACAAACTCCAAGAATCAAAAAAAAAAACATTTAAAATGTCCCGTGATTGGATTGACAGCTTGTTTTGGCACTAACTTGCCAAAGAACCACAAGTGAATTACGTGGGGATTTGTTGGAAGCGGTTTGAAACGACATCAAACTATGTCATTTCAACATTGCCATTTGATCTACTGCTCATATGAAAACAGCTGCACAGATTAGTAAAAAAAAAACAATATCCAGTCGTAGTGCACTCCACTTGACCTCAGTTGCATCAAGATAATCAATAATGAAAAAAAAAATGAACAGAAAAAGTACTGCTGTTGATTTTCCCTTCTACAGTTCAAGGAATATAACATTTTTTTTTTCCCATCATACAGTTTTTGTATAGTGCGTTACTTTGCACTTTGCACTTCCCACCCCTTGGTCATTTGTCTCCAAAAATTGGTTCAGTGATCATTAATTGGAGAGCAAAGGTTAAAGAGAAATGGAGTGCAAATTGTATAGTTTAGTTCCTGTTTGCCTGCATGTACTCTGAGGCGGGATGTCCATGTTGTCTAGGCAGCAGACAGGGCGGGGAAAGAATAATGAGTTTTTCCAACAGTTTCAACCTGAGAGCACCCATAATGCGATCCACCTTCCTGACAGTTCCTTTGCCCGCTGTTAGGGGCTAGCTTTACGCTCTAGTAAATTCACTCTGCATACCGGAAAGCCCAATCTACACAAACACACACAGGTACACACACACAAAGTATCACAGGTCATCGCTGAGCGTAGGAATGGAAAAACACCTCAGAATGGAGAGAGGACGATGTAGTGGGAGGGAGGTTTCATATGAATAGCTGTGTCCCTAATTGGCATGTCTTCTTGATAAAGGACAAAATACCGCACCCTCTTTCAACCGCCGCACATACGCTGTTAGTACACACGCAGGGCTACAAAACCTCTGGCAGTCATTGTAATTGAAAAGTGTCTGCCAACCATAAACAACCATAATCATCATTACCAGCGAGTCATCTCAGTGTGTTTATTGGCGTGTTACCCCCAGGTCAAGGCCAATGGACAGATACATCATGAAGAAAATGACTTCTGCCAAAGCACGTTCATCTGTCCACGTCATTCATTGATCTCGCCGACACATGCAAGGAAATCGTCATGAGGATGATCGAGAGGAGAAAAAAAAATTGAGCAGCAGGGAAGGGGGGGAAAAAGACATGAAAGTCAGAGCCGGAGAATACAAAACTAAGGACACCTAAGATAAGGACATGGCGAGTGAGATAAGGAAGGTGACAGACAGGAGGGAGAACTTCACAGCTGGGTGAAAAACAACACCTCTATGAATGTGGGACGGAGCTCACAGCTGGAAAGATGTACAACAAGGGTGAACTCATTGTATTGTACAATTCATTATCTATGGAAAGGTCAAGCGAAAAGGTACTGGTAGCAGAGTCATTAAAAGTTTCAAGCCAGACCGTTTTGAGCACTACTGCTTGATGTTTTGTTTTGATGAGTGTTTCTTGAAGTACAGCTTTTTCTGTCAAACGGTTGCAGCCTTACAAAAAACAAACAAAAAAAAAAATCCCATGTTGAGCGACTTCTAGGCTGCTACGACTTTGAAAAATATGTCACGCTAAGCTGTGATGTTTGCTTGATTATGAAAAAACACATTTGAAAGGACTCTTGGATTGCAAAAACAAACTGCTGTTTTGGACACAAGCTGTGGATAAATAGATTTAAACTCGCTGCAATTTATTATTCGATTCAAAAGGATAAATTCTACGGATACGTCTATGGTCATAGTAAAAATATCAATTGGAGGAAAGAGTTTTCATTTTTCACCTTATCAAGTTTGACAATAAGATGCCTCTATCAACACAGCATATCAAAAAAATCTAGTTGACAACTTTCTGCTTGGCTTGATATCACAACACTTTGTTGTCAGACACATGGATGGATTCTTAAGCATGGTGTCTTTTCTTTTGTTGTGAAAATTTGTGTTCTGCACAATCTGCATCTTTATTTTTTTTCAGTTTGCAATTTCGAAATAGTGTAGAACTGGGAGATAACAACCCATCCATCCATCCATCCATCCATCCATCCATCCATCCATCCATCCATCCATCCATCCATCCATCCTTCTTCCGCTTGTCCGGGGTCGGGTCGCGGGGGCAGCAGCTTCAGGTGGGACTCCCAGACGTCCCTCTCCCCAGCCACTTCATCTAGCTCATCCCCGGGGGATCCCAAGGCGTTCCCAGGCCAGCTGAGAGACATAGTCTCTCCAGCGCGTCCTGGGTCGTCCCTGGGGTCTCCTAGCGGTGGGACATGCCCGGAACACCTCCCCAGGGAGGCGTCCAGGAGGCATCCTGATGAGATGCCCAAGCCACTTCATAACAACCCATTATTCACATTCACAAGAATACTTTGGATGTTGAGTTGATGTTAAAAAAAGAAAGCAGGGAAAAATGTTGGGTGGCTTTTGGACATGCAGACATTTGAACAGTCCGCACTGTGTCCCTCAAGGGAGAACAAAAAACAACCTTTGGCACTCTTCTCTCATTGAGTCTGCTACATTCACCTCCTCCGTGTCATTCTTTGTTTGCACTCAATCCACAGGTGAAGAGGCTGACCTCACAGGGAGAAACACCAACCAAGTGTTTCTCCCGCTGAGACCCTTTACCATTCTCGTCATTGTACTTCTCCTACATGCTCGTTCCATCTTGGTCTGCTCGCTCTTTACCCCTTTGGTACTCCTATGGCGCCGTTCTCTCCCTCAATGCTGCTGTCTCCCTCCATCTCGGCTTGAATTATTGATTTGTATAATGGTTGACTGGAGCTTTTCTTTTTTCTCCCTCCTCTTCGCTATCACCGCCAACTTCTTTGCAGGGTTTCTACTTCCTCTTAAAATCACTCCCTCTACATTTCTGCCTTACTATTTTATCCGCCACTTGTTTACTGCTTTGACAAGGCCAGGACACAGTGTGCGGAAAGCTTGGGGGGTGGAATATCAAGAAACCAAGCATGACTTAAGTGGATGTTCAAAATGAAGTTGGAACACTTAACACAAATTCCCAGCCAAAAAATAATTCTCATCTTGATCCAACAAACAATTAATTTCCCCCCCCCCCCTTAGAAACAAGCCAGAGATATATTTATTTTGAATGTCTGCAATTGGCTGGCAACCTATTAATTATCTTCAAAACAGGTGCTTTACGTTACATATTCTACTGCTATGGGCAGAACATTCAGGGCAAAGCAATATAATGCTCACGTTAATGCCACCCGCACATTATTATCGGACAATGTCACGGAGTATGAATATCCATTAGAGCAGCGCAGTGCATGGTTTTAAATCAAACACCAGGCTTGGTTATTACTGCACATGCCTCATCCGTTTGCACAAGTATGGTGTGTTAATACAACCACCGCCTAAAGTGGCCTGCACTTATACATTGGCGGCAACAACCAATACATTTAGCAATAAGTGATTAGCTGATGTGTATGATAGATGACATGGACATTTTGTCATGGATTGTATTACAGATGGCTACCATGTTTCATTTTTTTTTTTTTTGTTGACCAACTACATGTATGGATTTACATTACAGCTTCTGACTAGCTGGCTGGTTTGGAAAACAATTATTTGTGTGAAAAGAGAGTGCTTGAGACAAATAAACAGCCACTGTAGCAGTTGACGCGATGCAATTTGATATTCTTTCAAATTGAAGGGGTTTTAAGACTGCTTTCATGTTGCTAATCAAAAAGACAATGCAGGATTTTTAAATTTGAGCAAAGTCCATGAATGACAGATTAAAAGTTAATTGGCTCAGCAGTTTATCCTTCCCAACTAGCCATGCTTGAAAGAACATGATGACCATATTAGTATTGGCAACGTGGCTGACAGGTGAGGCTGAACCTGCCTCGTGCTAGCTTTTTTTTTTATAAGATCATGTCATTATTTTTGCCATAATGAGGAAACTTAACTTTCCTTATGGTTTAGTTGCCTGTTCGGCTGAAGGCATTACAATTTCTGTAATATTGTTTTGGTCTGACAGCTTGAAGGTTTCATCTGTGAGATCTAAAGAGCATCTCTCATTGGATGTGCCAATTCAGAGTTCAGATGGAGTTTATGTGAGAACCCAAACAGAATGCAATAGAGTGAGTTGGTGGACAGAATTCTATCAGTTATAAAACTTGTTTTAAGATACTTTCTTTTAGTAGGACGAGTAGTTACCTGCGAGTTATATTTATTTATAGTCTTCGAAATGAATTCTTTCCAATTTGTGTATATTAGATTTATAGCTATTTGGCCTTTATTATATCAAGAAACGGGCCGCATTTTTATATTATCAATATTTGTGTTTCGTGGAAAATGAAAACAACTCAAACATATGTTAAGATGTCAGGTATACAACTATATACTGTATTTCATATTCATTCGAGAAACCGTTTATTTATTACAGCAGAGAGAAAGATATTCTTGACTGACTATAAATATGATATACTGTATTGACTAAAGGGGATTAACTGGACTGCCCTAGACAGGATATTTATGACTCAAGTGGTTAATACAAACTCAAATGTATGAGTCTGCCTCGCTAATTATTTATTCTACGAGAGCGCACCAATGCAGAGAATTAACATATGCAAGCGCGGAAACAGCCTTTATCTGCGAGAAAATCAGCACTAAAAATGAGCGAAGCTATTAGTTGGTTAAATCACCGGAGGGTGCCAGGTACAGTGTTTATCTGCACCTCCGCCGATTAACGAGTGCTGCTCTGATTGAGTCTGCATCTTGGCGAGCAAGTGCTGAATACACTTCAATCAATTCTAGACACAGCCGTTCCATTATTTATTTGATGGCACCGTCGGAAAGTTATGCAGGCTCACTGTGAGCAGGAGGAGCGTTGCCGTTAATTGAATATTAAAAAAAAGGAAAAGAACATCACATGCATGTCCATTTGAAGTTGAAATCAGGCAACTCCCAGTGGTTGGGACCGTGTGACACTTTGACACCACTGATATCATATTGGACAGTTTAGTCAACAAAGGCTACAGTGAGTTAGGGAATTATTCATTTTTAATGGGGCAAGTTGAGCCGGAATTGACCAGTTTTAATAATATATTGTGATGACCGCGTTCACTAGGGACTTGTACCTTTAGAGGAGGGGAGAGGGAGTTCCATGTTTTCTACGGAGCAAAACAAAATTCCTATGTATGCTGCTGTAATCATGCTTTGACCTGGCTAATGGAGGTACAATACTCCAGGGCAATACGTAATCAGGAAGGCAGTTAATAAAATGAACAAGACTGCTTTACTTGATCTTGTTAATGTCCCTGACCTTTCCTGAGGGATGACTAACACACATGCAAGTGCACATTTAAATGCATATGTGCACATGAAGGCTCAGGCATGGCCATACGAGGCATGGCTGGACTCGATGGAAGAAAAGTTAAATCAAATATCCACACCTCACACCTCAACTTTACACTCAAGAGAGTTTAAATACATCATTCATTAGAACAGCCGGAGGGGTGGAGAAGTCTGTTACTAAGGTCACACACTTTAAACTCTCGGGACAAGAGCCTCGTCAACAACTGTCAATCTCGCACTTGCGTGACTGACAGAGTAAAGCTACACTGTCAAAGCCTTCCTCATTTTAGATGAACAAACACGCAGGGAACAAGCTCCACCTGCCAATAGGTGAGAACCCAACAAAGCAATTATGAAGAACAGAAAAGAAAATTTTTAATGAAGTAAGTTTTAATCCGAGTAGTTTATGCTGCTTATCAACAGTTTCTTGGTTTACAAGCACAAGCAACTTTTTTTAGCAGGGGTTTACTACAAAGACTAGAAATTGCAATGCTCTCAGAAGTTGACTGTTTATGTGCTCCATGCTCTGGACAATTGGCACAGAAATAAATGAATACTGTATATAGCGTAGCTGTGGTTAATACTGCATTATAGATTACACCAACACATTCCGAGTGGAAGCTGAAACATTTCCTGTTTACTGTGCAAGAAAAACATTGTAAATAAATATAGTGCCTATAAAACATAGTGCCCATAAAATGATTCAGCATCCTTCATTTTTTGCACATTTTCGCGTGTTACAGCTTCTGCATATTTCAAAGTGCGTTGAGAAAAAAATAAACTATCAAAAAGTTTTTCTCACAATAACATCTGTGTGCATGATCAAGCATGAATATTAGTTATGTTTGGGAAGTAATACAGTTGAATTGTTGATGAAATGGATTCATTTCATTTCCATTCACTTCAATGGGAAAAACGACCTTGGTTCGTAAAAGATCCGCTATGGAAAGGAGATCATGGAACGAACTTAATTTGTAACCCGAGGTACTACTTCGATTTCTACAGTACACAAACTATCATGGGTTTGTATAATGCGCTGTGTGCCTGGATGTAATGAAAGATCTTATCACTGTCATATGCTATTATCAGTGGAGGTACAGTGACTGGCTGAATTACAGCAATGCATCAAAGCACTTGCCACAAACTAAAAACACAATTTTCACTTAACGCCTGGGGAAAGCGCTGGTATCATTTGCGGGATAAGATTCCAGGTTATCCTGAAGCTCACCCATTCCCAGATGGGTATGTAATCCCCAGGAAGATTATAGTTGATGAATGAAAAGCTAACAGCAGTGCACACGTGATCTTTCTCCTCTCGCCGCAGAAGATGCACCTTGATGTCGCTTGACATCTGTTCATTCATGCATACATGCGTGACTGCAAAGATGCATTGATGAGTGCAAGCTCATGACTATAGCGCCATGCACGCAGGGCCGTTTAGTCGACAGTGACAGAGTAAAACACTACTAGTGGTGAAGACAGCATCTGTCAACCTCAGGGATGACGGAAGACACAAATTGACTTCATTAAAAATAATTAGCTGCTTTGATTGCCTATAAATCAACAATAAAGAACGCTTAAGCGGGTCCTCAGAGGTGAGTAAAACTTATATTAGGAAAGTTTCTGTTTAGTCTGGATACAAATCATTAGCCCCTGGACAATAAAAAAAATAAAACTGTGATTGTCTGGCCACCAGCTCAGGGTGTACCCCGCCCGCCTCTAGCTCAACGTCAGCTGTGATAGGCTCCAGCTCACCCTAGTGAGGATAAGCAGTACAGAAAATTGATGGATGGACTACTTCTCATATTCCCTCTGCAGCGTAGGAAAAAAAAATATTTGTTTCATTTCAGGCACTCATGCACGTCACACATATCTTTCCAAATACATGACACGGGAGCTGAAGGAAGACAGGGGCGGCTTATTGAGATGAAGCAGGGTGGCTCGGAGGTGACAAGGTGGGCATGATTGTCTCCTCTACCATTCTCCTGGAAAGTCGACATACTAAATCCCTGCTCTCACCACCATAGCTTACAAAGAAAAGAGAGAGGGAGGAAAACAATCATTTCAAGTCGATGCATTTGCAAAAGTATTTTTCCTCACTGAAAGAGAAATGAAAAGCAAGTGTACCATAGCAACACTTGATATTTCCATCAAATGGATTCAAGTTTTTGAAAAAATTTTTTTCGTGTGACGTCGCCATGGATACCACTGGTGACAGCAATTGGAACAACTTGGATGTTGGCATCAAGCAAAGTAGAACAGGTTGGGGTTTCCGATATTTGGGGAAAACAGTCAAACCTACTGTTGTCAAACAACAGTTTGCATACGACACAAATTCTGTGAATTGGAAATCATTGTGGTCTGAAATGTTGAGTTTGGGTGTCCAAAGCACTTATTTCTGAGCCTGGAGGCTTCTGGCAATTCATAAAACAAAATAGCATGTAAAACAGATGGGGGGTAAAAAAAGAAGAGCTTTGAATTCTCATATGAAAAAAAGAATCAAGCAAGTGGAACCTAAAACACGTATTGACCTTGAAGAAGAAAAAATCAAATTCCACTGTCGGTGTTTTGTGATCCTGTTATCTTTTTGTACTAGAAAAACATTTGCGGGGCGGCATGGAAAGAGGAAGCGGTCGGCTTCTCCTAAGTATGGCGGGCTGAAAAGTCAGCGACAGATGATACGCAGATTTCCACACTGCAGGATGCCCTGCGGCAAGCTAGGAGGTGTAGAGAAGTCGCTTTTCATCTGATGACAAAATACACCGCAAATATAAACTCAACCACACTCCACTCGCTCTAGCTTATCACAGAGGGCACGGCAACCACAACAATAAACACATTTTAATATCAAAGTCAACCGAACCATTATCATGCTTGTTAAGGCTTTTTTTTTTTTGCTGTGCAAATCTTGCATTGGCTCTCATTGGATTTTGCTGACATAACAGAATCCTGCACCTAATGAATGTGTTTCTCCTTCCAGCGGGAAAACAATGTGGCTTTTAAGTAGACGCATGAAAATCCAATACATAAAATAAATACTTTAGTGCTTATTTTGACAGTGGCCATTCGTTAAACATATTGGAGAGATTAATGGAACAACATCCAGGGAAAAGTCAAAGGCACAATCCATAGACAATTTCTGGAGTGTAGTATATTCTTGTAGCTGCACCTGCTATTACACCACTGATAGCTTAAGTGCACTATAAGATGTGGTGCTCATATTTACGGTGCCTTTGTATGGCTGCAGATATGAACGAGCAAATAATAAAGTGCTTTGAAAGCTGTGGAGTAAGTCGTAAACTGCAGTGGAAAAGGGCCTCCTTTTCAAACCTCAGCTCCTCAGAAGGTCACATGAAGTTTTTTTTTTTTTTTTTTTGGACCATTGTAGCTAAAATCTGAATTTACTCACACAGCAAGGTGTCTCCATATCGCGCGGTGAATCGAATCTCAGCTTGCCGCAAAGTACGAGTCTTGTCATGCACCCTGAAAATGAATTATGATAATTTTCAATGTCCCTTGGAAAATGCAGCCATGGGAACACCTGCAGAAGCAGTCGGTGACCTTCTGAAAAAAGCAAGTTTGGCAATAACCCCCGACAGAGACGCACAGTGGGAGATGCCACAGATATAAAAAGTCATAGTTTTGCCAAAGTGCCGTTTAAGTTTTCCTCTTACATTTTCTCCTTCATCATTTTTGGAAAAAAAGCTTCACCGCTCCCAGAATATATACACAAGTCTTGATAAACACGTTTGTGCATGCACACACACGGCTATGGCGTCAAAAGTTTTACCAGCACAGTCGTTATGTGCCTTCGCCTTTTGTAGTTTTGCATTGCCGTTGACAACCGAGCAAGCATAAAATAAACGTGACGTTTCAGGCAGGGCTTCGCACTGTAACAGAATGTTGAGTGTCTATCCGACTGTGGTGACTGCGGCTTTGCTATTTCCCACTTCACAAAGCCGAAAAAACATCCCGAGCCAAACAAACATCCTCGCTCAGCAAGAAGTCAAAACCCTCAAATGGATTTAAATGGAAAACATTAATGCAAGTTATGACATACTAAAAACAATTACAATAATGAATGTGTGCAGACCAGATTAGGCAACTGCCTCAAAAAAGAACGAGATCCAACACAGCTCTTGTCAAAAGTCTGCCTTTACAAAAAATACTACCTGAATTAATTATACAATCTGTTCATCAATGTGGTTGTAATTTGGAATGGTGCAGAACTTTACGGCATCTTAATCAGCTCTGTTCTAATTATGTATTTTAATAACATGGATGGGAAATTAAAAAAATAAACACATATAGCAAAAACATAGTCCAACATCACAAATCTAATAATCATTCACCTGTACACTACCGTTCAAAAGTTTGGGGTCACAAAATTGTTTGGGTGACCCCAAATTTTTAAACGGTAGTGTATATATTTATTTAGATAATTATTTATATATTATATATATATAATCTTCTGTGTAAAAAATCTTATAATATATATGTATACTTATATTCAGAGATTATATATAATCTTATACAAATAAGATATAATTTATAATATTTAATTCATAATATTTTATTATAATAATATTTACACTACCGTTCAAAAGTTTGGGGTCACCCAATCAATTTTGTGACCCCAAACTTTTGAACGGTAGTGTACGTGCAGTCGTGTGTAAATGTGAAAATGGCATGCAAAACACTTTCCGAGAGCAATACATCGCAATTCAGAGCAGCCTATTATTCATTTTAATTCCCAACACAGTTTAAATCTAGTTCAAGATCTTGAGAACCGACTCTGAATTTCCTCTGTCAGTCCGTGAGACGAAAAGCCATTCAGGACAAGCCCCACCTGCCCCCTCTAAACTCCTTTTTCACCCACAACCATCGTGATCAATCACACTGTGACTCACTCGACCCCCTTCAATCCCATAATGCCTTGCTTTAATCCTACACCGCCATCATGTGAAGCTGTCCAGCTGACCCCACTCCATCCTTTCCTCCCACCCCTCTTTGGCTGCCCTCGCATCCCCTCGCCTCCTGCTCCAGTCATCCTGGCAGTCAGGAAGGAGACTGAGAGCTCTCCATCGCTGGGTTGGTGACCCTTGTCAGAGCGACAAAGTGCCCAGTGCTGCTAGCCTACACAGCTGGAAAATTAAGGACTTGAGGGGGTGAGAAGGTTCACCGAGTGTGTGTGTGTGTGTGTTTCATGATGATACATACAGGCAAGGCAGAGCGAGACAGAGAAAAGAAGAACAGATAGATTGGGGCTATGTGTGTCAGGTGTTTTTTGTCTAGATGTGAGAGATGAGGCTAAAGAGTGTTGTTTAGAGAGGAAACACGTTGCAGATGGTTGTGGTGATCCAGCTGTTCCCCCTCTAGCGGGTTAATGAGCATCACAGCATCTCCTCCTCTCTTTTATCTCTTCGCTGCATGAGCCTGTTGGCACACAACTATTTAGTCAACATAGCCGGTGGCGCAAACTTGAGATTCCTGCTCCGTTTGAGTTCCAGCACTCGCGGCCTGGCCTGTATGCCACACGTCACTTCATGTTTGTTCTATATAAAGCTGCAGAATTACAAAGTTAATGCCCTGGTTTTGTTTTTGTCGTGTAATATAACTGTCGGAATAGACAGTTTGATCACAATCCAAAACCCTCGGAGATAGTAACACAAGGCAGAGCACAGATAATTTATTCCCATCATTTATTTGCACTTTTTTTTTTCTCCTAAGGGGTCAATACACCCAAAATGCCGAAATAATTGGAGTAATTTATTGGCATACATTTTTTTTTTAAACATATCACAACTTTCTTAAAGTGTGTAGATGATGCAAAACAAAGCATGGTTAATTATTATTTAAAAAAAAAATATATATATATATATATATAACAAATGAGAAAAAACTCCCATTGTTTTAAGCAATGGCATAAATTAGTATAGAAATATCTCCCGTGTTGGTAAAAAGTGAGCCTGGTTGCTGTTGCCTGAAATCATAAATATACAACTTTTTTTTTTTTAAAGGATCTACTGTGAGATTTGTATTGTTATCTTATTAATGAAAATGAAAATTGCCCATTACGGAATAAGCCCGCAGCATTTTAAAAAGTAGGAAAACACAATTAATATTAATGCAGGAGGCTCCAAGCATACCTGGATGTGAATTTTGTAGTCAAACAAAAGCCTCCTGCTAATGTCCACCTGCAGTGATGTAATCGCTCAGGTCTTTTTGCCGTCGGGTACTATTTATTTTGCAAACGCTGACACAACAGGGAGTCTGACTTTGACAGTAATTAGTACTGCACAGACTCCATCTTCCGTAAAATAGAGCCCCTTACAAATATATGGATAGTATATAGTGATGAACCCTATTTTGGAATATACCCTAACCTGAAGAGAAGACACTTATATAAAATATCGATACAATGTAAGATCTGAGGAGCTGCGTTCTCCCATTCCGATTTCCATTTTAATATCTTCAGTACATTCTCCTCTATGATAGAATTCTTCTGGAGAATCATATATAGAAAATTAAACCACTTTAGTGCAAACTGTTTTGTCCATGACTCAGCGATTCCCTGGATTTTGCAGCTCCCAATAAAAAGTAGAACTAGAAGCACTCCCAACCCTCGAGGAGACTGTCACGTGCTGAAAAGTTGAGCTGTGGGAGCATGGAGGGCTGACACGACACAGAAATCTCCACCAGCTCCTTGTCTGATGCTGGGAGCAGAGGAAGCTATCTGAAGTCTTACATAAGAAAGTCACCCAGTACAAGAAAATGTGGCTGCTCCAACAACAGGGGGTTTACCTTTCTCGCTTGTGTCTGTTATACAGGTTGATTCCATCCATCACCAAATAACACCTCCACAAAGTCAGCGCGCTTTACGAGCCGACAGAGGTGCAACAAACAATGTGTTTGCCCTTCAACAACTCAAAGAAAAGTGGCGAGGGCAGACAGGGGTCAGACGGCAACATTCATCCATCTAAAGCCTTCAACACTGACTGCTAAAGAACCTAGGCAGATCTCCACAATGGAGGAATACCGACAGCCAAGAGTCATCAGATGCGGCAAACTCTCCACCGACCACTGTGACAGAGAAAGGTTGAAAAGACTAGCTCGGGAAGTTCTTCAGTATCTGCAACATCCGATCCAGCTATCCAATGTTCCGGTTGCGCATACTTTGACAGCTGCAAGCAGTAAGAACCAGAGGAAGCTCTTGTTCACACAGCACAGACGGAATAATCTGGCATAAAGAAGCTGTGCGGTGAGGAAGCAGCCAGACTTGGTCCTCTTCACATGATACAGTATGCCAGAAGACCACTCCATCGAAAAAGACCACTGTGAGCCATATATAAGTTCTTCTGAAACCAAAAGGCGAAACCGCCGTTTCACAATTTGAAGACAATCGTAGAAACTCACCAATCTGCTTTGAAGACTTCAAACCCACATCTCCATCTGCCGACACTGCGCAAAGATCTCCCATTAGTATAGTCAGTCACGAACAAGTCTGCGCTCGTGATGTTTGTTCGCAAAGTCAAGCCACGATGATCCTCTGATGAGGATGATAAACAAACTAATCGCCCTTTGCATTAATCAGTACCGCCGAAGAAGTTGTTAGAAGGAAAGCATATCCTGGTTTTGCTAATAAGGCGATTTGATGATTTTCATGTGGAATCCTACTAAATCCTCGTTACATATCCTGATTTATTAACTGCTGCCCCCCCATGGAAAATTCCTTGTGTTTTGTTAAACCTTCCTCAAGGGCAATGTGGATAATCAACCTCCCTCCATGTGTTGGCCATTTCTGTTAGTGCCACAGAATGATAGTTGGGCTGGTTTTCTCTTGGTGCTTTTCCAGTTGCTCTAATCCCTGGTCTAATGTGTCGCCGTAATCCGAGAGCTGCGCTCACACTGCCTCCGGTCATTGCGACAAACGCATTGCAGACTCTGGCCCGTGTGCACGTTGAAGACAATAAAGATGTTTTATGACAAATAAAAAGAAGGAGACAGGTAAAAAGGCTTTCCATTACCCTGGATGTAAATGAATGACTTTTGCGTGAGTGATCCATCAAGGAAACTACACTTTGATGACCAGTTTGCGCTCATGCACTAAGCGAGGCATTGCCCCAACATGTCCTAATTGAGAAGAAGCGCTCAACAGTTTACAAGTTAGACAACATTTTAAATACTTCTCAATAGTTTTCCTTCTTTTGTCTTTCAAGCAGCCATATGGCTTTTTGTTTAATGAACGTTTGTGTGTTGCTGTGCGTGCAAGTGAAAGTGACTAAAGCTCAGTCAATCTCATTGAGGGCAATTTGTATTCATTTGGGGTTTGTGTCAAGGTTTTCTCGCATATTGCGAGCAGCATATCACTCAGTGTCAAGGGCGAGTTGCAGAAAACAAACTAATCTGCTTCCACCTCCCTACTCTCACTCTTTTGACTCTTCCATTTGTTTTTTGTCACTCGACATCAATCAAAAGTCTTATGTGGCACTTTTTCTCTATTACGTCTTCTCATCAGCATGCTCTCTGCACTATTCTGACTATTTGTTCTTCTGCCCTTTTACTCGCTCTGCAGTCTGAATGACAACAGCGTGTGTATTTTTGGATTCTGGATTCGGGATGATGTAAATAGACAAAATCAAATTAAAAAAGAAAAAAAAGTGAGCTTGAGCCTTTGTTTTTGAAAGCAAAGATGGCATTAAAATGCTGAAGGCAATGCAATAGACACCGCTTGAGTGCGTAAAATGAGCTGTAGCCTCAAAAATAATGAGGTTACATGGTTTTTCTCCTCTTGCTTTACGTACGATTTCTGGGAAACAAATGAATACAATTCCGCTTTTGCATAGTTGCATAGTAAAAAGAAATACAATTTTCCAGCTAAAAGAAAACATCTCTTCTCTTTGACTATAAATGGAATTAATAAAAATACTGGAGGCAAACGGCTGTATGACATATTTGAGAAAAGAAAAAAAAAAAAGATTTGTAGTTGTCCAACTGAATCTCTGCAGCCGCTAAAATGAGAATTTCCCAACAGAGACCCGGAGCAGATCATTTTATCACTCAGCAAGCAATCTGAAATCTTACCCACATGAGCTATAACCACGCTGAGATTTTTCTAATGGGGCTTTAAGCTTAATGCTGCTGTGAGACAATGATCTCCATGCTGTAATATAAGGAGCCTGCACACACCACAGCAATAATAAAGTTATTAGAATAATTGACATTGGTTAATGTCAGTGAAATTGAACAGACAATCTCAGTGCATTCATGTCTGTGTGCTTCTTTGTACTGTTGATGTAGCCCCTTAGGCTGATCCTTAGGCTCTCCCACAGACTACATGTGGTGCAAAAGAAAATCAGAAGATACGGATGGATCGAAAGAAATAAAAATAAGAAGCCACAGGCACAAAAAAAAAAGTTCCGTAATGTTTGATTTGTGTGAAATTACCTGCAATTGAATGGAACTGTGTGTTTGGATGGTATCGACAGCAATGCAGAACTTTTTACAGTGTTATATTAAATGACAAATACATATAATCCATTTTAACCGCATTCTACTTGAAGGCATGACCAGATGCTGTATTGAAATGCATATAATGGCTTCCAAAATCATTACATTGTTTGCAATAATGTGCGTACGATTTGTTCAGGGATTACATCGGACTTTTCTATTGACTCCTCTTATGCTTTGGAAGTAGACAGCAGAAAGTGACCTAAAAGTAGTTTCAACAATGTTAACAATTTATGAGAATCAAGTTTAATCAAGTCAAAAACTTTCTTTGCAGTAATATGCCCTGCGTGCCTCTACAAATCCAAACAGAATAATCTGAATAATAATGCATTTGTGGTAAAAGAATTAAAAGGAATAATTCATCCATTTATGACAAGTGCCATTTTGGGAAAAGATGTCATCAGTCGCAGAACAAAGAGGGCAAATTGACACCACAGTTCAGGAGAAACTAAAACTTTGAACCCACTGATCTGATCTTACGTCTTTTTTTAATCAACAGGGTTCTTGCATCAACATAAAATATTAACTTTGGAGAATTACCTGGAAAAACGTGCTTAGAGTACTTTAGCTCAAGACAATAATACCCACAATGTGTTCGAGATCATTTAAACTGAACAAAGTCCTTGCATTGACAACTGCTGAAGGTTTGAAAAATTACAAGTTGTAGCCAAAATGTCTTTGGCTTGAGCTAAAAGGAGACCTATTGGATCAGATAACATTATCCAGCAATAGGTCTTCTGCACAGACAAATCACCAGCCATCTCTGAAAGCTTGAGAAATAACAACTAAAAAGCGAAAGAGAAAAAAATGATGGCTTTGCTTTGATTTTCGACCCACAACGACCACGAGCCGCCTTATATCAGATTGCGTTGTAAACCCATAGAGTTCTTGCTGTGATACAGAAAAAGAATCTTGGAAGATAACTACTCGGAAAAAAAAGGGATGGATAAATCCCAGAAGGGTGATAAAAACTGCGAGGGGGGGGGGGGGGGAGATGAGCAAGATGCTGCCCTTGCAAACTCTTCATGGCGCGAGCTTAATGTTGTGTAAAATGTAACACAGTCTTTCCCGACACCGAGCCTGTGCGACTATAAGCACTAATCGCTACACTCAGGTAAACTGACGACAACAAGGCAGAGTAAGACGCACAAGTCCGTCAACACAACATATGACAGCATTATCCCGAGCAATGACGCATCACAGGAGAATCACGGGGTGCCAATCTTTTGGGTGCCATTGTGTGACGAATCCCAGTCTTTCTCGGCTTTGTAACAAATTCACCTTCAGACAGTTTCCACAAGACTGCAGAAAGGTTGCAATCCAATTCCATCTGTTCATTTGCCAGGCTCTACAACCCAATTGGTCGCATTGCCCGAGTCATGTTAATCAGCCTCTTGGGTAAATGGAGTAAGGGGGACACTGCGGGGATGCCGGGAAATATGCCAGAGGTAATAATTTGACTTCCTTTTGTATTTCAATATTCGCTATTAACACTTATTCCCCTCTCTGCCCCTACTTTTCTTCATGCTTGAAGTAGCCTTACAAATTAATGACACCGCAGCCAGAACATTAGTCGGGTAATGAAAGCTGCGCAACAATGTACTATATCCCCAAAAGGCCAACGTAGAAATAGCACGGCAAATATAAAGGGATAGTTAAACTTAATGATTCTAATCCAAACAGTTAAGAGCCAATGCCACGCTCTTTGCCGTGTCGAGAAGACTGACTGCAAACACACGAGTCAACAAGTGCCAGTTTATATTCTGTTCACACAATAGTCCAAGGAACAGGTTGAATTTCATCAAATGTAATGAAGGGGTGGAACAACGGCCGATTAAGTACATAAACAATCATGTGACTCTTTAAATGAAAGGGAAATGAACACATTTTTATGGCAATCAGCAAGCATATTTACTGTGATGAATATTGCATGAAGTGAAACATTTTATGGATCCTTCTATTAGTATGGGTTAATGTGGAATAAATTATTTAGAGGTCTGTAATTTCATTTTAATTACTTTATGAATAGGCCTATAAACCTCTAAGTGCTGGCAATGTGTGTGTGGTTTTAAGAATTGTTTCTTATGATTATTTCGGATTGTGTGGGGTGAAAATGAAAATCATTTTGGACCCTCTCCCGAAGTTCCAGATTGAAACTTGGGGATTCTGGCTGTACACATATCTTAAAAAGTTAATGATGAACATGGAAACAAATGAGCGCAGACAATAAATGAGTGGATGAGTGCAGTGCTGCAGAACTGAGAGGTGAGGTGCATAGACGCAAGAGCCTCATTAACCTCCGATAACTCCCATCGCCTTCTGCTCGCCACACCAAAAACACATAAATCACATGTTTATTCAACAGTCAACTCCATTTGTATGCATTATGTCACTTTTTTTTTTTTCTTAATAGGGTTTTTAATCCCGGGTTTACAATGGCAAGACACTTCAATTGGTTGACGGAGAATAATCAGCTATTATCCGCAAAACAAATGCAGCTTTACTTAAACAAAGATGGTCTTCTTATGATAAACAGCCACATGCCGAGCAGAGGGGAGGAAATGCTGAGTTGAGCAAAGTTACCGTTTGCCGCACCATTGGCAGGTTACAAGCCGTACATAGTTTACGCAGCTATTGCCACTGTTCCTTCTCACCCCACATAGAAGCTGGCATACTTTCGCGGGCCACATAACGTGATGTGGCGGGCCGAATCTAGCCCCCGGGCCTTGAGTTTACCATCCATCAATGCATTAAAGCAACGTTCGATCAAAGTGCGGTACATTTTGATCCACTCATGAAAAGAACCAGTGATGCTTTAATATATAAGATTTGGCGCCCGGTGCGAAGAAAAGTGCTGAAAAATGATTTCCGCCTGAGAATCATCACCTTGCGCTGCTGTGCTTTAAACATCAATTGGGATGACATTTAGTTCAGACGAGCTGTTAAAGCAATTTGTGACATAAAGACCTAACATGTGGGAAGTGCACTCACCAGTCATAGGCGCTTTAACTGCTGACTTACGCAGTCATTTCCTTTCCCAAACAAAATGTCGACTAAACCCGTGGTTCGCAATCTTTCTCGTCTTGTACTATTTTTTGCCGATTGATTTTGGCGTCGCTCTGCCGCTGCTTATTGTTTCCTCGAGGCAACAAGTTCTTTGTAGTGCACATATAACATTTTATTGACGGTCTTACGGATGATATTTACTTTTCACCTTGAAAATAAAATATTTATCATTTCCATGTACCCTTGCAATGAAATGTAAGTCACAGTATGTAAAAGTTGTGTCAAGGTCTTGGAGCAAAATAGCAGGATTTACCGTATTTTCCGGACTATAAGGCGCACCGGACTATAAGGCGCCCTTCAATGAATGGCCCATTTTAAAACTTTGTCCTTATATAAGGCGCACCATTAATGCATCATGTCGGATTTTTAATCCAAATCAAATCATTCTCCATTTTATCTTTTTTATTTCAACTTCAGACGCAACAAATCACTTTATAATCACAAAATAATGATCCATAGTCTTTTTGATTCATGATTCATAGTCTTCAGCAGGCCACTTATGATTGATTTCATCACACAATGCTTCGGGCCAGTTTAAATTTAAGAATTTGCTCGATATATAAGGCGCACTGGACTATAAGGCGCACGGTCAGCTTTTGAGAAAATTTCAGGTTTTTAGGTGCGCCTTATAGTCCGGAAGATACGGTATTTAAAATCACTATTAAGAGAAATGCTAAACAATAAGAAAGGAACCAAATATGGCTAAAACAATTACAATGGCTTTGCTTTCATGATCCCACCCACAATAAAGCTAATGAGCGTGTGCACGTGTGTGTCTTTTGAATTAAAGCAATAGAACATGTGAACAAAAGAAGGAGGGGGAGGACAATTAGAAGTATTTCTGCAAGGTCCTAATCGAGAGATGTCACCAGCGGCGGACCATAATTCCCATTTAACGCTTGGTTTAGCTGCGGAATACCGTACTCCCCAGTGTAGAAGATGAGAGTCCAGAATAGCAAGTCTAAGTGTGTATGTGTGTCTATGCGGGTCTGAGGTACACAATGGAAGTGCTGCAGAGTCAGTCTTCTGATGAAAGCTGACAGCTAATTTACAGAGGGAAATTTTGGGTAAATGATTTTTCCTGGCGCAACTTTCCAGTCACTGTAGACTGGTAATTGGATTTTCCCGACTCACAAGGTAGTGAATTAGGAATAAACTCGTCAATGAAGGGCCGCCTCAATGCAAGCACGTGTGTGTCTGGGACACTAAAGAGTACCCTATTAATATTGTGTGTCTTTTGATCATTGACAGGTTTAATGCCTTTGTGGGGACTGGAGGTTAATTGTAAAGTTGAAACTGTGCACTATAAAACACACCCATCAATATTTCTTTTTACCTACTCTATCAAGACTATAGAGATGTGCGCGCACGCACACGCTCTCTAATTGCTGCAGTGTTTTGTCTTTATGAAGCAATTCCCCATAGTGGGTCTTTGCGTTGTGATGCCTGTGAGTATTTTACGATTGGGTGAGAGTGGAAAGTGGATCTGACAAGATGCTTGTTACAGATTGTTATACGCTAAATAAGATGTTGGTCTAATTCCCTCCCCAAAAACAAAGCAAAACATGCATTAAAAGCAGCTGCCTTTCAAACAAGATCATACTTCTGCACCATTGCACAAACATAATAATACAAAGCCTAAAACTATAAAACACACAGTCAAACCTTATTCTATTTTTTATAAGCCACACTGACTTGCTCATCAAAATCCAACTGACTCAAAGCTGAAGATTAGACACGCTAACCAAATCCCAATAAATCAAATGCAAATGAATGTAATGAGAGTTAATCTAGCCACGGTTGGCAACTTTTAATTTGAAACAATTGCTAACAACCAGACAGCCAATTTGTATTTGTTCTAATTAATTTTGATATTTTATGCACCCCAAGGAACTCATCGCCTTGTATTGCAACTCTTTACCAAAACTTCTTCTGTATTCTCATGAATTTCCATTAAAACACCAAAAGACGAAAAAGGTTCCGATACCTGGAGTGTTAAGCAGTCTGGACATACGGCAACTGTATGTGACTTCCTGCTCACAGTGTTCTGCGCTGGTGGTGATGGCTGTCACCTGCAAAAAAATTTTAAAAATGAGCTAGTGGTGTGTTCATGTTATCAGACAGGTTAATTTCATGTTACAGCAATTTATTACCGTTTGTGCAATGAAAAGAATCGTGCCATTTTAATTGGGTTTGCTTGGAATGTGAAACTATAGGAGTACCAAGGGAGAGTATAATTAAAGAGATGTTTTGTGCTTATCTGGTGGAAAGTAGGGAACGATTGCATTACATTTCGGGTCGGGGGGCTTTTTTTTTTTAAAGCAACCAAATTGATGACTAGTTTTGAAATCAAACATTAAACATGAGGGGAAGGACATACTAAAGATGCAACAACTCTAATAAAAGTCTTTCATGTTTAATTCAGAAATTCAAGAAGACAAATATAAGATCAATTCTTTTTTTTATCCTACTAAATTATACACTATCCATTAAAATTCACAAAAAGCAAAAAAAAACCCAAAAACGTTACACTTGGGTATGTGAAATAAGTATCAGGTCACACCTCATGTCCTGGAACTTCCCCTTTTGTTTGAGGGATCGGCTGACAGGTCGTATAAGTTCCAGCTGTCAGCACAATGATCAGCTGCCACTTCCTTTGCGGCTGGCCATAAATTTGATATTTGCATGTGACACCAGCCCCCCGTAGTACTCCCTCACTTCCAGCCAAGCCAATGCATGTCCAAATTAGCCATCTTTAAAAAGGCACACTGGCAATGACTCCAGAATGAATAGAATCAGTGTGAGGTTTATTGGGCCCTTTGATGGCAGGTTAGCTGCGATGCTGTTACTATAGTTACAGCACATGATTCATATATTTGTGTGTCTCTCGAGGAATCACGTGGAATTGGAAGAACAATTTGTTTTATTACTAGGCATTAAGCTTGTCGAAAGAGCTGTCTTCCACATGAAAAATTAACTGCATGATGTACAATTTGTACACAAAAATCCGACATCCTTCCGTGCATGCTCGCGTGCAAATTCAACTTTTGAAAAGTACTCAATTATCACTGTGCAGAGGAAATTAATCTAAGCAGGAAATCTGAAGGCAAAACAAATGAAATCTATTTGCTAATATGATATGTAAATCACTAGGCACAAAACCAACCATCCAATTTGTTGTCATTTGATTTGTTTTCTAATCTATGATTTTTTTTCGACTTCTTGGGAGATCGTCCAATTTCAAAGGGTTCAATTTGGTGGCTTCAGAATTGTGTCTCTGATTTTTGCAGATTACCAAACATAGTGGGGTAGGGTTATATATATATGTTTGAATGACTAAGTTCTGAAGAAAGCGAATAAAGATACTACATAGCAAGGATATGTGTTTGGGATACCTGATCCATAGAGGCACTGTAGTTGACTTGGAGGATGGTGCGTCTTTCCCTGCTGGAACCAGTCACTGTTGTTTTGGGTGGAAGGTTGTTCATGACTACAGTCCACACTTTGTCCTCTACACAAACATGCAGACAGTTGTACAGCTTTATGATGTGAACTGGAGACATAATCACATTTTTGTTCTATCAAATAAAATGTCTACTACATGAAAACAACATTCCATTCATGTCTATTGTGTAAAACCTGGCAACCTGAATACAACTTTAACCGCCAAGCAAACATTGCTATATAGGTCAAGAGATTCTCTACGTTTTTTTTTTTACTGACAATAAAGTTCACGGGGCTTTAAGCATGTCCCATAAAAAATTGCATATGCCAGAAACAATATCTAGGCTGGCCTTGGACAGAGCCAGCATAAAATCCGACAAGCTGTCAAAAACATAGCACTATATGTACAGGTGTAGCTGTAGCCTAGATATCATTTTTTTCCCTTTCTTTTTTTTTCTTTTTTACAAGGCAACTGTTAGTTCTATATATTTTATAAGTATGGGTGCCTGCAAAGTAAGTATAGAACAGTTAATGTGGGAAGACATAAAAAAGGCACAAAGTAAAGATCAAAAACAGAATCACTATCTTGTTTCTTTCACTGAAATATAATATATATTATATATAATATATATAATAAATTAATATATAATATAAATTCCCCAAATGTAGGCTGTCTAAGTACATTTAAAAACATTTCTATTGGTATGTGGAATAGAAGGTTGGGTTAACTACTGCTTCTGACGGCAAATTTTCAATATATTCCCCACTCTGTATCAAATCTAAACAAGCCTACTGTACTAAAAAAACAAAAATGTGTTTCTGCTTCTCCTGCCAATAATGGAGTCACTACTAAAGTGACACAGAAAGTGTGATTTACAATCAAGGAGACCACAAGGTCAAGGACAACGTGTTAGATCCACAGTAAATGACAAGTTTAGTTGTCACAAGAGTAAATTTCTGTCCAAACTCTGGAAGTTACAGTTCAGAGACTGCAGGGATTTATAGACACCTCAATTCTTGGTTAACATGAAGCTGTCACTCAAGACTCACTCATTCTGCCACTCAAGGTAGGCGTGTGTGTTGCTGTGTTTGTGTGGCTGGATTTAAGGTCTTAACGGTGTGCCTTGGTGGAAACTTCTGTCTTGTGTGCAATTCAGTGCAACTTAGCCAGAGGAGTGCAGTGACATTTTATGAAAAGCGTCCCCTCTGCTCTTCATGTGTGCCGTGCTGTTCCAGAAAATCGAATTATTCCATTCTGTGTTTGTGCATTTGTACACGCTTGAAAGAAGGCGGGTGAAATGAATCAGTTTTTTTTTTTTGTGAGATAAAAGTGTCCGATTTGTAAAGGGACCGACATTTTCTTATTTTGTTACGTGCGGCATTATGTTATTAAAGATTTATATCAGACAGTCGACGATCCAAAATGTGGCGCGGATATTGTATATCAACTAATGGCCACCGTTCCAATAAGCACTATGACACAATTAGTTGTGTGTTGTTCATTTGACCAATCAGATGCCTATCCTGATTTATTTGTTTTTGCTCATATTAAATCAGCATGCAACAGCATCGTTTATCTGCAAACACACTAGCCACCGTGCAGGAGATAAGAATGCTATGACCATGTTTGGCATTGTTACTAATTCATCTCTGTTTTGGAAAAGTAATCACTGGTTGGTTAGGAAAAGCAGATTTTATTTTTTCTTATAAAGGCCACGAGAGTCAGAGACTTTGCAGTTTTGCAAAATAAATTTAATTAAAGAGTTACTGGAACAACGGGCGACTATTCCATCCATCCCTTGAAGGCACTAGAAAAAAACAGAACAAACCTGTCATGTTGCAGTTGACTTTGAAGGGACCCAGAGGACCGCTGCCATCCGGGTCTATCCAGTAAGTGTCAGAGGAGCGGCCCAAATGCTTATAGGCTTCACACGAAGGCTCATAGATTGCTGTGAAATACAAATATACAATTAGTATCTAGTTTCAATCCAAAATGACACCAACAGGCAATAGAATGATAAAAAATATATACATTTTAGAACTTCCAATTTATAGTGTATATGAAGCATAAAATATGTATGATGTTGCAGCAAATCCATACTTTTTTTTCTCTCTCTCAATTCATCCAGAGAGTAATTTGGAATGTTTTCAAGCTTCTCTGCAGCGCCTGTCAAGTGTTGCTTTACCCCACACAGTCAAGCAATCTTTATGACACACGTGGATGGTATGTTGAGATGATACAAGCACACACGCACACATCGAGGATACGAATGAGTGGAAGAGTTATTACCAGAGATGTAGGAGTGTTTATTGGAGTGAAACCTTCGTGATGGAGGTTATGTTTTCCTTTCTCAATTTTTTATGATGGTTTATGTTTTCTTCCTGTCTTTTCTAATTGGTTATCCTTGAATTCTCTCCTTATTGAGCTGGATTTCTGTCTTACCTTCATGCCAAGAGGCAATCACACTTGAGATCCAACAAACCTTGAAGGATATACCTTGACACTTCCTCAATAAAGGAATCTTCTGGGCTCTCAAATATTTGAAGCATTGTTCTAACGATTATATACAAAATCATGCTTGCAAGTGGAAAGGCAAAAGTAGTTTAATAGTGTTAATCTACAACATCTATTATTAATAGCATGCTGATTATTCCATCACAAGGTTTAAATTTTTAAATCATCCTCCACTTTGCAAATGAAAAATGATGTGTTCATTTCTTTCTGTATGGTTTTGCAAAATGAGATATTCGATTAAAAAAAAAATATACTTACAAGTGTGACAGGTGGCGCCGGTGTATCCCGTTCCATCGCAAGTGCAGCTGAAACCGTCCCATGTCTGTTTACATCGACCGCCATGCTCACAATGATTAGGCATACATCTACAAAGAAACATAGATATGTACATTTTGAATGAATTACTCTATTACGTAAAATGGGTCTCCTTTTTATTCCCACCAAACAAGTGTTGATATTGGACAGTTTTTCACCCTGCATTATATGCCCAACCTGTGTTGCGATTTAAATTTAAGTAGCCTCCCCCAGCACCCACTTCAAGGTGAGGACAAAATTGATGTGAATCAAGCAATGGCAGTAAATGTCCAAGCATTTGGCAAAGCTGGCGCTGACTGCCAATGCCGTGTTATCGACACGACCCACTTGAAAACAAATTACTGAAGAGAAAATACTGCTCGGATCGGCACGGCGTGAACGCTTAATTTTTTGCTTCTGTCGGTGTGATTTTCAAGTTTTTTGCACAAGCCAAATAATGAGGCAATTATTTAACTGGGGGGGGAAAAAAAAAAGTCACAACTTCTTGAAGTTAACCAAGTGTACCTGCTCCATTGTTTTAATTTTTAATTCATTTTGAATAACAACAAAAACAGATGTCAACTTTCTGCTACGGTCCATCAATTGTAGCGAATTAAAACGATATCCACAAGCTGTAGTCAAACGTTTTGGATTGGAATGATATGGAGCAAAAGAAAAACTCCTTTTTTGTTGCATTGTGATTTTATGGATGAGCCCTTTTGTTCGGTTTGAAATCAGATGCTGTGGGTTATACTTACAACCATTTGTGACATTTAAAGTACCCACATCAATGAGAATTGCAACGCTATTGATGTCCACAATTTATGGCCCAACTGTTCACCGCATTAAAATGTCAAGAACAGGGAAGGGACACAATTTGGGGAATTCTTTTCTTCAGTATTGGCACTTTGACAATTTGAAATTGAACCCAATATAAGAGTGCACAAGAACTATCCAGTAGTTAATTGATGTCTTACCGATCTATAATGGCACACATGTCTAGGCTGACATTCTCAAAAGCTCCAAGTGTGCCTTTCTCCACAGCATCCAAATCAGCTGGCTGGTCATCCACTACGATTGCTTGCATGCAACCCTGGAAGTAACGCTGAGAGGGCGGAAACAACGTCTGGAGAAAATAGCCTGCAAACAGAGCAAAATTAAACAGATTAAGATACCTTGTAGGTTTTAAACCAATGGCAGGAATGATTATGAATGATTAAAAAAAAAAAAAAAAGCAAATGTTTTACATTTCATGCCACTTTGCACCATCAAAATGACAAAAACAATTTCAGAGTTTGTTTTTGTGATAGTGAGAGTGTGGAAGCTGCACGGGGAGACCATGCAAACTCCCCACAGGTAAGCCGGAACTGGAATCCGACCCAATGTGAGGCGGACATGCTAACCACTGTTCCACCCTGCAGCCAATCACTGTGGTTTCGTCCCTACTTTCAAGTCGAGATGAATAATTTCACGCACGTTCTTAAAACCACTTTGTATAACAACTTGAAAAGCATTTAGGAGACAGCTTGGGCAGACAGAGCCTAATCCTTAGACTAATATTTCTTTTACACATGAGGGAAAGGCAATCAAATATTAGCATTACATCTCAATAATGCAGAGCAGGTCTACACCACTGCAAAGGCATAAACTGTCTGCCTAGGTTTGCGATGTGTGTGTTTATCCGTCTCATCTTGAGTTCCATATCTTTCCCCAAAAACTTCCGAGTCGCCATTTGCTTCCTTGCGCAGCTGTCGAGCGCATCGCCGGAGTCGTAGACAGACGGCGGGAAAAAGGATAGTGGCACAGACTGAAAGGGTGAGATTAGTTTGAAAACAGAACACAGGCACTACAGCTGTCTGGCAGCATACTTTGTGTCCTATGGGGAGCATTCAAATACAAAAATGAAATCCAGTTTGGCTGAAATTAGGAAACAATGCGTGGAAAGATTTCTTGGTGAATAGATGGATAATTCGCTACAAAGATGAAAGTAGACAATAAGGATATACAAAAAAAACTCTGTGCTCCCCCCCCCCCCTAACATTTTTTCTTGAGTTACCTTTTTTAATCAAACCGACCATGCACCATGTTCAGGTGATAATAAATCAGAATTCTGGGTATAAAAATAAGTGCTCATTCAGTGTAATTTGCAGGTCTATTATTGAAAATGTTGAAAATATTTCACATGCAAGAGTGCTTCGCAGTTTCGAAATTGGAATAAAAGCCATATTAATTATGCAATGAACTCATGAAAAGAAATTCGCCGATATATGTACGTAATTATAGGACAAATAATGTTCAAAGAAAATGAATATCTTGAAGGCCAACTAAAAGCTTCTTTGAAAACAAATCAATTCAGACATGAAGAGAAATTCAAAATAACCTAAGAGCCCATATAAGCATTGCGACCATTTCTATTCACGCAAGAAAAAGCATCACATTCTCCTTTTCAGAACCACTTCAATGTTCCCATGACAACCTTTGAATCTTGGTATCATAGTCTTGTTGAAAATGCAGCTTGGTACATGTTCATGATGAGACACTTGATGGATCCTTTCTGTGTGATTTGAATTACTAAAAAAAAAAAAAAGTCGGAACTAGATGTCCTATGAGCCTTGAGGGTGTGGGTCAGCTGCACTTATCGGTTGTAAGCTTCAGAACTTTCATGTGGTGCCCGTATAGTGATGCTCTAAACAACACACATTGCAGCAAAAGTACCAGCAGCTCGCTGGCTGTATAACACTTGTTATCACCAGCCAGCACATTTACAGGGGACATAAAAGAGATAAGGCAAAATATTCAAGTGAGGAAAAAAATAGTAAATGTAACCTTGTAAAATAAGTGATTCTATCTACTGGAGATGTCAGCGTGCAGATCAGTAAGAAATAGTGATAGAATTGGAAATGGCAGGAGACCACCACCCGATGAAAAGTTCATGTCGTGAAGAAACAGCAGTGGTAATTACCATGTTTGTGTTTTTACACTCGCTTTTTGACAAAAGTAACATATAAGGAAAAATATATTTCCCTAATGCAATCAACGCAAGTCAGGTTGCTTTTAAAAGTGAGCTGGAATATTTAGACAAGAGAGGAAGGGGAAATTCATCTAAATACACAAATATACAAAAAGAAGAAAAAAAAAGCAAGCCAAATATGGGGATTATCTTCCCTGAGAGAAATATGCATAATGACAGCTGTAAATCAGGGGATGGATTTGGAGTCATCGGGAGGCCACCACGCATATAAAAAACAAATGCATGCATATATTTTCAAACACCTTCACTCTGTATTTACCTCAAGCATCAACGGAACTGGAACGGGAAAAGCTTAACAGACAATATTATGTACATAGCAAATGACCAACCGGTCCTAGCATTGATGTTTCCATCATTTTAATAAGAAGTGAAGCTGAAAACACAACTGCAGGGCAATTTCTGCTCCCCATCCCCCAAAGACAGTACAAAGTGTTTGGGAGTTGAGTGGAAGGAAGCAATAGCTGTGAAGTTGACGTTCCACCATCGTTCCTCACTTTGGTACAAGTTGGCCATTTAAGTGCTTTATTGTTTTCATTTCAAGAGAAAAAAAATGAACATTTTGAAACAAGTGGGAAATCTAATGCTTAAAGAAAATGTCGCTATTGCACACTGTCCTGCACTGTGCGTATCCCGACATCATTATTTGATCCAATGACCTGCATAATAATGAAAGAGTCGTAGGTTTGCATCTGATATGCTTTCCAAATATAGATTTTCCGCTGCCACTAAGGTAATACCATTCATGACATCTGGACAGTACCAGTTTGAGGTCATCATTAAACACATCATCCGTAATTTCACTCTCCACTCCCGAGACATATAAGCATTAAGGTCCAATTAGGATATTCCAATTAGAATTAAAAAGATACGGCTCATGAGGAACCATATGACGGAAGGGTGTCATTAGCCAGTACGCACACCTACAGAGAAGCTGCGGATTCTCCGGTTCAGCGTCATAAAGAGCGCAAGAGTACGGCGGGGGAGCGATGATACGCCGTCTGATGATTTCTCGGCATGACAAACTGCACTCCTGGCCAAAGAAATCTTCACAGGAGAGCATCTGGCCCAGTGGGGCACCTGCAATGCTCTGCCCCTCAAAAAGAATAACCAGCTTGCTTGGATTCCAAGCGGCTTCCCCACATAGATAAGTGAGAAGCGCAAGGGCCGACATGCCACGGCAGCTTCTGAACCTGGAGAGATGCTTCACACACACTCCAAAGCCCAATAGAGACTCTTGACATTTTCAGATAACTGCTCTCTCTTAACACAAACCTGCATATGCAATTAGAAAAAGAACAGTTGTGTCAAACTTCAGCTGCAGCTATTTAGCTACAAGTTGACTGAAGCATGCAATGTGCAAAAAAGTGACAAGCAGCACATGTCATGGGAGAGTCATGGTGCCATTAAAGAGCTACCGGCCAGATGGTGTGAAAGTCACTCAAATCGCTTTTGGATATTTAGTTCAAAAAGTTCAACATGCCAGAAAAGCAACTGTGGAAGTCGTTTCTAACAATTTCATCTCGTAGCAACATACAAATCGACTTTAAATATCATTTGATGTATTCCAAAGCATGCATTAACCCTTTCAGGGTAGTGACATCTCTTTTCATTCATTAAAAACCATGCAATTGATTTGTTTTGAAGATTGGTGCTGCTGATTTAGACACACAAACACACAAATGTCCATATTTCATTTCACACAGGCGACTACTCATTACATTAAATGCATTAATAGGAACATCACCATTTGCCCTGGAGCATAGATTATTTCTTGCTCAAATCATATTAAGTGTCAAGTAACACCATGATTCAGCCTTGGTGTGTTTTCTATGCCTGCCGATAAGTCCAAGCAGCCGAGCAAGCTACAATCGAATACTAAAACGACTTGATTGAATGTGCATGCGCGTCATGATTACTTAATAAATGATCCCAGACTGATAATAAAGAGGAATATCAAATGATATAAATGTTCACTTACAACTTTATAGTTTAACAGTTGAGGTTTACAAGTTAATTCTAACTGGCAATTAACAATACTAACTAATGAATACGTAGAAGCTCTATGATATTGATAAGATGAATGGTGTTATCTATCTGATTTTATCGGCACACTCCTACGCTACATGGTTGAATAGCGACAGTTGTTTTTCGATTTCTAAAAGACTGGCCTTCTGCTTGCCATTGAGCTCGATACTATGCACAAAGATATCAAAAGAAGGTCATAAAAGTCTTCAACAAGATGTCATTATTAAAGGTGCTCCTGTGAAGTAGCTGCACGAACCTGCTCCATTCATTCTTTACATTGCCAGGTTTACAACAACACACATAAAAAGCAACCGTCTGGTTTTGTGGAAAATTCAATTCAATCAACAAACAGACGCAAATTAATTGACATGGGTTTACATAGTCTTGGGGCTTATCGTTGAATTATTGATTAAGTATACAGATGGGCTAATGCTTCCGGTGTATAAGTGTGAGGATGGGGTAAATATGGTTTACGGATTCATACATTTATTTGGGTTGACAGTCATAATGGCCCACCGAAGGAATCTATGACTATGATGCGGCCCGCGACCAAATTTAGTTTGACACCCTTGATTTACGATATAATGTTGTAATTAGATTTTTTTTTTAATCAAATTACAGCGTCAACTTTCTTAAAAACAGTTCAGAGCATTATATAAAATTTTCCAATTGCACTGAAACTCATTATGTCTGTTTAGTAGGGACTCCCAAATCAATAACAGAGCAAATCCCCCTCTTCACTCTTCCATGCGGGATAATAAGAACCTTGCAAACCCTTTTTGAAAAATAGCTGCAAGAGCAGTTCTAAAAGTTAGCAAATATAGTGCAAAAAAAGTTTTAAAAGCATCACTCCATTGTTTCCGTACCTCCCAGGTGATACGTTCCTCCAGTAGTAATTGAAAGTGGTGACGTGGAGTGTACGGCAGAAGCCTCGTCGCCATCTATCATCAACATGGCAAAATTCTCCTTGGCTACCAAACGTACAGCGTGCCACTGGCCATCATTAAGGTCTGAACCTGTCGAGCAATGACAAAAGGTAGTCAGTCAGAAATGATAGGTAAGACGAAAACAGTTGCTCTTCAATTACATCATCCTTGTGCTTCAATTTCCAGGCACACCGATGGACACGTTTACATCATCCACAGCTCTCCTCGAGGAGCATGGCTTCTTTTTCTTTATTTCAAACGTGTATAAAAACAACAACATACTGTTCAGAAATGTCATTTAGAAGTCATCTAAACAACATTATACATTATACTACATTACAATGTATACATCAACAGTTAAAGTATTTTTCTTCCCCTGAATATTTCTATTATTCATTTGATAGGGTTTGGTATCTAACATGTTTTGTAAATAAATGAAGAAAAAGTTATAGAATTAATTGTACATGTATTTTAAGGACAATGACTCCGGGAAATATCTGGATTTATATATTTTTCCTTACTACAGTATCACCCTTGGAGAGGTCATAATATCCAGCTAAGGGCCAAAGCACATTTAAATGTCCATTACTGATCCCTCGTAAGTTCTTTTTATTTTCTAAAACCGTCAGCTGTCCTCCCACACTCAGTTGCGTGCAGTTTTAACCCCGTGTCACAAGTCCATTAACTCTTGAATAACCTCATTGCCTTCAGAGTAGCAGAGTGCTTGTTTTCTATCTGCAGTTGCCAGCACTGAGAATTTCTATGAAGAGTCGGCATACTGTATGTCACCGAAGACATTTGTTTGCGTGCATGCTTGTCTCCCTCCCTCCCTCCCACGCTTCCTTCCGTGTAGCTGTGCTCCATTAAATATGAGCGATGTTTTGGAAAGGGATATTACCAACGGAGCTGCAGGAGAAGCCGGCTCATTCTCATCACCTTCCCCTCGATACATCACCTCTTAGTGACACCAATCTCTACTCATCCTTCCAGGCCTACCGTGTCCCTGAGTCTTGATCCTGTCTCTCTATCTTGAAATCCTTCTCTGATGTCCTCCTGCATTTCACTTCTCTTTACAACGCTATGCTCTTGCGTCTGTCTTTTAAATTCGTCTGGTTCACCGCTTCGCCGACTGCCATTTATTTGAGAAAGGCACACAGCGACACTGTAACGGAGTTCAAGGTGCGGCCAGGTGCAAACCTGATTCCAGCGTGCTTTGTGAGAGAACCCTGCAGTGTTTATTATGTTGCTTTCATCTCAGTGGGGTGTGTCCATTAATTCAATTCCAATTTCTGGAAGACCAAGAGCATTAATATGGTATAACCAAACAATCTATGAGCAAAGATGGCCACCTGATGAGGGGCTTGACTGCTGTGACCTTGTGTAATCACTCAACAGAGCATGACTTTAATTATTTTTTCCTTCCATCTCATTGGTTCCTTTGTTTTTTCATAACAAAACAATTTGGATGCATGCATGTGTGTCATACTATCAAATAAAATACAGGTAATCCCGAATTTCTATTGTATGTGCTCTAGTCTATGTTAAACACACTGAATTGTTCAAATTGTTTGGATTTACTTATGGTAAAGTCGTATGAAGGCATAGTTTAGTGACTTTTCAGACCTTTTCCTCTGCAAAGTAATTACTGAATCCGTCCGTTATCTCAACCACTTGCCTGGATTGGACCTTTGAGTTTTACCTTATCAGCAATGAGAGGTTTAGAAACCTGGTCAGAGGATCACTATTAAGAATATATTGACTTGCAATATGGTGTCAAAAGTTTCAGGTAATCCTCAAAATCCAGTCGGTCAATTTTCAACAAAATATGAAGTATCTTTTGGGTAGGAAAGAAGATTAAGAAGGAATAGCATATCTTTCCAATATTTCGAGACTTCAGAAGTCCTAGAGTGACAAGTAATGATGTGAGAAGATGTTTAGTTTGAATGACTAGTAAAAAAAACAAGTTTCATCCGGACCTTGATTTGCCCCCTGCATTTTGTGTGATAGGATGACTATCAGGCTTGGCTGCAACCATCCATCCATCCATCCATCCATCCACCTCTTGAATGTAATGGAAAATAGATACAGTGTCACCTCATCTGTTCTACATCACCTGCAATAGCTTTGAATGATGAGCTTATCAGTGACGGCTATGTGAGTTCACCACAGCATGAACGCGCATATTGTACACGCGCATACACGCTATATCATATAATCCTAACTACACTACCGTTCAAAAGTTTGGGGTCACAAAATTGTTTGGGTGACCCCAAACTTTGGAACGGTAGTGTATATATTTATTTAGATAATTATTTATAGATTATATATATAATATTCTGTGTAAAAAATCTTATAATATATATGTATACTTATATTTATAGATTATATATAATCTTATACAAATATAAAATATAATTTATAATATTTAATTCATAATATTTTATTATAATAATATTTACACTACCGTTCAAAAGTTTGGGCTCACCCAAACAATTTTGTGACCCCAAACTTTTGAACGGTAGTGTATATCGCTCTATATATCTGCTAGATATCAAATAAAACAAAATACAATAACCATTTCTTTTAACCATGAGTAAGTGATAACAAAATGCTAAGTGTTTTTTTCGATGATTTTGTTTCAACCACTTGTCATCTTTAGATCTCTAATGAGCTGGTGCCGAACAGTTTTGCCGCTACTTTCACGAGGTATGGAAACAAAGACTGAGAGGTATGACCACAGTAAACGGATTCAACTTAATGAGCACCTTCCATGATGTAAAGTGCACAATATTTCGACTTTAAAGGAATGAAGCGTCCAAATCAAGCTGACCCGCCAAACAGATTCATACTGCAGTGTTAAGCAGTTCTTATTATGCATGCTTCAGTTGCCCTTATTATGATAAATAAGTTGGAATCCTATCAACAGCTCAGCTGGTGAGTCGTGATTGGTTGTGACGTGAGACCTGATATCCATATAGGCGGTTTCTGGCGTTTCCTAAATATCTATTTAGGGTCAATCAAAAGTAAAGAGTCCCAAAAAATGGATAAAGGCACGGAGACCTATTGAGCAAATCCAGCAGTCAATTCAACACTTTCTTAGATGTTGCCTGTGTGCTGGAGATAGAGGAGGAGTGAGTTAATGAGTAAGTAAAGAGGGAAGGCAATGAGAAAATTAGAGCAGAGTTCCCTTTGGAATCACAAGCGAGTAGCCTCTATTAATGCACACTCACATTCTTCTTTTTCTTCCTCAATTAGGAGGGGAGTGCCTTTCCACAGGTCAAAAACAGCCGCTGGGGGAAACTTTTAGCCCCACATCCAAACGAACACATCACAGTTGCATTTTGATTACACGGTGCATAAAGAAATTGCTTTGTGTGTGTTCTTAGCGAAGGGGGAGATTTACTGTATCTGGGCTCTGCCTCTTGTGACAAATAACTTTAATGAGCTGGGACCCACCACGGCGAGTGTGAGGTTATGAAGAAATATTGATTGGATGTTATCAGATACGTTGGGCTTTTTATTCCTCGCAGCCCTGCTTTCATATACTCCTCATTTTCTTTTACAACCCCAAGCTGGCCACCTTGGGTTTTGCTTGAAATACCATTCAGAAATTACAAGCAGCAAGCTGGGGAAGATACGTGATGATCAATCTTGAAAATATTAGTGCTTTTCATGAAATGACATGCACAGTTGCTATACACTACTCAATTTATACTGTTGCTATTTTTTCTTTTTAGCATGCATCCATCTTTTATACTGCGACTGACTGGTGACCTGTTCCTGGTGGAGTCCGCATTTCACGCCAAGTCGGCTCGGACATGCTCCAGCACGCCGCGACACTAAGCAGAATACAGAACTGATGGATAGATGGATCCTATGGTATTGACTCTTGACCAAGTAGAACAGAAGAAGTGCCATTTCATTATATACTGTACCGTAGAAAGGGCAGCGGGGTGTTTGAGTGATTTGCAGTTCCATTCAGTTTATGTGTGTGTCGGGCTGGGTAGGAGGTGACTCACCCTTTTGTACAAGCGGAATAAAAAAAGAATATACTGAAAACAAATGGATTGTGACTAATTAGAGGTTGTCGACTCACAACACTGTCAAACAGGTCATTTTTAGTGCAGGGCGAGCTACGTGACAAACACACGGCTACAGTTTATGTTTGCTGCTGAAGTCCTTCTGGGAAATATTATGGTGTGTATAATGTTTTATCCTCCTCCGTGTCATGTCAACTAGCAGAGTTACTATAATACAGCATGTTTATATATCAGAGTCCTTGAACCAGAAGGACGTTTTGAAGGTTATAAAATGGCATGATTCAGTGACTTCAGTCACCTATAACTCGAAAACGAGCAAAACGTGCGTGTTTTATGACGTTTCAGTGAGCTTGCAAAGGAGTGGAAAGCTTCGGGTGTATTAGGGGAAACATTACACGGAACGATTGCCTTAGGAAAGCATTTATTTGACTGGAATAAAGTTATTCTTCTTTCACCGAGCGACAAAAATGAATCAAATGATGATTAGCTGGTATGTTGGGGGCGTGGCCTCAATAGCCTAGAAGTACCGTAATTTTTGGACTATAAGTCGCATTTTTTTTCATAGTTTGGGTGGGGAGGCCGACTTATACTCAGGAGCGACTTATATACATATATATATATGTTTTTTTTTCTTCACTTTTTTGGCCATTTTATGGCTGGTGTGACTTATACTCCGATGCAATTTATAATCTGAAAATTACGGTAAATTGATGAAACGGAGCGAATTGAAATGGTAACAATCAAAAGATTAATGTGGACATAACAGCAGATGAGAGCGTATCAAAGTATTACCCCGACCGGGTGAAGGAACAACCTGTGTATGACGCTTCGCACCATGTGTCGTTATTAAATGCCACTAAGCTTTTCATTTTAAGTCGACCGCTCTCCCACGGTGACACTGAAACTAGAAGCCAGCGTGACTCGTTTAGTTCAGACATACTAATAACAGAATCAAAGTCAGCAAGCGTGCACCGCTGTGTGCGAGTGAGCTTATGTATCTGTGTATTCTAGTAATAGTAATGTAATCACAGGCTGAAGACCAATTAGCCGAGAGGGGAACGCCATAATAATCCCTACCCCTGGGCGTTGGCCTATTAAAGCAGCAGTGGACAGAATAAATTGAGTGTCTTCAGGAAGAGATCCAGGGAGGAAAGTAAGTGTGGGAGGAATGGGACACAACAAGCGAGGGAAGGAAGGAAGGAAGGAACAAAACAAAAGCAAATTCATTTCATCCAAAGGGTTTGACTGAGTGACACAATATTGTTTGTAGTACATTATTTGTTGTGTTGTATTGTCTATCAAGAGTTTGTTTGGTTGGATATGAAAACACTTTTGTGATGTTCTGTTTTCTGCTTGCCTAGAAATTCCCAACTGGTCATAATTCGAATGTTGACTCACCTGATGTTAAGACCACCAAGTAGTGCCTGTCTTCCCTGCTCACATTGATACGAAGAACCGCCTTGCTATCTTCAAGTGACATTTCCAAAGTGCCGTCATCAAGGTTACTGAAGAGGAGTAGCCCTTGTGGATTCCAGGTACGGAACTGAAGACCCACTGATATGAGGTTGTGAGCGGCCCGGCCAGGCAGCTGCAGGAAGCTGGTGGCGTTGAAAAAGACGGGATAGGAGTGCGGCTCCACGCAGGAAAATGAGAGATTACGCTGTGAGGAGGAGGCACATTGGGAGATGTCAGGAAAAAATATGCAAGTTAAAACTTTTGTCTGTCTGGACACGTAATCCTTTCTGGAGAGTAAATTCAAGCTAAGAAGCAGACACACTTGAATATTTAGGGCCTGGTAGAAAATACATCCGTGATATTGAAAATCCTTAACATTGCAACCAAAACCAAATCCTCAGCATTGTATCCCGCTGCTTGAATGGCTCTTTGAAATGTTTAGATACAAGTAATAGCTGTGTGAGTCAAGGATGATTTTGAACTGCTGCTTAAAGCAACCTTTGATTGCAACTTTTTTTTTGTTCCGACAATCTTTTGAACAACGATCAACATGGATACTTTAGTTGAGTTAATAAACACTCGAATGTAATATAATATATAAATGTAATAAAGTAAACTATTGAAATATTCAACGTTTTGGGTGACAGTTTAGCTGATGTGTTTCGCATGATCAATTTCAGTATCGCAGAACTGCAATGAATGAATAGAGGGATGTGACAATTACAGAAGGCAAAGTTGTGCTGCGTGTTTGAACCTTGCACATTCGACTCACAAAACTCGAGGTGTCCAACTTCTTCCTTCGGGCCAGGTCAGTAATGTTGTCTCCATTGTAGTTGATGCTTTCCATGCAGCCTTTAAAGTTCTTGCGCCCACCTCCTGCTGGTTTGCCGCTGTACGGCATTCCCCCGAAGCTCAACTAGTGAGGCAAAGAAAAAGAAAAGGTCCAGTTGGTGTAAAGTTCTGTATAACTGCTCTGGTCTATTTGGATATTATTAGTTGTGGTAGTTCCATCTCCTTTAAATGAGGTCATAAATGTTCACCATTTCCATTACATCTCAAGAATACCTGCCTGTTGTGGCCAATCAGTACAGATCATTTAAAACATAACATGACAGCTAGAGCAATGGCACAAGCCATTTAATAAAGATATCGTGGTGTCTTACAAAGCTGGAGGGTCACAAATATTTGATGTATTTCACATTTTTTTTTCCAGACATTGCAGATAACCTCGGTTGTTTGTTTTGTATTCAAAGACAGTTGATAGTCCTTGTAAACAGAACCACAGATGGACACACATCAGGGCTTTGGAGCAGAATTTTCCAGGACTTGCACACAAGCACGTACACACACGCAGTTCTGACTCGTGTATGGATTTCCCGGAAGATCTCTTAATTGAACAGCTTCACTTTAATTGTCCTGCCTTGGTTCTCGGGGTCTGACTTAGCAGTGGAAGAGATGAGCCTTATCAGCAATAGCTGGTTAAGATCACACACACATCAATACGTACTTCCGCACACTGGTGGTCACATGCACACAATGTACACAAAAGCAAATACAAGCAAGCCTGTAATCACATTACACACAAACAGCTCTCACCCCACTTACACATTCCAAAGAAAAATCCATTTCCTGTTTCAAGTATTATTATGCAAACCCATTGTGCTGCTTTCCATTACTAAGCAACCTTAATTATGTGAATGTTATGGATTGCCTTCATATTAGCAAGCCAATATATAATTTCCTGGGTGCTATCATTTCCCTCTTGAGATAGAGGAGGTCATCGACGAGGAGCAAAATGTCATAATATTTGCATAGAGATTGCCCACTTTTGTAGAAGTAATCAAATTATTAGGAATTGATTTTACTCGCGTAACAACAGATAATATACGACGAGTCTTATTGGAAGTTATTTCTTTCATAAGAAGACCATTAGATGCTTGTAAATGACATTATTGTCCTTCAAAAAATATTTGTCTTTTGCTAAAAGCAATAGAAGACTCAACCATGACATAAGGAATTATTCCCACGTATTTAATTGAATAAAAAAGCTCCGGGTTATTATGTGCATATACTCTAGATCCGTGCCATTCATAAATTACCTCATAGTCCAAGTCGAGGTGGTCAAATTCCCCGTTGGTCCTGAAGTGCTGAGTGTGTCTATCCAGGGTGAAATTGACATTACGCCGGTAACGCTCGATCACCACCGAGTGCCAGTGGTTGTCATCCAAGAGGCTGCCCGTCGTCACTGAGGTATGGCCCAGAATAGAGCCGTACTGATTGCTTCCTGTAAATTGCCACGATAGAATGAGTAATCGGAGACCCCTTTGAAATCATTTATAAATGTTTGTTTGTTTTCCCGTTACCCACCCAGGTTGATCTGCATCAGCAGCTTGGCCTTGCGGAGCTCCAAGGTGATGTAGTCCCCCTGTTGCCCCTCTCCATGGAGAATCACCCCCTCGCTCTCGGACGTCTTGAACCTTAGCGCGATCACGTCCTTAATGAGCTTCATCTTCTTCACCTAGACGCAATACACAGAGCAGTAGCTTTTTGTTTGATGCCTACAGACCCTACAAAGAAGAATCAAATATTTCATTCGCTTTCATCACAATGGCATTTTAAAAAGCAGGATTTCACAAGTTCCCAACTCTGCAGCATACCTCAATGAAAACTACTTCTCAGAGCTCTTCAAAGATTGAAAACAAACATTACCTTGAAACGATAGGAGATGACACCTTGCCCATCAAAATTGATCATGTCTGCCCCTGCAATAGAAAAAAAAGAAATGAGAACTCAAGAATATACTTCAAAAGAGACCATAGCAACCAAGGATTGTAAATCAGTGAATCTGAAAAAGACCATTTGGTTGCCTAACCAAGGCATCACAAGTGTCTGTCCTAGAGGAATGTGAAGTTTTAAAACGTGCTTCTGATAAGAACAAAGGCGGCAGAAGCGAGAGTGTATTTCAGGTGTGATTTTGAGATCTTCAGCAAATGAAGTGAAGTATTTGAAGTAGAAGTCCTCAATCTTAGGTGACCACCTTGCCTGTTCAAGAGGTTGGAAGTGCCATGTGTGTTCTGTGATGGGATTTTCAGGAGCGCATTATATTTTTTTATGATCATCTGCAGAGGAAACGAGAAATGGATTCAGAAGGGAGTCGCCGTAGGCTTCCGCCAAAGCTGGAAATATCGTGGTCTGCATAGCAACAAAAATGTGAGGTGACACTGATATAAAGGGACTCAGCCAAGTCTCAAAGGGAGTTATTAAATAAGCCACAGATGGTAAATACCTGACAACTGTTAATTGGCAGTGCAATTTTTGGCTGATGGAGTGCACCATAAAGTAGTGGGTGAGTATAATGGAAAAAAAAAACCTCTGTTAATGAAAGACAAATAAAATGAAATGAATGATAACATTTACAAGAGTAATGAGAAATACACATTTCATGAAAATCAATCCATAAAAATCAGACCAAGCCATTTTTAACAGCTGCAGCTGTGGGTGGGTTGCATCAGGTTGAGCATCTGGTATAAATAAATATATAAAACATTAAAAAAAAAAAGAACCTTTCTGTGGCCACCAGACTAAAATGGTTCCATGAAGTTACAATTGGAATTTATACTCTGAGCTGGATGGTGTGGTGTTTTATACATTAGTTTTATGGAGTGGTGGGCGGAGGGAAAACATTGAAAAGAGAAGATAATCACCCACATTTTTATTACTATGTGCAAAAATAAAAGTGTTCTTGATTAGCACATGTGCCAGATTTATGCATAATCTTGCTAAGTAATAAACACACAGATGCGAAGACCTTGCACTCCATTTAGGCCTAGCAGACATTAAAATGGGAGAATCACATTTATTTTTGTTCCTTCTAAATGATTCATTCCATTTAATATTATTTCTAGTTCTTCCACTTTACCTGCCTTTATTCCCCAGACTACTCCAGCTCCCATTCCATTCTGACTTAAATCTTCTCCTTTCCTCTCATTTCCTTCATCCCTTATGGCTCTTTCTCTCTGCCCACTCCTCCTCCTCCATCGCTCTTGGCCATGTTTATGTTACTGCCTCAGTAGGTGACAGTTTTCCAATGGCTTCATGAGGTATTGTACATTTAGCCTGACCGTGTTGTGACAGGTTGGGAACTTAATGGAGACTTGAGAATTCAACAAACCGCCGACTCCTGGGTGATGAAAAGAGAAGAAGGGGCAGAAATGTTGACCTGCCGTTGAGTAGGTCGGGGATCACCGGCGTGATATACCCTCTTGGAATCCGGCCAGGCTTCACAGCTGGCCGGGATGAACACCGACATGACAGCCAAGCTTTACTTTAGTGATATTACTGTTTTAGAGATTTTCTTCACTGCCGGATGAATGTCAAAACTTGCATGTTGCATTGTGAAGTGCCACAGAGAGAGCACATGTCACAAAAGGATCACACAAACCTCTTAAAACTCCATTTACATGACACCAATCGCAATTTAAAAGTGCAAATAATTGCAATGTCTTGAGTCCTGTTCTTTTCTTTCAATTTCCTGACTAGTCTGTGTTCTAATTGATCTTTGGCTGATCCTTTGTTCATAAAAATGGAAATGAGCATTTCACAGCACGTTGGATCAGGACTCCTTTTTAGCCTCTAGCTACCACACACACACACAAACACAGACCCTGCTGCTCATTGCATTGGCCCAGATGAGTCACAATATGCCATAGAACTCAATTATTGTATTTATTCAAAGCCAAAAGAATTACCATCAATATCTAACGTACACATTTGCTAATTATGAAGGCAACAGTTTTTTTTTTTTTTAAGTGCATGACTTGAGTTGAGTTTTACAGGTCTATGAAGATAAACACTTTTTATAATTGCATTTTGTATTTTATGTCTACATTAATCAATATTTCTGAGCATCATTTAAATAGCCTTTTTTAAAGTAAAATTCCCCAAATTCTTAGATCAGAACTGAATCATAGTTAATTAATATTAAATTATTATTAATTAAAACATGTTGCAATTAAAAGAGCATACTTTAGAGAGAAGCCAGACTACACCCTGGACTGCTCTCCACACTTCTGAGAATCTGAGAACTGAATTTGCTGCCTGCTCAGTATTTAGGTGAATTAATTACTACACCATCAGACATGAACTTTTTCTTTTCACGGGTGCTCCAATTTTATTATCATGTCAAAGAGTAAGACGGGGTTCAATTGACACAGCGTAATATGTATCCAACTGTTCTGGTATTGACTTGTTTTTCAGGTATGCTTTTCCAACTTTTTACTTCCAAAATTGCTGGTGCTTGACAGGCAGCTCCACCGCTGTGTACATTATTGATCGTTCCGGGCTTAAGAATGAGTGATAGATTTTGTCGAGGCTCCCTATACGATTGTCTGAATAGGACAACTGGTAGCTTTTTGTTTGGAAACTTTTGCTTTTCTTATAAATCTGGCTATATCCAAAGTAGATCATTACTTTTCTGGCCTTAGATTTGGAATAATTCTGTCTTAATTTAGTGAACAAGGAGGAATGCAGCAGCAGCAGAAACACTGTTGGCAACTTTGCAACAGATGTATTGACTTTTCCGGCCCCCTTTGGTGATTTCCTTTCAAACGAGTGACAAATCTAACAAGCTTTTGGACATACGCTTGCTGCTTTCCTCAGAAGAGTCAATATCCCTTCCTTTGGGCACATCTCTTTCTGCATCTACTGTAGTTTTCAGACTATAAGTCGCACCGGAGTATAAATTGCACCAGCCATAAAATTCCCAAAAAAGTGAAAAAAAAACATATATATGGATATAAGTGGCTCCTCAGTATAAGTCGCCCCCCCACCCAAACTATGAAAAAAACCCGCGACTTATAGTCCGAAAATTACGGTACTCTAGTCACTCACTTCAATTTTCATGCTTTTATATGCAAAGTCGGAGCTGCAGACAACATTTCTCTTTGCAAGATTTTAATCGGAGGATTTAGTGCAGTTTGTTAAAGTTTGAGATGGCTTGTGGTTTTGTTTTCGGGGAAAAAAAAAAATATGACACACTCATCCAATCAATTAATGCGAGTGTGCTTGTGTCCCCAATGACTACTTACAGTACAAGCATCCATAGACTTCTATCCGAAGACCAATCCTGCCCTCTTCGCTCCATTCCAAGGGGACAAGCCTCAGGAAACGAGCCACCATTCCGTGCTGTAGCTCGTGCCGGATTGCGCTCTCAGAGTTCGAGTTTCCAGCGAAGGCCTGTGCACATAAACGCCGACACACATGATGAAATTAAGTACATCAAAGCTGCACGCCTACGGTCAAATAAGAGGCTTTGGGGAGCTAAGAGCAAAAAAGTATTTGTTCCGCTCACCACATTCTGCACACTCACAAAACATACAACATCATTATGAGTCTATATGAGCATTATTACGCCATGAGAGAGTCTGACTGCAGGGGATTTGAAGAGGAAATCGTTCCTTGTTGAAAGTAAGAAACGCTTTTGTTCTTTATCTCGACTTAAAATGGCTCCCTGAAGACTAATTGGGTGCCTGGAGCTGACGTGGTTGACAGTCCACTGGCCTAGTTGGAAAAAACTGCCGGTTTCACATAGTCGTAATGGTGGGTGTACAATTCCAAATACTTTTGACCATAAAAAACATTTATTCAAACTAAAACCTACAATATATCTGGATCTTCAGATTTCCCCCATTATTGCGATTTCCCATTTATGGAAATAATTCCAAAACTGCTAAAGAATCACTATCATTTTTGCATTTCTTATACTAGTGTACTCAAACTAAACTCTCAGCTACTCCACATGCTCAATCACAAAAACAGCGATGAAGTGTTTGTTTCCCTGGCGCCTTGATTTGCTTTGCTTCTATTTCGAACATTTCTATTTACCCAGGAAAGGTTAACCGAGCATACAAAGGCTCTCAAATTGTATATTAGTGCCCGGCTTGGCATTCACATTGCTGCGTATGGCTCTTCGGGGAGGCACTTACGATGTTTGATGCTGTATGTTTAGGTGAATGGTTGAAATTTTCCCTCAGAGGCACTCAAACAAAGGGAAACAGACTCACTAAAAACTCTTGTTAGCGTGCGAGTGGCCTTCTGTCCTTGTGATATAAATAGAATAGAAATATTAACTCATTCACTGCCATTTTTTGTTTTTTTCTCAAACTAGACAAACCTATTTGAATTCTCGTCAAGTAAAACCAAAGAGCATTTTAGGCCAAAAAATGAAAATCTCAAAAACAAACGTTTGCCTCTTTGTGTGAATGTTGCCAATGTACACACATATGCATAAATAGCGTTTTTCCACACTTTGCTGTCCATTTATCTTAAAAAGCCCATTTCCCAGTTTGAACAACCTTGGCACAAGTCTGAACTTTTGCAATTTGGTTCACGGACTGCGCTTATCCAGCCCACTCATTTCTTGTAAAATAAATAACACGGTAGGGGGGATTAGGAAATGCGAGGAAAAAACTTCATCCCCAGTCTCTGTCAATCCCTACGATTCCTTTCCTTTATTTGTCTATTGTGTCCATTCCACAATTTAGCACTTATCTCGGCTTGGCTGAATGAACAGCTCAATTCAGAGGCCTTCCAATGCAGAGCAGGCAAAAAGGACAGAGGAGTGGCAAGATGAAGATGAGCGAGGTAAAAGAAGTCACACTTTGGAAAAGGCTGCTTAGTGAACCCTTTAATTCCTTTTGCTCCAAAGTCAAATCATTTACCAGCACCAATAAAGAAAAATAAATCAGTGTCTATGCGAGTGTGTCAACCGTAAGAGCCTGTTTAAAACCAAGTAATAAGAAAGCAATAAAGTTCTTCGAGCACACCAAGGAAAACTAATTTTCTCCATTCACAAGCAAAATTTTAAGGGTCTGTGAACCTCTCAAACTAGATCTTTAAAAATCTATGATTAATTCTTCAATAAGTCAAATGGGTGACTTTGGTATGTTCTGTATATTTTCTTCGAGGATTGTGGAAAGTATTGAAATAAACAAAGGTCAAGAGGAATGCTGAGTTTTATTGAGTGACTACTAAAATATTTTTAACAGTTGAGGAAAAGCAGATATGTTTGTTTGGAAGGTTGCGTTGGGTGAAACGGAACAAGCGAACAAAACAGATCAATGAATAACAGGATAATATTGTTTGTTTAAACTTGCTAAAGTTGACATTGAGGTCACAATTGAACATCAGCGTTAACTTATTAAGCAGGATATTTCAGTGCTCATTTTTTCATTATTTTGTTTAACATTATAGAAACTCTCTAGGCAGGAACAAAAAAAAAAGATTGAAAGCCCTTTTCCTGGCATTTGATTGTTGTCCCTGGAACAGTCAACCGCCCTAGACTGCTTCGGACACGCGCCCATTGTGTGCAACCTTCCCTAACGGTGCCAGGGGAAATCAGTGTGGCCTGGTCTGGTCTTTTGTTTTTATCGACAAGTGTGAGGGACAAAGCAGAACCATAGAAAAGAAAAAAAAAAAAAAAGTGACGCTCTAAGGATGCTTTTGTAGGCTATGTTGTGCCAAGAAAACTGTACAGACTGTGGTAATGCCATGTTTAATGGGGCGCCATCATTCAGTGTCAGAGCTGCACTACATTCTACTGGATGGCTTCAATGCTTATGGGTCACTTCATCCAAACCTTAGTCTGGTGAAACAACCGAGGGAGAATCTAATCCTGTAGAGCAAAGTTGTAATTGTCACTTGGCTTCACAAAGCAGTCGCTATGATGAGTGGCTGTTACAAGGTTAGCTCACTCTCCCGCTCCCACACCGCAAAGTTGCGGAGGATCATTTTTTAGTGCCGCGATGGAGTTTAAATTTGGCATTTTTATTTCCGAGATGATTACACTGTCTGTACCTTCATTAGGTTCTCTGTTGGAAATGTACCGGGTATCTTGTTCAGGGGAATGTCTCATGCTTTGTTTTAATGAGAACATCATGACACTGAGCAGAAATATAAATGCAACACTTTGGGTTTTGCGTCCATATTTGATGAGCTATTGTTTTCAAAGCAGCAGGCCTATTTGTCTCAAATATTGTTGACAATTTTAACATCATCTTTCAGTTATTGTGTTCATTCATACAAATTGCGTACAATCAAAATCAAGGCAATTAAGAACTTTTAAACTCGTGACTACCGTAATTTTCGGACTATAAGTCGCCTTTTTTTTCATAGTTTGGGTGGGGGGGCGACTAATACTCAGGAGCGACTTATATACATATATGTTTTTTTTTCACTTTTTGGGGCATTTTATGGCTAGTGCAATTTATACTCCGGTGCGACTTATAGTCCGAAAATTACGGTATGTAGAAATTCCTAGCACCCAAACTTGGTGATGGATTGGATTGTTTGCCTTCCATGAAGTTCCATTATCACACATTTTGGGTTCCATTATGAACCAGTTTTGTGTAGTTTAATCTCCCAACCTTTAAATTGTTTGCCTGTGGTGCTACAAGACAAAAATCACTATGAAGGTACAGCAAATTATCCACTCTGTGTGACTCCATATGCTTGTTTCATTCTTGCTTTACTTTTGTTTTTTTTAAAAATCAGAAGATGACACACTGGCGATATAAATACCTCGGTAGGTAGCCGAGTCTGTGTGAGGGATTCACACAAAAGAAAAGCTAAACAAAGATCAGACTGCCATGCTGGATGACAATATAGGCAGAGAGAAAAAGCAACACAATACAGTCCACTGGAGCATAAATCCGGGCATGTGATTTATCAGAAAACACTCTACGCCTCTTCTAACTTAATTAGTCGCCCACCAGTGAAACATTCACCATTCGAGACTTCACTTTTCATTTACCTGACAACGCACAGTTAAGCAGTGGTTTCCTTGTGAGAATACACACACATCTATTAGGAAACAAGCCTCTAGGATATTCCCTGTCTGAAAAAGGACTAGTAAGAAATAAAAAGTCTCATAGTGGCTGGAATTATTATTAAAATATTAATTATGATTTGAGCCATGGCTGAATATTACACAATATTATTCATGATTAATTTTCCTGATCATTTCTTAAAATCATTGAAAGGTGAAGGTAAAAGCTTTTTGTTTCCTGTGCTATTATGTGACTAGCGTGGATTTTTTTTTTTTTAAATTGGCTTATATAGCTCCAGACAACTTCACTGAAGTTAATGAAAAAAAAAAAAAAAGCACATTTAAAATGTTCAGCCAAGGCAAAGAAGAATTGCTTCTTTGCCAAAGTTGTTCCATAAATGCTGACACCTAAAGATTCAGGGACATACTTTAGATGGCACCTGTGGATATACGGAAATTAAAGTGTGCATCTCGCAATGACACACACATTAGTTGCACTGAGGCTTGTTTGTGAAGAGAGCTTTCATGGTAACAATTATTCACTCGCTTTCTGCCCTGTTTTCTTTGAGCGTGGGCCAAATGGATCAGAGGCCAGCTGACAAGATAACAAGGACACTAATGTGTTTCCTAGAGCAGATGCTTGAAACATTATTTGGGCTGCACTCTGCTCATCTCAAAATATCCCCCTCAGCTCTCTAACGGGAACAGGAAAGAAAAACATTCTCATTGGATGGATTTGAGGAAAATCCTTTCACATTAAGTCCTACTGTTATTTTAGACAACATTTCGTTAACTTGTAATGAATTTTGAAAAAAACTGGTCATGTTGCAGGAATTAGACGAAATCATGGAGCCGCAGCTTTGTTGCAACAGGAAGGAAAGAAGCATCAGACAAACATTTTGAGTTAAACTAAGCCACAAATTACACGTAGGGCTATTTTTCATTGGTATGCTGACGAAGCATTATTAATGTGTCCCTGTTTGAAGCAGGATCGGCGTAAGAGTTGTGGCTATGGCCGTGCTGGTTTATTAGATACATATATTACTGTCAGGTGGTCTGGTTGAATTACAGCCTGGAGCTTCTCATCCATGCAAAACGTCAGCGGAAGGGACGAACGGCATGCTGGAATTACTTGGACCAAGTCTAAAAGAGGGAAATTCATTTTTTTTGTGTAATTTTTTTAATATGGAACGCGTGTCATTTTCCCCATCTCCAAAAATGTCATTTGATGACATTTAGGTGCTCATCACTCCACTCAAACGGTTTAAAACTGAAAATGCAACTAAGTCAAGAAAGGCCCAAATGATTTGCCGTTACCTTCCATAGTTTTCTACCTAATTGATAACTCCTGCATTCCATCAAATGAGAACGTGCATCAAATGTGCACAGCTTCATCACAGCTAGGGGAAAAAAAAAAAGTGTATGCATAGTATAATTGTTGAATGTGACTATAAAGCCTTGACAACCTACTCAATGTTACAAATGGTGTTTAAATTACCACACTCATTCATCAATGTCATTATGACTCTGCAGTTTCACAAAACCAATTATGAAGTGTTTATCAGTGATCTTCCTCGGGGAAATCGCTGAGCCAATACAGTGACATTGTCTGTCGAAGGAAAGGACATCCATTCCTTGGGAGCCATGCTTACTTATCGGGCCCACTTGTGATTGGCAGTGATGGAGACACAAGACCTGGGTTAGTACGCTCATTATTTCTCCCTCAATTTAGTGCATGAGAAGTTGGTGATCCAATTATAGCTTAAATAAATAGTGGGGAAGTCGGTAGCATGTCAGTCAGGAAGTTTTGCGGGTTCCTCCCATGGCCTTGTCCTCTTCTTTTACATGCAATGTGTGTTGTGTCATATTTAAAAAGCAAGCAGTAGTTCCCTAAACAACAGGGAGGTGAATGTGTTCTGGAACATTTGCAGAAATCACAGAGGCAATGAATCAGGGTTAATAGCAAAAAGCAAACCCTTTGAAATATATAATCACAGCTAATAGTCACGATGCAGAACACATAAACAACAGCTTAATTTACTTTTAGCCATAAAAGTCCACATTTTCCATCCCGAATAGACCTGAAGGGCCACAAACCGGTCTTAGTACCGACATTAAAAAAACAAACATTGCTGATATTTTCTAAACTGCTAAACATAATTATTGGCCAGCGCACTCATAAAAAGAAGATGAATGTGCACAGCCCAAGCCATTTATGTTCGTAATCTGTCTATGTTGTCGTAATTTTACAGAGTATATCCTTTTTAAATTTACACTTGGTTTATCTTATCTGTATTTGTATATCTTGCTGCAGCCGCCTGGCCGCATATCTGAGATGTCTTTTTATGGCTTGTGTCCTTGGGTATAATAACTTAACAAATTATATTGAATCTTCTATGGTAGTATAATCACCATAATGCAGAGTTCCGCTACCACCTTGCTCAACTGATGATATTTTCATACATTATTTTAGATTTAGGTGAATTATAGTAGACTTATGAAGGCTTGTACCTCCTCTGCGGCACTTGATGAATAGAATACTGGTGAACAGAGTCGACCAGCGGTCCCGAATAACCTGCCCATGGCTCAATATATTGTACGAGCTGCTACTTGGCGACCACTGGAGGAGGGTTCTTCCTATGCATGGGCTGTCCAGGATTGATCTCAGCACAGCGAATGATTCAGGGCCATGCTGTTTATTTGTGTACCATACAAAGATGAACAAGAAACAAGAAGGTTTGGGATTCAGATCAACACATGGCTGAGATCCCCAAAAGCCAACCAGCTCACCATCTGCACCACATCCGTTGCCAGTACAATGACAAGTATTGGAGAAGACACAATAGATCCGAATGACACAAATGTAAACAATGCAGTACTCACCCAAATGTTGCCATCTTGGTGATACGGTTTCCAATTCCTTCCAGTGTCACTGTAGAGGAGACGGTAGCGTGTGGTCCAGTCGGAGCTGCTGTAACGACCTTGTGTGGCTATGGCACTTAGCTGCTTTCTGGAGCCCAGGTCCACCTGCAGCCACTGGTAGTGATCACTATCCAGGGGAGACCATCCACCAGCACCTGAAGCGTTCATGACATTTAAAAATAAGTTCCATGTCCCTCTGACAAACAACGGAACACCTTTCAAAAAATGTGATCGTGTTTTCATCAAAGTCACATAAGACAAACGCTGTTTTTATTAACCCAACGCCACAGAGAAAATATTCCATGTTTTTACTGAACATACCTTGAAAATGTCAGTGCAAGCTGGAAGAAATATGTGACCCTTTATTTTCAATAAATGGTTGATCCTTTGTTTGAGAGAAATACCATCAACAGAACATTCTCTGTGGTTAATTATCTGAATATTAAATATTTCTATCTTTTGATCATTCCGCTATTCCACAGAAGTCCGGAATCTGAGTGGGCCGTGACAGAAAGCATCTTTTCTTCAGCCATTCAGTTGTTGATTTATTCTGACCTTTTGGTCGTTGTCTTCATCCGTTGAGCTTCAATTGGAATCCACATGGTCTCAAATTCTATTCATTTAAGCAGACTGTTTGTCTATTGTTAAAAGAGGAAGTCAATATCAAATTTTCTCAACAATAACATCTTGTATGTGACCCCACTAGTCATGCCTAAAACAAAGACAAGTAGACTCACAGGTTTAAACAGTTGTCCCCATAACCTAAACCCCAAAAAGCAGAAGATGATGGACCGATAAGAGATTTCTGGTAAGGCGGCGAGTTATGAATAAAAACCACAACCCTCCCCTACTCCAACTTTTTCCAAGTATGTAAGGTGGCAGGCAATTTGAAAGGCAGATGAGCTCGGCTCCAAGCTCTCAAGACAAGCAGAAAAGTAGCATGACATTGCTACAATAATATTTTACATGGAGCGTGTGCATTTACAAGGTTATATGTTGTCCTTTTATTATTGGTCAGTGTCCAGCAGAGAGGTGCTCAACCAAGACGGACACTAGCAAAGCGTGGGCAAAGTCATGTTTTATTTAGCTCTTTACATGCATGACTACATTTGAATATGATGAGTGACAAGGTCCTTACTTGAGTGTTATCTAATTATGCATAGGTGAGTCCTATACATCTTGGAGAGGAGCATTAGTATGGAAGGCATTTCGGGATGGCTTTCTTTCTGATATTAGCATTCATACCAGAGTGAAAATTTTGCCGGTGTCAGCCGCAAACGCACAATAGTTCTATCATATCTAGCGTGAGCATGCTGCCATCTTATTGATTTTGTTCCTTACAAAATAGATACTAAATACGTTGAACTACCATAAAATGATTTACAAAGAGATATTCTGGTTCATATTTGGATCCTAGAGAGGAGGACAATATGTTAATCTTATATCTACATACGTATGTATACTATATTACAATTTATCATATCACAATTTTTCTCACTAAATATATTTCCAACATTGACATGAATTGGCTCATATATACATATATAGATAACAGGGAGCAGTCAGAAGAAAGTGACCATTATATTTCTGTACAATGCGAGACTGTATACCAAGGTCATGCAGATTAAGTGCATATAACAGATTATTATATCACAACTGTAAAATCCGATATAATAGAGGTGGCGGATCGACAACCCCTTGGACATAAAACAGTGATTCTATGTGATTGATTTCCCTTTGTAAACAATCTGAACGGATAAATGATGTGCCAATTTAGAAAAACGAGTTAAAACTACTTTTATAAGGTCACAGTGGGAAAGGGGGAGGCATAGAGAAGACAAGGAATGGAACAGCTATTAAGATTAGTGCAGAGGACACGGGAGATTATGTCACATGATAAAATAGCGTGAGCTGGTTTGTGATGTATTCCTCCTCTTGACAACAATCCTATAGCTTATCCAATTACACAGCTATTATGCTTCAGCTCCGGCCCAGAGAGATAAACTGGTCCAGCATGTTTGGAATGTCAATACCTCAAACCCCCCCGAGATGACAAAACACTATTACATCAGAAGAGGGAACGAGGAATGGGTGGAGGGTGAGAAATTTTAGTTGGTGTGAGCAGAGTGACAGCAAAGGGTAAACCGAGGCGACAGTGAAGTTAGCGGAGTGGACATCGTTTGAGGCGATGTGACTCGGAGAAAGATCGTAGGAAGGAGAGCTGAAGTGAATGACAAGATGGTGCATGGCTGAGGAAGGAAGGGAGGAGGCTGAAGACATGGAAGAGTAAGAGAGATGGATGAGGTAAGACAGAAAAGGGAGGGATGAAAGCCGGTTTTATGGCTTTGGTATATTGGGGAGGCGAGAGATGAGATGGCAAGCGGATGGGCTGGAAGAGGAAAAGAAAAGGGAGGTGTTGTTAAGGTAAAGTGATGGATGAGGGCCAAAGTGAAGAGAGGTTGATGGGAGGGAGGGGGAAGGCAAAAATGATGGGATGAGAAACCTGGGAGAAGGAGAGATAAAATGAGCCCATTCCAAAGTGATGAGAGAGGTTACATCAAGTAGAACATGGTTGCTTGGGATCACATGAAACACAAAGCAAAATTGGAAAAGTTCTTGCTAAAAGTCAGGACAATAGAAGAGAGTAGAAAGTCATAAAGCATGACAGCTCACTCTTCAATAAGAGCTGATGATAAATGGAAGGCCACTGCAAGATTTAATGTCTTTTCATACAAAGTTGAGCTTCATCTTATTGGAAACTTTTTTGGCACGTTCTCAGTCTCCATTAATAAAGTCACATGGCAAGAGTGTAATGGCATATTCCAATGTCTCTTTGTTTGAATATGAATTCTTTATCAGCTCTAACCTTATACTCCCTGGAAAGATGGCGTTCTAATCATTTTGAGTCAAGCTTAATTGAGCTGCTGGCACAGTGCAAGCAGAGATTGTATGAAACATGTCATTGTATGAGACATGTATGAAATAGTAATTTAAGGCTGTGGAAAACATTATCTTAAAAGAATTGCAAAACAATGTACATTTGCATTTACATTGTAATTTGATTTACTGTTCTTTAAATGAACCTGGATTTTCTTAAGGACATTTTTTTGCTTGTTAGCAATGGAATGTTTTATTAATTGTTAGTAGTAGCTCTCTAGAATGGTTTGAAGCTTATTTGCCAGCTATAACCTTGGTTACTGATCCACGCACTGCTCCACTATCGCATGGTGTTCCACAGGGGTCAATTTTGGGGCCTGTGGGAATTTCATTTTATCTGCTGTCCTTGGGTTCCGTTTTAAGAAACCATTATTTTCTTCCACCGCTATGCGGATGGTGGTCAAATATATGTCACGCTGAGCAAAAAAGATATTTTCTCAGCGAGGCTACTTTTGTCCTGTCTGGAGGAGCTTGAATGTTGAATGGCATATCATTTCTTGAAATTCAATGAAAAGAAAACCGAAGTTATGGTGTTTACTCCCAGTGGGACTTATCCATCCCGTCCGCCTGACTTGGCCGCCTTATCTGAAGCTAAGAGTTTCAAACTTGGGTCTTACACCGGTCAGTGAATTTAAATTGGACCGGTAGATTGGGGCTGTTGTTAAATCCAGCGTTTTTCATTTGAGGCAGCTGGCTAAGGTGAAGCTTCTCCTTTCTCAACAGCACTCGAATACAGTAATTCATGCTTTTGTCACAAAAAATGAACCACTGCAGGAGTGTCATGGGCAAAAGGGAGGAGAAAGAGAAGTCTGGATAAAGACAAGCCAAGAGGTGCAGTCAAAGGTGAACACCATAGGGAAAATGGAAGGAAGTGACAAGAGGTTGACAGTCTAAAGGGGAGATGGGGCGGCAGAGTGAGGCGGGGTGCTCGTGCAAGAAAAGAGAGCACATGATGGAAGGGAGGGGAAGGAGCATCAGGGGAACGCTGTCACCATCCTCTCGCCTGTCACATGCACAGATGTTCAGGGCCGAAAGAAAGAGGACGATGGGATATGAGAAGGACGGAGCAGAAGGTCAAACCAACGAGATCAGTTTGGAAAGATGAAGGGGTCGAACCTAAAGTGAGATCTTAGAAGTCAGGAACAGGCAAACTAACCCTTGCTTGTGAAACGCAAACTAAATTTGTAGTAACCTGACAACTGGGCGCTTTGGGTTTAAAATATGTTTCAGCTAAATAAAGACACAGTAAATGTTATCGCCAATTTAATAAAAAGCCAAAACATTAGGTGCACCTGCTAATTGGAAATGAAAAATTAAAATGAGGTATGGCGAAAGAAACTTCCACTTTGAGGTCTTTCTGTGTAGTTTGCACCTACGTATGTTTTCATTCACTGTTCTGGCTTCAATTTCTACTAAGAATATCATGAAACTGTAAAATCAATTTCCAGTTCGATTTATTGACTGCAAGATATGTCGCATAATTATGAGAATTTCTCCGGCGTGGAGACGAGAGAAATATATTGGATAATCAAAGCGGAATCGTGCGAGATCATTCCTAAAAGCGCCAGCCTTTTCTAAAACTTAAAGCCAATAGAGCGAGGGTATACCCGACCCGTCATTATGTCTCAATTCACAGCATTGAAGAAAGCCTCCGCTGTGTCATTAGAGCCGACCTCAAGGAAGGCTTATGAAAGCCCTCTTTGGTTCCTTTCAAACTAGAATCAAACAGTGTCCCAATGCCTCAGCGTGTTTCACCACCGGCTTTTCTCGCCTTTGTTCATCTCTTGTTAGGCTGTCAAGCTGACTGCCTCCTCTGTTGTTTCTTGTGAGACAGAGAAATGACCGACGCTAACCCAGGACAACAAATCACAGACTAGAAAATGCTTCCAACAGAGTAGAATGAGGGGGAAAAGGGTGTGAGTTTTCAATGAGCATTTTATTTGGAAGACGGATATACATCGGGGGGAGAAATGATCTTCGACAGATTCGAGTATTTTGAGTACCTCGAAAAAAAAAATGCTTGAGGGTTTTTTGTCTGCCTTTTTATTTAGTCTGCATTTATAACGCTTCATTATTATTATTGATTTATTTTTGTGCTTGGTCAGCATTAGTCAAACATGATGTGCTTATTTGGATCCATTTCAACCTTTATTTATCCAGGCAAGACAGCAGAGTAAACGAAACAAACACAAAATATCCTACGATGACAATTAAGATAGGTTGTCTGCAAATCAGGCTACACTAATTATCCGAATTTATTACAGAAGAAGTTTCATCGCTGTTTGCGAGATGAGTTTTGAAGGTGAATATTCGCAGGCAAGTACCGGCAATTTGAATTTCTGTCGTGACATCAGGGACCTTGACTGTCAGTGCAGTCGAAAAAGCGGGTGGGTGAGCATGTAAAAGTCTTGTTTTTGTGCAGGGAGGTTTCATCTATTTTGTGTTTGAAAGGGGGAAAAAAAAGTTGCCAAACTTCTTCCCATTGCAGCATTAACACAGTCATCATGGAAATGATTTGTGTTGTGAGGCTTATGAGAAATGCAGCAGAGAGTCAACAGCTGGTTTGCCCTCTGCCAGTGCTTCATCTTTCTGTCATGGAGCACATGGAGCACGTGGAGGCATAGTCATTTCATTAGAAGCAGCCCGCCATTATCGACGGATGAGTGCAATGGCTCAGGACATCAAACAACTTTACAAGATGACTCGCAAGACAAAAAAAAGCTTCACTGAAGACAGATGGGGGTAATTGTCAAGAAGTGACAGCACAGTTGGGCCGACGTGATGCCACTCGTTTCAATAAATTATTATTATTTTGGATGGGATGGTGGGGGCAGAGAAAAAAAGTATATTTTAACATCCACGAAGCGTAGGATCGAGATTTAGGAAAGTGAGATGGAGAAAAGGAAAGAAGTGGTGGTAATGGAAAGACACAGTTGGATGACTAAAGTAAAAAGAAGAAAAAAAAGGAAATAGAATATAAAGGATTAGCTGCTACGATTTCATGCTTGGCCTCTTTGTTAAATCCAAAATCTATATGCTATAAGAATACACTTGAATTATCGTTTGTATGACCCACTAGAGCTGACCCGTGATGTCGTTTGCAGTCAACAGAAATTTTCAAAATGCCGCCCCTAAGACGATTATATTCATATACAGCCAGGGCAATATTAATCACAATACCGTTTTTGGACAAGTAGGGCCACATCGAATACATTATTGTTGAAAACATTTTTGACTTGACTTCTCCTTTAATAAAACATGACTTCTATTGTGATCATCTGCATACATTTGAAAACGTCCTGTTGTATTCCATCAGGCGGAAGATAGCACTGAAATATTTACATGGACTGAGTTTGAGGGTTTGCAATGTTTTAGTCAATATATTTAGTTTCTATTAAGTACAGTATTTTTGTGCCATAGTCCCCAAGTGACCAATCCCGTACATCCGAAACAAACGTCAACCCCTGAGGAGTTGGGATTAAACAAAAAAAGAGTAGAAACCACAGTTGCACTACTTGTTAACCAATGCACTTATTCAAAGGTTCATTTCATTTTCATTTAAATGCCAAATAGAATGAAAAAATATTGATTAAATCATCATTAAGGCACAGAGGGGGGGGGGGGGGTTCTGGTCTTTTCCTCGCTTTATCTGGGAATTGAGCTTCAGTCTTGGGTGACGAGATAATGTCACCATTTATACATGGAATGCATTCGAGCGAGAAAAGACAACAGTGGGAAAGAAAATCCACCAATGTGTACTTTGATGGCTAGTGCCAACACGAGTGCACTGCAGGTTTCTGTGAGCGCGTCAGCCTTACCTCCTCGCCTGTTAAGCTTGGCATATCCAGGTGCATATCCATTTGAAAAGACAGATGAGCTGGAGAAGGATGTGTGCGGCAAAGCGGAAGCCAGAGCCTCATCACATTTTGCTGTGAACAGAGAATAGATATCAACACCCAGGGAAACAACAAAAAATAGAAGCCTTCAAAATTCAGGCAAGTATCTGTCCCAGTGTACATTATGGCTGATAAACAAGCTTTTAAGGAGTAAGTATGATAATGTGGAACAAAGTGCATTTTAAAAGCAGTTAAAAAGACTACTTTGTGTTTTATGGCTATTGAAGTGCATAATTTAGAATGCTAATCTGTTAAAAAAAAAACACTCTTTCTATTTAAATGCACTTTGTAAACATTTCTTGGTTAAAGCCATATTATAATATCTTCTTCAACACTTCCTGCATTGAAGTTTAAGCTTCAGTACTTCTGTCTTGGCTAGCATATTTCTTCAAATGGCCTTGGCAGTTAACTAAGCAAATAAACAATATCATCAATGAGCTTTTTTTTACCATAAGAATGGTTGAGTTTAGTTGAGTGTAGCGCTCGAGTTTGTCAATAGAATGGCTCTTTGAAAAGAAGAAAAATCTCTTCACTGTGTCTTGAGAAGTTTGCTGTTTGACTAATGCTGTTTTTGTAAGAATAATCCATCAAATGACAGATTATAAAAAGAAATCATTTCTTTCTATCTTTTTTCTTTTCACACGTAACCATGACGATGCAACCTTCAATGCACATTCAATCCATTTAGAACAATAGCTCCCTCCTTTATTGAACCAAGGAAACCTTTTATATTAGACACATCTCATAGTGTACCACCAAACATACTGACTTAATTATTTACAAAACGTACATACACAATCCAAAAGCCTGCCTCACTCTGTCGTATAAAAGGTCAATACACCATTTTTTTGGTATCTTTTGCAGTCTAACGGAAGGCCAAATATAAAATCAAAAAAAGATTCTGTATTGCTGTTAAATTTGAGCAAAATTTGTTTCCAAGTCACCATAAAAGGAAGCTGCAATATGTTTCTTTTTTTTCCTTCTACAAGGACAGTAAGAGTCTTATCACGATGATCTAAACACACATAAAGCAACAAACACACTCATTTCTTCCACTACATTAGGTTTCACGCTGAGAGAAATGTGGTCTGCCAAAGCAAGTCGACGCAGTCCATAGCTCTCTGTCACGGCCCGTCGTATTGTGTGCAGCGGTGTGTGAGGGTCAGATTTAGAGGGGAGACTATTGTTTTGCATCGTGTGCATGTTTGTGACAGTGTGTAGAGGCCTTGGCTAGTTGGCCGCTTCGATATATGATGCATTGTCACATGAGCAGTCAAAATAAATAAATAAATAACCCGTAACCAGGTAATACAAGTCAATAAAACCAACTTTGCATCACACCTTGTCGAAAGATTTCTCATGAAATGCAATCATCATAAAGTATAAACGTACTCTCTGTTCCAAAGAAACAAAAATATGCAATCTTGTGAACGCTCAATGCTTTTACTCCTAGGGACCAATCTGTAGGATTCGCATCGTTCAATACTACACATAAAGAGACGCTGTGTAAATCTATAAAAGGAGACTTGGGGCAAGATAATGAATGACAAGGGAGAGAGTGTTAATGGAGATGAAGTGTATTTTAAATGGATAAAAGGAACTTTGTGGAGAAGCATTAGTGTCAAAAAAGCAATAGTCTATACAGTGGCCATTACCACCTCTTCAAATTAATATTGGCCTGTTTCTATTTGGGATAAGAGGCGCTCTCTTTCACTCTCTCAATACTTTTGCCAAAAAATAAAAAACTATGCACATTCAGTACCAATGATTTTGCAGAAAAGTTTCACTTCTGATGCATTTGTGATAACTTGAACATAAGTGTTAGTCACTCCCTGAGATTTGCCAATTTCTCAAGTACCGAGAAGAATTCAGTATGTTTAGGGTATGTTATGCGAGGCTTTTCCCAAGACAGCAACACAGGTATTTTTGTGCACCAAAAAAAAAAAGAAACCAAGGGCAGTAAGAAAAGCCAAACAGAGTCTGATTAAAAACATTGAAAGAACAGGATGAGAGAGACAAGGAGAACGAGGGCATAAGCTGAGGGCGAATGGAAATGGCTGTCGACCAAAGTCTTATTGACACTTTGAGTCAGGTAAATAACTTGAAATGTGGGCAAAATAAAAAGTAGGAAATGTGTCACGCTGACTGCCAACATTTGAGAGCGGAGGCACAGAGGCTTTGGCTGTTTCTCAAATGAATTTACATTGGTGGAACATTTCTGCAGCTAAAGAGAGTTGGCGACAATGAAAATGTAATAGGGCTGCAGGCAACCTAAAATCACTTTGGCAAATCAACCAAATCTCAGCCACTGAACAAAATGTTGCCTTGGATGTGACTTTGCTAATCTCGCCGCCACATTGACCTCTCTTCTAAATGTGTTTAACATCTCAGCGCCATGGTTCACAACTTTTATGCATAAATGCATAAACTAATGCATAATTCACAAATGACACATTGAGAACGTGTTAAACAAGCTTGCATGAATAATAGGGTCGGAACATTCAGTGTTCTTTTCCAGACCACCGACAATATTCCAATCTTTATTTAATGACGGAAGAACTCCACGCACAATGCTTCGACTGTCTTTTGACGGAACAGACTGCAGAACTTTTGGGACCTGGGGGCTTTTTGTGGACTCTGGTCATGAACACAGTGAAGGATGTTAAAAGTACCAGCAGCTGCAAGGAGGTATGGGACGACTCTCTCAGTGTGGGCGACTTACTCCATCTGCATTTTCTGCTCTCTGGTGGAGCTGGAAGAAGTCTGCTTTCCATTTATTTATTTATAATATATTTTAATCACAACGCCTATCTGGAGCAGATTCAACGGTCTTTCACAAAATTGTATTTTGCCCTAATGCTCTCCCCTCCAATGACCCACTTTTTTTCTGTTATATGATCCATGAACTAGTCCATCTCTCTTATTATATTCCAATCTCAAACAGAGGTGCATGACATGATGGGAATTTCAGACTTCAGAGGATTTATAGGTAAAACTAATTTCGGTGATGAATGTAAAAGTGCTTTTTTTGAACTTTTTTTTCACTAGCCTGCAAATGGGCAAAGGGACACTTGCTAATTAGCAATCGGCCACATACGCAAGATGACCTGTACACCTGGAGCAGCACGACAGCAACTCCCAAGTGGTTTCAAAAACAGGATTGGACAGGCTGACACGCAAAATGAACAGATGTTCCATCAGATGCAACTCAGAATCAAACCGGACTTACTCCACTGTAATCTTTTAGGTCTCAGTTTTGACACTCATCAAATAAGTACTTGAAGTTTGCCTCACTTCTATTATTTCGGCGTTCATAATGCTACGTGCCTCTCGTTGTGTATTGGTAGTTTTAGCAGTGTTATGAATATCGGCCCACATGGATCCATCAGCAGGGGGTGGAAGGCACAGCCCATCCAATTTCAAATCATGCACTACAGCCAGTGGTGGCCAAAATGACCATTTATCTCAATGATAAGGTGGCAAAGATTTCGAAATTTGAAATGAGTTTTGTCAAAATGCAATATTGAAGTCAGCGGGAAAATGCATCTGCACTACGTGGAACACAATAGTTTCAGCTGGATGTTTTTCAAACTGGCTCTCAGACAAATAACCGCCAACTCCTTGCCTCTATTTGTAGATGCATGGTGTACAAGTGGAATCCATCTCCAAATGCCTAAGGCTGTAGAAGTGTGTGCATTATTATATTCTCTATCTATTCATTTCTCTCATACATCGTTAACACCTCTCCATGTATCACCTTTTATGATCTCTTCCATCATTTCTTAGAAGATGCATGGAAGAAGATGCTACTCATTGACTCAACGTAAACACACGAGCTGAGATTTTCTTATTATATATATAGCAGCTGGGTCAATTCTGGTTTTATGGGATACCTGTGATACTAACATCCTCAGGTAGAACTCCTCTGGCATTTTTTTGGGATAGGCACAGTGAATTCATGTACCTAACAATGACAAGGTGATTTCAAAGGGACAGTGGGTAAGAGGGAAGTTAAACTAAAAGTTGTAGAGATGATGAGATGTATTTGAATATAATATTCAAAGTCAAAAACTGTACAAATATGAATGCAGACAGAAATATTTTTAATTAGCATAAGAAAGTTGGCCGGATATCTACAGAGTTGAGCAGTTGCCAATTCGAGATGTTTATTGGGTTTATGGCCAATCATATTACAGCTTCTCTGTGTCAAACAACTATGGGCCTTTCAGAGACAGAATGTCTGCCTGATGCCAAGTAGACATCATTAAAATGCCTTTTTTCAACATTCTGAACCCAAAAGATGTTTTTATATACTTCATTTGCATCGATTTTATTTAATTAAAATTTTATCAGCTTTTTTTTTTTTTTATCTTCCCGTTTGACCCATTGACATCAGTTATAGCAGCATGATTCAGTAAGGCTTCAGCCGAGACTAAATCTGCTCAGAGGAGCATGAATCATAAGCCTCCAGCTCTGACATTACCTTGGAGGGAGAAAGCATCTGCGTTCGTGAGTATCAGCATACATGGATTTTATACATGCAGAGCACCAAGAATCGGAGAAAAACAATATTTTTGTTAAATGCAATTCTTACTTTTTTTTTTTCAGTGGAATTCTTCCAATGTGCCAAACCAATGGACTCGTGCAGGAGCGTTCTGAACACGTCACAAAGCACAGCTTTCATTGAATTTGCATGCAATTAGCTGTTGATTTACTCGTGTTTCAGCTCATCTAGCAATCAGTGACTGGGACCATCTTCTACTCTTTGTGGGGAAAAAAGTTCAAAAGATTAGCACTCGGAAATATGCAAGAAAAGACTGATTTTGATTAAAGATAAATCATTTAAACAAAAATTATATGGTTACTACATTTATTTTGACTTGAATCACCCCCCAAACCAGGATAATGGAATTTGTGGGAAGGTTGTCACTTTGAATTGAAGTGGATTATTAATAATTCCCCGTGGTTAATTTAGTGTGAATCACTTTCGTTCCATATGCAATTAAAATACTATTCAAGTGTCTACCATACAGGGAGTTCAGGCATTATGGTGAGTGGGTAGATGCTGATGGTGTCAAAGGGAGTCCAACTCCTTGTTGATTTCTTATTGATGTCATTCTGCCAATCAGTTGGACACCTGCAGCCTATTTCATCCTCAAAACAATTTTTGCCGCATTTAATTCCAAATATTAAAATTGTGCAGTGTACAGGTTGTTAACAAATAATAGGCTGCAGTGCTTATTTATCTTCTTCCCTGTATGCACTAATTGGGTAGACCGTTGTATACCTACTATATGCTGCAAGTGCTAGTTATGCTATGCCTGCATAGACTCACAAAAATATTGTAGATCCAATGCAGTATTTAAATTTGACGTTTTAACATTCTGGCATCAATGAATGCTAGCATGAGCGAAAACAAGCATTTGTATTCATGACTTGATGCTGAGGTCGTAGGTGATTGGTAGCACACCCTGGACTGGTCACCAGCCAAGCGAAGGTGAATTTTTTAATTTATTCCGATTCTATATATAAATATGCGCTACATGCAATATAAAATCAGTTGAGTATTTTCTGCATCTCCATCCAAAGCTGTTGATTTTAAAATGGCCTTTGCTACGCGAGCAATACGAGCAAAAACAAGCAGTGACTCTCAGATTTTCATACTCTTTGAATGTTATGCAAAAATTTCATTTGCAGGATTTTACATGCATACCATCTTTTAATAGAGCAACCGAATCAGGAAGGGGGAGAATAAAACACACCAGAATGGCGCATAATAAAAAGGCCCAGGGAGTTTATGTTTTCCTCATCGAGACTGCACCGCACTGCGGGTCGGTCACGGAGCAATCCGTGAATCACTAGTTGTTGCAGGACTCTGGACGGGCTTTAGTCATTTCCCCTGTAGACGTCAGGAAGGAATCATGAGCCTCCATCTCTCTCCCTCGTTCAACGCTCATAAAGATGATTTGCTGCCAATCTGGCAACAGAAGCCCATAATATCACTCCCTCCACTGCCCTCCAACCCCTTCGTCAGCCCTAAACTCTGTCATGCTGAGAGACAATATGTTCTGAATGGCAGTCCGAAGCCAATGTGGTGAGGAGGATGACGGGGATAGGCTCAAAGACAAATTAAAATGACTAATTAGGTGTATAATAGGAGATTCTAGCCATAGGCATTCCCTATCATCCTTCCGTATCTGCTCAGGGTCTCTAACACAACTGACTTTAAGTTAAAGGTGGGCCAGTCTCTGGATTGGGTCAGATTGCAAGATTTACCAGCTCAGTAGCCTAGTGGTAGAGTGTCCGCCCTGATTCTGGAAGGTTGCGGGTTCAAACCCCGGCCGGCCGGGTCATACCAAAGACTATAAAAATGGGCCTCCCTGCTTGGCACTCAGCATTAAGGGTGGGAATTGGGGGGTTAGATGGTCAAATGATTCCCAAGCGCGGCACCGCTATTGCTCACTGCTCCTCTCTCCGCCAGGGGATGGATCAAAATCACACAGTGATGGGTTAAATGCAGAGGACAAATTTCACCACACCCGGATGTGTGTGTGACGATCATTGGGAATATAAAAAAATAATATAACATGGAGGAGCAGCCAACGTTATCATGAGCCTATATAATCCTGCCTGAGGGGTATACTCGTCTTTATTTTATATCTTATATCTTTATTTGCAAAAAAGGACCACGAGCACAGCCTTTCCAACAAAATAGATGCAAACACCTAAATGTTTGCATTTGAACTCAGTCAATGATGCATAATAGAGTACTCATCGAATAAGCGCACACAAACTGTACGAATGATTTTGCTTAAGGAAGTCCAGAAGTAATTAGAGATGAACTCTATTTGCTAAAGATCCACAGCAGGCTGACAAATTAGGGGTCTCTCTTGCAGCAACACAAGGGCTTCCACGGGTTAATGAGAATCATGATTTGTGTATTTTGTTTGTGTGCGTGTGTGCATCTATATAGTGGAAGACTAATGGGAACACAAGCTGTGCTAAAGCTCTGCAGTGACCGGGGTTCGCTGAAAGGGATTTAGCATTGTTCTCCAATTCAGTAATACCTGGCGGCGTGTGCAGGAATTAGAATTGCTCGTGGCCCAGCAATACCAAATGAGGCTTACGGCGGTTAGATTTGTTTGTGTTGTGGCAATAAGCACTTAGCATGTTTCGCTTCTCACGTATTAACCAATGTTTCGGAAGCGAGCGATGTTAACATCGGCTGCCTCTGGATTACGGCGCTTCCTGCCAACGCAGAGAATTAGAAAATGGCTCAGACTGTTACATCTCCCTTCTCTGTTACACCTGATGCTCTGTTGTTGTCACCTCTAAAAATGACTTGGAAGGTTTCTTTGTGAAGGCCGAATGTGAGTGTGGCATTTTCTTGATATTTCCCACTTTCACCCACTTGCTGCAAACTATCAACAATCCACTCCAACTCTATAACTACATCCATCCATCTTTGGAGAAATATTTTCCGAAATGGGAAATGAAGAGAATCGATTTTGTAGTTGGGAACACTACAAAGAAATATAATAGCAAGTAACATGATGACCAGAGATGAAAAAAATGGAACATAAGATTCCAGTCATCATATGAAACAAATGGAATTGGAGTGTTAGCGTATCAATATAATTATAGCGATGTAAGAAGGAGATATATTGGAATACATTTAAATTGCCATCAGGCTTCAATTTGACACCTAACAGCCTGAATATTAGCAACTGTGATCAAGCAGTGCATGATTAATTGCCCAGATGACTGAAAGGGCACAGTCGATGGTGTTGTTCATCTTCATGACGTTCTCAAAGTTTGACATTTGTCCAAGGTGTAATACACTCATCACTTACACAATACTTTGACATGGCAACTATGTATTCCTGCTAATACTGTACTATGTCGCTCATATTCATGCTACATTTAACAAATGCAAGTAATTAAAGCTGGAGTTGTGATTGATGTTTATAAGTGAGGAAAAGCAACTGTCAATTGTGATCCATAATGATTTGTTGTCTTCCGCATGCAACGGTATTTTGATCAATAAGATGAGCCGATCACACATTTTACAGACTATTTTTGACTCATGGTATTACGGTGCATCCATTTACAACATCGGACGCGCACTTAAACTTAAAAAAGAAAAAATACAAATTGTTTTTGTTTTGTGTAACAGCAATTAAAAAAAAAAGTGAGTGATTCAGTGCCATGCCAATTGGAGACCTTTTATTGCCAAATTATGAAGACAATAAGGAAAGTAAAAATTGAAATAATATAACAAAATCAAATGGAGTTGAAGTAATGCACACAAAGGCTCAGTGCCCGCGTGCCAAATTGAATAAGCTGAAGAAATCCAGTTACAGTGCAGATTTGTGAAGCAAACATTCCTCTTTAGCCACCTATGTGGGAAATTGTACAAAAGGTTAAAGTGCAAACATTTCTTTTTCCTCATTTTCTTTTTCCTCACACCATATAACATGTAGGCTACTGGCCATTCAGAACATGATGTGTCCGTGGTGTTGTAAAATGAAGAAAATAGGGAGCGCACATTTTTAGCAAGTGAATAGAAGGAGTGACAAAGGCACTGTGCAGCATATGTAGACTCTTGGGAGCCTTTGGCAACACTGTTCTCTGATACAATACACAAAAAAAGTGGTTGAAAGAGGCCAGGAGAAAAGAATGATATCATTTAGGTTTGAAATGGTGTTACACTTTTGAGCTGGGGTGTTCCCCCCCCCCCCCCTCTACCTCTAATCAAATGCAGTATTCCACCATATGCAAGAAAATGTCCCTTAACATTTTCATTTTCTTGTCCTGTACTTTAAAGCAATATACTCGATGTCATTATGAACCCATATAGACGCGGAGACTGCAAATGTGCTTTGGGAAAACCATAACAATGAATGGCCCCCGGCGGAAAGCAATTCATTACATTGCATGTGGGCGTTTGGGTTAGGAAAATGGATGGATTAAATAGAGAACTAATGTTTCGTTTCCATTGGGGAGCGCAACATCATCTGCTGTACATACACGGCATTATGAAGTGACATTTGCTCTTGCCTGAAGTATGCCAGATGAGAAATAAAAATATTTAACGCTGTATGAAAGTTTAGAATTTATCCTATGTGAACACTTAATGTACTTGGTTGCTGGTTGACTTGCTCAACTGTGGTTGGAGGAGTGGATTGACTTTCAACAAGAGTGTGTGTGTGTGTGACCAGCATGATGAGGAGGAGCCAGGCTGTTGTGGTTGCACGTGGGCTTTTTTACGCAGTCAGCCCCTGAGAATTTGTTGTTAATATACCCTGTATTTATCGACCCCGCCCACCAAAATGCACTAAACAAGAGTCAATCATTAACACTGCCTGGGTTTGGGGATTCATACAGTGCTCAATTTTCTTACTGAACCATCGTCCAGTTTGGATGCACGATTGTGTCGTATTTACATGAGAACGTGAGTCTGTTTCTTAACATGTTGACGCAATCTGTGAGTATACCGTATTTTCCGCACTATAAGGCGTACCTAAAAACCTCGAATTTTCTCAAAAGCCGACAGTGCGCCTTATAATCAGGTGCGCCTTATATATGGACCGATATTGAGCCACTACAGCAGGCGTGTCCAAAGTCCGGCCCGTGGGCCAAATGTATATATCTTATATATGGACAAAGTTTTAAAATGGGCCATTCATTGAAGGTGCGCCTTATAATCCGGTGCGCCTTATAGCGCGGAAAATACGGTAATTGAAAGCTGAAAAAATGCCCAATCTTTTAAACTATTTTTTTTTATTTAATTTACACAATTGCTCAATGTCACATGCAGTGTCACGGGGTCAGTTTCCCTTCCCAACATGTCATGCTGCTGTCGAAATGTCACACGGGGATATCCATTGCTTATTTGAATGTGAGCGCATTAAACAGATGGGCTGATGTATTTAACGCGAGTCTGTCTGGAGCCTCCGCCACTGCCATGCTTGCTGAAGCAGATTGTTTATGACAGCTTCCCGGCTGCAAACAGCAGACAGCGTGCTGCAGGACAGCTTCTATTATTGCAGCGAGCAGCAGAATGAGCAAACGCGTGTAAGTAGCAGCCACAGCACGTAAACACATTCACCCCAAAACTTAAATAGATAAATAAAGAAAAGAAAGAAAGGCGCAGATGAAAGCAAACACATTTTCACCCGCACAAGTCGGGCTTATCTTGTGCAAATTTTGCAGGCCAAAGTACAAACACCTTATCGTTCTCCCACCTGTGCAGCCATGAGAGACATTCAACAATTTCCGTCAAGTGTTCCCGTCACAGTTTTGCCACATCGCGGAACATACCAAACCCTTTCTTATTTAAACATGCACCTCTTTGACTGCTCAATATGTTTTTAAAAACATGTCACAAGGTGTCTCAGAGTTTTATTTAAAAAGCCACTCTGAGCTTCACTATAAAGTGGTGAGTGACATAATGGGCACCCAACAAATACATTTCTTTCTTTTTTTCCTAGTTTCATTAAAAGCTCAAGTAAAACCACTTGAATTTGTAGTGACACATTAGTATGAAAAGCTATTAGCGAGTTTAAATGAGTAAAAACATGCCTACCGAGACCTCCATTAAGAAATTGGCAACAATTTATTCTTGGGATGCATTAATCAGTAGCTCATTTCCATTCACTCATGTATACTACGTACCCAAAGATTATTTGTAACCCAAAAATAAAATGGTGATCATTCCCTCCAAGGATGCCGGACACAAGATGTGTTCACCCTAAAGAATTGATATTTGCCAGAGGCAAAGTACACATGGGATATCACAAAGCATGGAGATATTGATGTATTACAGATGAGAGTGGGGATTTTATTGTTTTACAAAAAGCCCAAGTCAGCACGAGCCATTAATAAAGAATTTAATGTTGAGAAATTATACAACAGAACATAAATTAATAAATGCCCTAGTCAGAAAAAGAATCTTGAGCAGAGTGTTGGGGCCAAACAGCATCTGGAAAGTCACTAATTCATTTTTCTGATGGGACTATTTTGCTAAACGTTTGCAAGGCCACAGATATAATCAACATTGAATAATTGATTGATGCAGTATGAAGTGGAAAGTTAAGAAATGTTAAAGGTTGTTTTTAAATTCAATCTGTCACCTCGGAATTTAATTCAGTCTTGTTGACAACTTTATGCTTGACATACGTTTCGATTTAATTATTCTGTCCTCTGAGTCTGACAGACTTAAAAAGATTTTGAAGGCACAGATGTAGATGCACTGCTGTTACTTCTATGCAGATAGGATCAGACGAACGTCTTGGAATGGAAATGGAATAAAAAATGGGTTAGGGTTGAAAAAATAATGTTTGAACCTTTATCCCAGGGCAAAATTAATTGGGTAGAACATCAAAAAGGGGTCTTGAGGTGGAATAAAATAACAGAGGAGAATAGATCCTTGAGCGACTTGACAACAAAGGAGAACAAAGCGGAAGGCCGTGCGTGCTCTTCTTCAGACTGAACTGGCATTTCATGAAACTGTCCTAAGTGAGATGGTTCAAGTTGCTAAACCACTAGTACCAGATAAAACAGCCAAGTCCATCCAAAAGTCCACCGTCCGGGTTCTCTTTAACATCTAAAGAAATGAAAAGTCCCCATTCTAGTCCATATTATAGCCCTCATGCTTTGTATATGATAACTTATAACACCGCTCCAATGTTGGGTTTTTGTTTGAGGTTTCAGTAGCCCCAAGGACATTTTCATGGCTCATGGGCTTCTGCGTAATCCTTCTGATACAGTTCGGGGAATTGAAGTCAACCCTTTGAATTTGCTGGCTTATGATGTAATGTCAGAGGTGTAATAGAGGCGGAATTCTGCCCATGTGTAACGCTGTCTATGAGTTCTGACTTTTGTTTCAATACAATGAATATATATTTGTTTTACTCTCAGAAATATCTCCTGAAGAAAACAATGCAAAGCAATTGGCCAGTTTCTTTTTTCCAAACAAGTATATGAACAGGTAAGTCAGAAAGAGCAGCAACAATATGTGTATCTTATTTTTTAAATCCAAAAATATTCTCCAACAACAAATAAAAGGAATAGGAGGTTAAATATTCCCATTCATTCATAAATGTTTCAGCCAATTTACCATTTGAACTATGTTAAGTACCGTATTTTTCGGACTATAAGACGCAACTAAAAACCAAAAATGTTCTCAAAAGCCGACAGTGCGCCTTATAGTCCGGTGCGCCTTATAAAAGGACAAAGATTTAAAATAGGCCATTCATTGAAGGTGCGCCTTATAGTCCGGAAAATACGGTAATTGATGAAAAGAAATAGAACGTTGTTTGTTTTACTCATGGCTTTTCTCACCGGGGGTATTCCAATGTTAATTTTCAATGGGAATAGAAGCTCAAACAATGTTACTTTGTTGATTTACCTTGAAGTATTTCGGTTTCCTGGCTTAAGGCAATCCACGCAAGACGCACACATTTATTTGTATACAACAATCTCCGCTAGGGAGAAAAACAACAACAACACTTTTATCAATTTTATCCCAGAGGTCTTTTTAAAGTGAGCCAAAGGAAAAGAAAACCTCTCATCACTCCAATACTCACTCAGCCTTACTGCATCAATTCACCCCTCCAAATGTCTGTCTGAGCTGCCTTCACATCTCCCCCCCATGCCTCCTCGCTCTTATATTTGCCACCTTTTTCAATTGTCACCTGTCTCCACTTGTTTTATATTTTGCTGCTCACTCGTGGTTATTTCCCATTGGCAGCTACTTCCTCCTCTCCCATCGCCGTCACCCTGACTGTCATCTCCCTCACAGCTCAGATCATCACTCTAATTTCTGACACCATTGCTCCCCTATGCTTTGCCTCTTTTGCACCCAGCCACTCAGTTTTGGTGTGAACTACAGAATGAAAGCATCAGGGAACAGCTCAGTGCATGCATGAACCGATACGCTTGAAAATCGGACTGGTATTCACCTCCTGAAACATTGTACAAACCAGAAATTCGTGGACATTTTCTTTATTGTGGGGAACTAGAAGTTATGATAATTGATGCAGAACTTGATTTTTTTTAAAAACTCATTCTCTCCTTACGCAAATATCAACTGCTCTTTAAAGTGCTTTTTAATATGTTGTTTTGTTTTTCTCGTATGCGCTAAGATGCCAATCGGAAAACAGTGTTTCCATCATCCAAATATCAGTCGAGTCAAATGGCCATCAAATTTCTGAACCTTCTGTTCTGCATATATGGTAGGATGATGGATATAGTTGGCATATAGTATCAGTCAATAATTTCCAAGTGTCTCTATTGACAGCATAAGAATACATTTCCCTGAGAGATGTTGAAAAAAATATTTTTTCCATCTAAAAACGGAAAGTCTTTTCTATTAGTCGCATCTATTTATAAATTCAGCCTGTGCATAAAAAAGGTCACCTTGTTCCCGTCTCTATTTCTCTGATATTGTATTATGGCTTTGCCGCTATACAAAACAAGACGACTATGTCTGGGGACGAGGAGCGCCAGTTGCATAAGGCAGAAAATAATTGAGTGCTCGTGTTTGTATATATAACCTCACATAAGAAAAATAAGCTCCTTTTGGAACATTTAGATTCTAGTGTTGAAGAAAATACGAATGAGAATACAAATTCATTTTCATCATCACAAGCCAAAGGGGCTAATAAAGCCTGCCTAATCAGAAAATGTCTTCTCTGGAGCTGCGTCGCATTCCATTTTTGCTGTTGTGTCTCTGCTTTCAGCATTTGGACAGTTCCAAACCTTAGCGAGGGCCCGAATGAATGAATGGGCAGAGCGCACGCTTGTTTTGTGTGAGTCTTTGCTTTGCTCTGTCGCTGTGGACGCCTTTCACCTTTGTGCTTCTTTCATCTAAGCCTCTTTCATTTTCACCTTCCACCGACCGGCTGGTCGTGTTTCTTCCTGGCTGTCAAAATGTGCACAAAAGTCAAACTGCATGGTCTTGTGTGTTGTAAATGTGGCTCATTAAGATGGGAGGAGGAAGGGTGGGTCACCAAACTGCTCCACGTTCTTACTAATGAGTTGCTTGACAAGTTGATGCCCAATATGTCCTGAACAAGGTGGTCCTAAATGTGCGCCGTTAAAGGTGTTTCATTGTGTCAAGCTCAAGGTGTTTCATGGAGGACAAATATGGAGACAAAGCAGTGGTGTTGATAATGTAAAGAACAGCGATATCATAATTCAATTTAAATGATGCACGCAAACGTGCTGGTAAACAGATGCAAGAAAACAAATTGCATAATGTTAAGATCTATAAATATAAATGGACGCACAATGTCAGCAAGTGCAACCCCTGAGAACGACTCACGCTTGCACAAACACACACACACGCAGAAAGAGAAACACTTACCTGCAGAGAACAGGGAAGGTTATTAATCCAACGGGAGCATGCAGAAAGAGACAAAATGTGGTTTATTATGTACCCCACAAATACAAAGCATTCGCTGTTGGAGACAAATTGGTGTCATTAAAAAAAAAAAAAAGTTTCATTTTCTGCAGGCAGGAGTCAGGATGGTAAGTGTCACCGACCCTGCAGTCCTTAATAGAGCCTTTTATGAACTCCCTAATGATCACCTTGCTTGTGGTTCCCCTTAAAAAAGCAGGCTGCCTTTTTTAAATACAAATTTAGCACAGAAATGAACTCATAAACATCTGAGAAAACTTCAAAGGGCAGTGGTCGCATAATACGGACGGGCTCATTTTGAACTGCCGTAGGATTAATGGACTCATTAGATGTCTATCAATGATCTTCATGTCTTTCTGAGGTTTGTCATTGTTAGGGATTGAATTGTGAATTCAGATTATTTTAATTTAACATACAACCCTGGATATTAAAGTGCAAAAACTTCTTTGTGAAAGTCTGCAATCTTAGTAGTGACAACTGGTACAAGTCTTTCTTGACAATAAGGCTGGCGAGGAATAATATTTTCTTCTTCAGGATTTTTTCTTTCAAGAATATTTTGCTGACAAAATGTGCCTTCCGTCTATCTAGTGAAACTCTTGGGAGCGTGAAGGGCAGCAAGGTCATCTGCTATTTTAACGGTCAGCAAAACACTGCAGGATCAACGTCGGCAGTACTGAACCAAAGGAAAACTATCCAGTCAAAAACAATTTGGGGCTGCCTCTACTGTGCGCTAGGCAAAGCAAAACAAAGCATTGTGCCGGCGCTGACAACCAGCGGGTCACCTAATTACAACTCGAATCCAACTTTTTATTTTAGTCCTTAGATAGCAATTAAATACCATCAAGCCAGTCTGTCTACAAATTATTTTTACTGAAATAATGATCGTTTGGAGTTGAGGTCAAGGTCGTGTGTTATAGATTAAAAAAATCTGGAAAAATCACAATGCAGGAAAAAAGACGAGAAGAAATATGAGAGGAAACGTGCAAAGGAAGGCCCCGGCGTTCCATTGTGAGTGTCATGTCTTCACTGTGCTCTCAGCAGGAGAAAGTGAGAGTGACACCAGATAGATGGAAAGTATAGCGAGATGGATGGGGGAGAGGGATAGGGAGGAAATGTGTTGGCCTCTTCTTCCCAGTGCTGTGTCAGCTCTCCTTTACTTTCTGCCTCCTCCGGTACATATCCATCGTCCCTTTAGTCTATCCATCCATCCACGCCATCTGCCTGTCTCCTTGCCTTCATTTGTCAGCAAGTCTGTCTAACATTGTCACTGAAATACTGTATTCTGCCCCAGAAGATGAAAAATTGCCGTGAAGAATCAAGAAAGAAACACAGCACGGAAAATAAATCACAAGATTAGAATAGTGAGTGCGGATGTTAGCGTGGCCGTCTCCCAACCTGAAGGTCATGGAGTCACTCCTCAATAATCGAGTTACTTTTATTGTTTTTTTTGTAATGAATTAGCAAAAATGTACTTCAAACGCTCCTTACAGAAGAATGTCATAGTGGAAAAACCTTTTTACTTTGTATTCTTTTTTTACAGTGTATTATGGATTTGCACGCTTGGACTTTCCTCATTATTAACAAGGCTTTATGTTTTCAGGTTTTTCACAATACAATGTGGACACAATGCAGGTCAGGGCATATTTGTGTCCACAAAGTGATGAAAGCAAAATTATACAGCAGCCACATTCCAGAGAAGTGGACACGCAAGTGAACAAAACAGAATGGACGTGTAACAACAAGGGAGGACAGAACAGGCAAACGTGTCATTCCGTGATGGCCATGATTTTGAAATTGCCAAAACAATCGCGATGGCAGTCATAGTGCAGATGAGAAACGTCGAAATGAAACTTAAAAGTGGCTGTCATTTGATGTGTAGTAAAGTAAGCAAGCCACCTTGAGGCCTCATATATCCACTTTTTTTCCCTGCTGAAAAGAGCATTGATTGGTTTGGATTTGCCTCAATTATGTTTCAGCCCAAAGTGATTCTACTTAGAATCATAATAGGACAAGGAATGTCAGAATTAAGCAAAGTCAGCAGGCTCAGTAACGCTAGATGGTGTCCAAAATATAGCTGTAATTATTTATCTGGTTTCTATTAAGGGATTGCATTGATACCATCAGGCATGATGGATGAGGCAGGCATAAGAGCACGGAATTCTATTGGAATATATGAATTAGTTTCTCCCTGGGCAACACCCACGGTTATATTTTCTTATTCATTCAATCCATTTCAAAGCCAGTTGGATAAGCTAGAGTTGCTGCTTTTACTTCTTCAGTGGATTTTTTTTTTAACTCAACACTATTCAAATATTTAACAGCAGCAAATTTCTATCTGCAGAAAGATTAAAAAAAAGACCCCATGGCAAAATCTTTTTTTTTTCTTTTGTATATCCCTCCATTATTATTATTATTATTATTATAGGTATAAACCATGAAATCCTGAACCGAGTCATAATTCTTCTGGGTCAGGCACACATACACAGACTCATACTTGAAATTCTGCATGGTGCCAGAGTTGAAAACTTTTTTCCTAGAAGCATCTTCATCAGACTGACAGCTGCTCAAGGCCTCACCTCAGGCAGAGTGCAGCACTCAGGTAAAAGCAGCATAAACATGACCACAATTACACTCCAACCTCAAGGAACTTCGCTCAATCGTGCAGCCACATATGCGGTAAACCTTGAATGCCACTCATTGTCTTTTTTTTTTTTTTTGAAGGGGGTGCACAAAGCAACACACCCCTGGGCAGATGCAGTCATGCATAGTCTATGTATGCTAGTATGTAACCACCAGCACACACACACATACACACACACACACACACACACACACACACACACACACACACACACACACACACACACACACACACACACACACACACACACAGTCAGACAACGAAACCACATATGCCTGTTTAGCAGTCAGCTCTAACAGTTCTGGGAGTCTCTTGCTTTCCATATGACCTTTTGCCACTTTGCCAGTGACATTTTAAATATGCTCTCGCTCACCTTTGTCAGCAACCTTGTATGCTGGGTGCTAAACAAAGCCGGACGCTGAATAGAGTGCGCGCATGAGAAAAAGAATGAAAGGGAAAAATGGAGAGACCCAATGAGAGTTCCAAGTTACGCCTGAGAGCAAAAGCAGACAGTTGGAAAGGTTGCGTGGAAAAGAAGAGGGATCTGGTGGCAAGGCAGAAGGCGGAGCTTAAGAAATCATTCCTAGGAGAGGATGCAACAATGAAAAAGTGAAGCAAAAGCAAGACGGGAGAAAAAAAAAAAAAAAGGTCAGTAAAATGAAGATGGACGGCATTAGAAGACGGGAGTGGAAACTTGGGAAAGGGCAAGGCTTGGAAGGAGAACTAGAAGGAAGTGAATGATTGGGTGAAAAAAGAGCATAGTTCGGATAAGAGCGTGAGGGATGCGCTATGTCGCTCTGGATATTACAGCCTTCTCTGGTGGAAATGTCACAGATATGTGAGGGCTCCTTGTCAGAGCTGTGGTAAAATGTGAGCGCCATTCATCTCTACCCAGAGGCGGCTGCAGTGTCGAGAGTCTTGGCATTAATGGGGAATCCTCCCTTGCATTAATAAGGCAAATTATCATCAATGGGACTCGCTGACTTGAAAGACACTCATCTTTTCAATATGTGCATGCTGGAAAAAGTCCCATGGTGATAGCAGGCAAGAACTGATTGGCCTCCAAATCTTAAGATCAACTTTGGATTCAATACGAGTCACGTTCTCACTGAGCTGGAAAGTGCTGCGAGTAGGCAATACTTGTCGTATTTTGGATATAAAATATCCTTTTTTAATAGAAGCAAAAAAATGCATCATTTTATGCTTCATTTGAAGGAGTATTTTAGAAAATTTCGTTTTATTGACCTTAATTCCTTTAAATAATCAATTGACAAATTCACATATAATTCTCAAGGAGTATTATTTGATGGAATTCTTTAACCTCGGCTTGCTTCCTGCACAATACCACAGACTGTGTGCTCTGCAGTCCTTCCAGGTGAGCTGACATTTTGCTCAGGTTTTCAAAAGAACTTTTGAACACATCAGGGGGAGAAAATTAATATTCTTGCCCATTCATCCTCAGAAGCAACAAGAAACTAGCGAGCGGAAATACGATTGAATCACGTGATTGACTTAACAAGTCTTATCTAGTGAGTGTTAATTATATTCTAAAATCTTCAATTCCACATCTTGTGATGGATTTGTTGTCGTCCTGTAATGAGATATGGAACTGCTTGTTGCAATGCCCACTAGGGAGAAAAGCAACAGTGACAGTAAAGAAAATGTCAAATCTGGTGTTTGAAGCCAAAGGCGCATCAATTGCTCAGTATAATATAAATGAGGGTGTAAAAACAGATTGAAATCCCACTTTTTAATGCAGCACAATGTATTTTGTAATGTAATTTAACCGGGGGGCATGATTAAATCAAAAGGCATTTTGATGGAGAGCCGACTCGATCCAGTACCGCGCTTTATTTAGACTTACACATATATACACAAACACATTCTGAATCAAATAAAGGGAACTGTCGAGCAATCATCATTGGAGATTAAGGGATAAATGTAACGGCATATACGATACTGCTTTCAAATTCCAAATTTGTATTATCAATCAATAAGAAAGGCAAGCTTAAATTGTCATAAATGGCTTACGGAATAATCAGTTTTCTGTTTGTCATCCTTTCCATCACTTCAGTAGTTTGTCATAAAATCTGAATTTCGTTAAGAATGATTTATTGTTGTCTTGTCTTTGAGAGTTTATTGACTCATTGGTTTGTGTTCTTTTCACTTTAATTTGCTGTTTTACTTAATCTTGTCCAATGAGCCTCTAGTTTTCTGACTGGTTAATCACGATCGCTTTGTCCTTGTAAATAATATTTTTAATTGGTAGTGACCAACTATTTCAGAAAAAGATATCTAAAAAAATTATGCTTGCTTTCCAAAAGTCATCTTTATAAAATAAAATGCCAAATTCCAATGGGCTTTGTGGAAAAAAATGTGCTTGGCGCTGTTCTCCCCAAACAAAAATCACTTGATTATCCAAAATATTTGCCAGCCAAGGTAACGTAATTATAAAAAGCCAAAAGATGTCAGCTGAAATAGGACACACATTTGCATTTGCCGAAAGTGCTTGGAAACAGTTGACCACTTTGACTCCTCCATTATTTTGCTGCCGGAATGTAAAATTGAAAAGAATCATGTAATGAGGCTGCTGGAATTTCTTCCATTTTCTCATAATAGTTGAATAGCAAAGGAGATTTTTTTTTTGTACTGCAAAAGTAATGTGAATTAAAATGACCATACATTGCCAGTAGCTCCAAATTGTTCACTTTGTCTTTTCCACTTCTCCCTCGTGTTTGTGTCCCAACTATCAATTTCCTCATTTCAGCCAATTTAGTTAGATACCACCCCCTGCAGGGCACTCCATCCCTGCTGGTTTGGAAATCACAGACAACAGACTAAAATAATGATACACCATTTTGACAAGAACACTATCTTGGTATTCATTTCAATTTTGATTTTTTGTCTTTACAAGCGCAATTAAAAGTAAAGCGCAAACCATTCAGTGAAAAGAACAGCATGAACATCTTTTAACACAAAATAGCTACTTGTGATAAAATGATTAAAAAAAAAGTTAGTTTTTAGAGATATGTGCCTTAATTGGGGGGTCACAAGTAACTTGATATGATTTTTTTAACGTTTGTATAATTCACCCACTGTGGTTATTTATTTCTCCCAATTAAAAATCTAGCACGACTTGAATCGTTTGTCTTGTATATTGGTTTTATGCTACAATAAATATTTTTGCTCGAGCTAGTTCTAAAATTCTTAGATTAATTGTGAAATATGTAAATACTCCAATTCTATGGGGTTTGGGTTTCACAGCATGCTGTCCACATGCTGCGGCTGTCCTACTTTGACTCCTCTCCTTTGGTAATCTAAGCAGCTAAATGGAGCGCTAATTGGGTGCTTACTCCCCAGAAAAGAACAAACTGAAACAAATACAAACAAAACACTTATTCGATAGACTAAGTGTCTTATTTGTAGGCAATCGCTGAAGATGTGTGTCCGAAAAAGCAGGTTCAAGCCAAAGAAACAAAATAGACAGCTGGATTATGGGATAACAGCCATAGTAGATTAGGGTGTAAAAAAACAACAACACTTTATTCAACTTTCATAATCAAATATCACAAAAATCAACCGTAAATGAATTCTCTAATAATAGGTTTTGAACTCCTATTTTCATGCCGGTGATGAAATGTACAGAAATATTCTGGCCAGAGGAGATGCGATAGCAGAGGTCAATAATGATGTAACGTCCCATAGTTAATGTTGCTGTCCTCAACCATTCTGTGTGCACAGAACTTCTTTCTCGCTTTAAAAGTACATTATAAATTGCTTTGGGGATACACTACTGGGATTTCATAGGTGCCGCTCCATCGCTGGCACACCCGCAACCTGACCCGCTGTGTAAAAATTAGCCTGCTCCTATGAGAGGTGGCACAATGTGAAAACTGAGTTCCTGACCAAATCCAGTTTGACGGAGATAAAACTACTGAAGCCGCGAGGGACCATCATCGCAGCATGATGGCATTTTTCAAACTGCATACTGATCAGAGAGTGCGTCTTGGTGCTTCCGACAGCTACATTAATACACCGTGTCGGCACTTTGATCTACCAAACAAAATGCTATCAATCTTCTTATTTTCAGAACAGTGGGGTGATCAAAGAGCTTAATTGGGTTTCTGCCAGCAGTCGTCTATTAGATGGAGAATGATTACAGGAGTTTTACCTTTCTGCTCTTGTTCCCCATCAACAAATGACATTATTTGCATTTCAGCCAACAGGAGGTTAGAAAAAGCAAGTTACTGTGTTTTTCTGGAGTTAATATTAATGTCAGCCTTAATCATAAGAAACACGACTGATCAATTTCACTTGTACAAGTGGTGGTCTGCTAGGAGTTGACATAAAGTCACTCAGCGAGTGAATGGAAGGTCGGCAAATCATAAGCACAAATTAAATTAAAGAATCTAAAATTCAAACAAACTGTTCACCAACAGCAGAGCCTCTCTTGTTATTAAAATCAAACCCAAAATGTTAACCCAGTTAACATAATGGGCCCTGAAGAACCATGACACATCTAAACTGCTTGTTAAAATCCAATCAAAAATATTAGACTGCCGGTGGTGATAACCTTTCCAATACAAACAGAGCAAATTTAATTAAAAAGATGCCCGATATCTCCAAATGAACCAGAAATGTATTCAGTAAAATAATTCCCCCGTCCGTCCCCCCCCTTTAAAATGTCATATGTAAATGCCTAAGTTGCCCATTCTGCCATAAAGGCTGACCTCGCTTACTGCTACCTGTAGATGATATTCACTCTCCGTGCTGGCCAGCAGAGATAAGGGACGAGTGGAACATTAAAACAAGTGTGCTCCTGAGAACCCTCAGTCTGACTGTCTGGTGGAAATTACAATAAGACAACAGCCTGTGACAAAGTTCTCGAAGTGAAGAGGCCATTGCCACTTTATGAAGACAATTCTTCATTGCTTGACAACATTGAATCACTTTCGAGAAATGAACAAAAGATCTCTCCAATCATCACCGTCATGAACTGTAGACAAAAATATTATGAAGGGCACTTTGTACATTTATTCCAGGTCACGACCCTTCATTAGCGGCATAAAGCAAGGATAGTTGGATGAAAGTGGAACTCCAAAGGGTTGACTCTTCCTTGATCAGCACCTAGAGTATTTGAAAACGAGGCGGCTTAATAGTCTCAATTGCCGGAAAATTACAGCTGTGATACGTATTTCAAAAGCCTTTGATTCCCCCATGTTTTTTATTCTCAGATGTTCTCAGGTGTGGTAGACTCCTCAGTCATCTTTTTAGCCCTTTGCCGACCTCAGATATTTCTCCCGTCTTGATTTCTCCATCTGTTCGGAGAGGAAGCAAAACATTCCACCACCCTAAAAAAAAAAAAATTCAACCCCAGTCTATTTAGAAGACGACATGAAAATAATAAAGATGTGTATCCACTTTTACGATAATACAGACACTCTCAGATGATGTTTTGCTGAAAACCTCAATGGATTCGGCTTATCAAACTTGACAAGACCTTCGCTAAATTTCTGCACAACAGTATCTGAGGACAACGTGACATATTTGTTCAACCTATTTGACGGCAGCTTGAGTCGGCTTACTCCAAGCAGGTCTTTTCACTCTGCACTTAGCAAGATCTCTGTCGAGTTGGATTTGGTCTGAGACAAGATTAAACAATAAGACAAAGAAACTAGTTAACATAATGATCTTCCAGAAAAAAGCCAAACTACTGTAAAAGTTGCAATAAATACTGCAAAAACATTTGCGTGAAAGTGAGCACTACCATCAACTACCCCAGACTTGCCCCTTCAAGGCATACAAACTTAAACTCCCAAGCTATTCCTTGCTTTAGCATAATGCTACTACAAAGGAATAAACCAATAGGATTTCAAAGTCTTAACTTTCCCAATTAGCTCTGGTCTTTCTTCTCAAACTTAAGCACTTAAAGGCCAGTGGGTTCTCATCAAGGCTGCCCCCCTGCTGTGAATCTGGTGCTGCAAAGTCCTTGGGTTACAGGAAGTGGCATGATGCAAGCCCCCTGCAAATGGATAGCGAGAATCCCCACGGGTGTTTGCTGAAGATGGGTCAGTCCTGTTGGAAGTGTTCCGACGTGAGTGCTTGAGCACAGTGGGGATTTGGAAAGTGTGAAGAAAAGCCCACACACGAAAACAAATCGAGTATTTGGCAGGAAATTGACTCGAGTTTCCAATTTCTACTGAAAATATGAACAATTTCAGTCCTTAATTTAGGGATTCTTGTTTTTATCTGGATCTCTTTGCTTTTTCTCTTTAATTGCATCGACCATCCCCTAAATTATGAAATGTCCAATTCATGTACCTTCAATCATAAGAAATGTACACTTCCATATCGTAATAAAATCTAATGCCAAAACTTTCCTGATCCCGCTCAATTAAAAGGACTTGACACTTCTGAGAGGTGTTAATTGCATTTTACATTGATTATTGCCATGTTGTTTACACTGTGGATAAAAATAATTGCCCGACACTAACAATGCTCGTCTCCGCTGCGTACGGTGAGATCGAATTGTGACGAAAGCGTCAGCAAAGTTTAGTAACTCTAGTGTGCTCGGCGTTTCAATCACTGCAGCCATTTTAGCGTTCTTTCACAACTTTGTTCACAACTTTGTTCACAACTTCACAGGCACCAACCAGGGTACCGGAAATTGCCTGCGATGTTGATGGTTGCCACATGTCCAAAGTGTCGCTCCGTGCATTTTAATTGGGCGCCGGGTTCACTTTCAAATGCCGCACCATTGCTCACAGTCCCATTGGGAGGGCAAAAGGGGAATGTGGACAGAAAGACCAGAGCTGGAGAATGAATGGCGACGGGGTCGAGTGTAATTAAGAAAATTGTGACGGGTGAAACACGAGAGGGTGAAAAGTTATTTTTAGTGAACGTTAAGTGATGCTGAGCTCACAAACTAGTCATGCGGCGACAAGCAGAACGGCACATTGAACCCCGTAGTCTGTCGTGAATTTTAATTTGTGTGATCAAAAATAGAGACTAAATACGATTTACCTGGTAAAAGCTACGCTAGAATGTCTCTTCAATTTTTTCGACCAAAACGAGATGATGAAAGTCATGAAAACTAGATTAGGTAGCAAATTCAAGTTCAGAAAAGACACATACCAACAGGGAACAAAGTACACGTAAAAATAGCTCGAACAAAAGCGTACTGACACATTTAGAAGACGTCCATTGAGAATAAGGGAACACATAGCTTGTCTCCCTCAATGATTGTGTTGTCGTGATTTCTCTTTCAATCTTTCATTCAGTCTGCCTTATCGACTCTAATGTCCTTTTGAGGTTAGGCTATAGGCTCGCTTACCTCCCTTTTTTGCTCCAATTCCTTTTCGAAAATAGCCCTGCATGTGTGCACGTGTCCTCTTGTGTGTGGATTAAATATTTCGGGCATTTCTCTACCTGGTCCTCTGAGGTTTCATTGGGCACAATGCATAAAACAGCCAATATTTCAGTCCCATGCAATTCATCTGTATAGATTTGTTTTAAATCCGATCAAGTCACAATAGCTCAAACACTTTACCATTTAGCTGAGCAAACATTTGCTAAATTATTGTTTTTTTATAGATGGTAAATCACTACAAAGCTTCTGGCAAATATCCCAAATGAATTCAGCTTTTAATGTTCCATTGGTAAAGGGAATATTTGCTTATGTATAATGTGTGCTTCCACTCGGAATATTGCACACGTGCAGGATTGCTGCCAATGCAAGTCTCTGCGGAACAATAATCTTGACATCATAAACTATTGAATGAACTCAAATTGGCCTCGTTGAAGCTTGATGGATTCATCGAGTAGTCAATAATATACATACTGCATTTTAAATCAAACGGTGTTGGAAAACTAATATTTTTGGAAAAATAAAACAGATTTCACTCTTCTATATTATTGTTTCATGTCAGTCTGTCCAAATATTTTTTTAATTTAAACGGGTCCGTGGTGCAAAATATTTGGAATGCACTGAAAAAATGATCAATGATGTCAATGACTTCAACTAGCCTTCAATCGCATTACGTCAACTCCAAAGAGTTGTTTGTGCTGAAATCCCCAAAGCACACACACATCAAGTGCTTTGTCAACCCCTTGCAGCAATTCTTGCCCAACAGGATTTCGGCTCATTTCCATTCCATGTATTATCTCCTTCATTTTAGTCCACTCAGTTAGAAGCGCTAACCTGACAGAGGCCAAGCAAGCAAAGGCACTTTTCTGTGCATTAGGCTTTAATCTAACCCTGCTCTGCAAAACAGCCTTGACAAAAACTAATTACTCTGTTCTCTGACACACACGCACACACACCTTCAAACCTTGAACCATGATTTTATTATTCGGGATGAATCAGTTTGAGCAGGCCCTGCTCGGTAACAGTCTCCAAATGAAGTCTCTGTATGCGTTCAGATGGCTCTCTTTATGACAGTGCAATAGTATTGATAGGCTTATTATTTGTAGATTATATTTTGCTCCAACTCTTCCATCATTCTCTATTAGTCAACGTGGTTGCAGAATAGCAATTTCAAAAGGGTACACGGGAGAACAGAGTGGTGGAAAAGTCAGTTAGCCGGTAAAAATGGAGAGTGACAGAGGACCTGTCAAGTTTCCACCTCAACACCACCGCGTCAATTTGCCTTTTGCTACCCTTGATCTAATCCGCCACTGTGTTGAATTTTAATTTGCCGTTGCCACATTTTTGTCCTCCTAGAACTTTTGCTCTCTGACTGCTTATTAGAAAGGCTGCAAATGACAATCCAGTCACTGATGGTGAACATTTTAGTGTGTGGGCACTAAGGTTATATTTAAAGGGACATAATAATGAAAACTAACATTGGAAAAATATTTTCATTTTTGAAAATAAAAACAAGAGAGTGTGTGTGTGTGTGTGTGTGTGTTAAATTAACTAACTGAATTATGAGAAGAAATTACAATAATACTGCACAGGAAAAAAAAAAATCAACAAGTTGCTGTTACAAGACTAATTGTTGTGTCACTCATTTGGAAACCATGTACCACCACTGCATTTGCTACCACCATTTGTTTTCAAATTAAAATGTTCATGTTTAATTGATTCTACTGATTATAATCCCACGAGGGTGAAATTCAATTTACACTCTTGATTATATTTGGTGTTGCACAGCACAAAGATCTAAATGAGACACATGGAGGTGTGCAAGGTGAGGTGTCAGAATGGAGGGGCATGGTGCTAGGTTGGTGGTGGTGGTGGTAGGGGGGCTACTTGGAAGTTTTATCCATCCACAGCGAGACGAAAATCTTCCGACAGAAGACATAGGTGTCAAACTAAAGGCCCGGGGGCCCGATACAGCCCGTCACCTCATTTTATGTGGCCCGTGAAGACAAATTGTCCATCAACTTCATGTGTCAACATAATATTTCATAAAATACAGATAACGCTAGCAATGCATTACTTCTCTTTGCCAGCAGAGGTGCTGTTGAGCTACAAAAGGGTAAAGTTGAGTTTAAAGGAGATTGTTAGAAGAGACAGAGGTGGGTGTGATGTTATCATCAAAGTGAGAATTGAAATAGCCTTTAGTCCTTGATTTATGTTTACCTCACCGCGAGTTTGCGCACGGTGTGATTTATCGTTCGTTAGCTCAGAGGAATTAAACCTTATAACCCGCTGAGCTGCGTGCATCAATTACCAACCAATTAAATCATCTCACCTTTTAATGAGATGTGGCGTGCATACACAGCGCAAGAGTGACGTGATGCCGATATAGATTTCATACGCACGCACGCACAAGCACACAAAATGTGACCATCATATTTACGTGTTAAGTAGCTATAGAAAGATACTTGTGATTTTGAGTCTACAGCTTTCTCAACAGCTTTTCAAACAGCTGCTGATCATTTGATAATATTTGCACAAACCAAGGCAGTCTGAAAAGAAAGAAAAAAAGAAAAATCCGATGCATTTAACACTTGAAGGGGGTAGATATTTTTGCCGTTAAAAATCACAAACACCTTTTTTAAGCAGTCTGCTGCAATTGTTGGTTTCAGGTCGTCTCTTTGATGGAATAATATGAGATTATAACACAAAGCCCTGACAGGATTTCAAAAGAAAATGAATAAAAGAACGATGATGAAATGGAAAAATATATTTAACTTGGTTTGATTGCTTTTTATTCCTCCCTACACTTTGGACGGATGTATTCCACATAAGCGGGTAGGGCATTTAGGGCAATGTGGACAGAGGCCACTAAGGTTTACAAACATGAGGTGAAGCAAACAAGAGAACATTGAAGCCCAACAGGTCCTGGAGTGTAAAGATGACGTGTGAAAAATTAACAAACAGTACGACATCTTCCCTTGCTCTCAAATTTTCAGAGCTACAGCGAGTCACATGGGTAAGAAGTAACAGGGCATCTGTGGAAGTGTGAAGAGATGCTTTGTTCGGTTTGGTCCACCATATCTGCGCAAATTCACACCTTTTGTTGAAATGACGAGATGATAAGAACACGTTAAAATAGAAGAGGAAAAAGAAGGCATAAATAAAATGTCTCTAGAGAAAAATGGTGCTCTTTTAGTCTTCTTTTTTTTCATTTTATGTTAACGCCTTTGTGTTCTTTTGGTTATTAAAACCTATCAACTGCAAATCGTGTTTGCCCGCTACGATCCTTACACTTGTTTTATATAGTATATGATGTTATGGGTTTGCTAACTCAGTGTAAAAAAGGAAATCCTGACAGATAGAATTCAACTTGGTGAAAGTTGAAATTGATTTCCCTTTCAAAAGATTCCTTTATTTTCACGTCATCTCCCTAAAAATCTATTCACATATTATATCGACCTGATTTAACCTGAAGAGTCTTATGAAACAAAGCAAGGTGCATACATCTGTCCTGTAATCCCTAATACTCAAACAGAAACCTAAATCACATCACAGAGTTTAATTTAAAAAAAAAAAAAATCCTGACTCCTTTAGATGGGTCTAGTTTTTTTTTTTTTTTTAACCAACAAGAAGAACTATTAATGCAACACAGAGGACAGAAACTATATGTTATGAGATCATTACATATAGTTGCATCATACATGCATGTTTGCGTGTACTCCAATGTGCCTCGCCTGAGGCCAGATGGAAGCGGTAGGTTCCGCCATGCTGTATTCCCCCGATTCCTTTTCCAATCACACATGAATTGTACATGACAGTGGCTGTCTTTCTCCTAACGTTCATACTCGAACAAGGTCGAAGCAGCTTGCAGTGAAAGTGGTGTACATTTCAGCGCATGGGCCACAGAGGAGGAAAGTCCAAAAACTTCTCATAAATATTGAAGCATTTGTAACACGGAGCTGAAATGAGTCAACGGGGAAGATGCGATAGATGCAAGAGATCCTCGGAGATGTTGCTGAGCAGATTAGTGGCTGCTTGCAGCAGAGGTAAACATGTTATTAAGTCCAATATAAATTCCGGGGCACTCTGTAGCGAGACAATCAGTCCCAGCAGAGGGATTTCGATGTTTTCCCATTCTTAAAACTTGCTCTTTCTTTTACATTCATGATGTCAATAATGGAAAGAGTTGCGTCGCTTCAAAGTCCATTCCGAGCTTTGAAAATGTGGAACTCAATATATATCCGATATGCAATGTGTGACATTTAAGAAAGGGCCTTTTATTATTTCTCATTGATGAAAATCATATTTGTATGCCAATGCCATGCTAGTGCGGAGCAAGATCGAATAAGAGGATACAAGATGTGCATGATGATGTAAACAAGCTGTCTCGCCACCCAATCACAATTTCTACAGTTCTACTCGACTTCCATATTATTGTGCTTCCTGAAAGATTCTTTTTTTTTCTAAAATATCGATTCATGCAATCAATGTCGTCTCATTCGGGATGACTGCCACAGCAATGCCCATCATTAAAATTAAGCACGGCGTTGGCACTTGAGTAGTTTACGGGAGAGACTAACTATAATGTATTTGTCAATTTTCAATTTAACCTCGACACTTCAAATTAAATCCAATCCGGCCAATTTTTTTTTAGTTTGCTTGCAGGCAAAAACACAGATTTTCTTTTCCTTGATTCTTTTTCCTGATTATGCGTTCTGTCATGGTTGCAAACTTTTTACATGATTTTGCTCATTTAGCACTTTATCTCACCAACACGCGGCCGACATGGAGCAATTCCTTCCCAATCCCGAAAGTACTCCTCTCTCATGTTTGGTGGTATACGGGGTTTTATCTCTGCTGGCATCAATGCATCTGAGCACAGCGAGCTTTTGACCTCATCGATCTTTGTGTACTCCAAGATCAACTGGCAAAGTCCCTCGGTGTTTCGTACTTACTTTCGTCAGAGAGTTTAAGCAGTCCAACAAAGGATTTGAGGAGAAAAAAAATATTTTTCCCCTTGGGTTGTGTTCTCCATTGTGCTATGTTCACACCTTTTGGCTCTTCGTTCTATTAGCCTTGGTTGGCTGCTGAAAAGGTTCGGTTACATTGTAATCCATTAAATAATGCCTACGGTCTAAATTAGTGGAAAGCGTAACATTAGCGAGATGAATTGACTATTTGTGCTCCTTTTTCATCTGAACTGAGATGAACATTTTTGTTTACTTTGCATCATAATAAGTCACGCTGGTTGAATTCCATGTTATTCTAATCCCAAAATAATGAATTCCATAAAATATAAAGTACCTAAGTGCTTCCGAAAAATATATTAAAAAAAAGAAGGTAGCTGCCAGGACCAGAAAGTGAATACTTAAATAAAAAATCTAATTAAAAGTACCCTTTTCTGCTGGCAGGCAGTAAAATAACATATTAGGGTTTGAAATTGCTTGGTTGGCAAAAGTCTCAAGCATAGATGTTGATGGCTATATGAAATAGACCATCAACTTCTATTTACTTCTGGGCTCTTAATGTCACATTTTATGACACACTTCTCAGTTTAAGAGTCAAAGTCAACTCAATTACATGATGCAGTGCTAAAGTGCCAAAGGTACAATATATGCTCAGGCCACCAAAAAAAAAAAAGGACGGCCATTTAGGCTACACGGTGACAAACAAGGGATCAACAGGTTAATACCCTCCAGCTGTTCTCCAGCAATGAAAGTAAATGAAGTGTTGAAAGTTGATGCAAGCATTTTCCTCCAAGTGGCACAACTTCTGTTGGCCATCTGTCTGTGAAATGGAAAATAAAAACTCCACTGAAGACACCATAACTAAAGGTGCTAACTTCATTTTGAAGTTTTTTTTCTCATCAGGAAGGCCAGCAAAGTTGTTTTTTTTAATCCCATACTAGACGCATGGTTAGAGCAAAAGCAAAGACTTTTCGATTTGTTATGGTTGAAGAGAATAATATAAAGGTGAAATTTGCTTTACTTTAACCTTACTTATCCGTACCCTTGAGAATCAAGAGGGCAAAGTAGCAGCCTCAAGAGAAAAAACTGCTAACTACTAATAGCCTTTGGTCAAGTGATAAAAGCTGCCGTTCACCTTTTGCCTTGCTTGAGAGAACGCTGCCAAATCCCTGAGATTCAAAGTGAAAAGAAAAACAAATAGAAAGGAGAGGAAGAACTTTACAGAATATATTGGAAAGTAACTTTATGGTTCAAAGGATGGACATCCTCCGATGGTGCCGCAACGGATTATCATTAACTACTCCTGCCTTTTAAGAACAACAGGAGCATGATGGTCTTCTTTTAATTTGATTTGGAAACCATAGGATAACCTCTGTGAACTTGCCAGCTTTCATAATTGAATAAGGCACCACACATTATCACACAGTATGTTAAAAAGGAGCATCATCTCTGAAAGGAGGTGAAGAGACGGTTGTAAAAATGGTAATATTTCAAAAGGTGGACTGTCTATTAAACTAGAGATTGACAAAAAAATTACAAATTAATTCAAGTGCATTACATCTACCAAATAGGTGAAGTCTGATCATCAATGTGTAAGAGATTTTTTTTTTCTTTAATTTCTTGATGACACTAGATTATTTTTTTTCTTTAATTTCTTGATGACACTTAGGGTAGCAGGAAGTGGAGTATTGTTGGTGCTGATCCATACTAATTTTGTAACGGGCTCAGTGTTGAAAGGGTTAGGATTACTTTTTTTTAATAATTTTTTTTTGATGAACCTGAAGAACGAGTCAATTGCAGAGCAACTCAAGACGCAATCTAAAACCTGATTTATTAAAATCCAGAATAGCAAAAACGGGCCTACCCATGGTACAGTGCATCTATATTTTCTTACTTAATGTTTATTTTATGACCCATTGTTGACATTTTTACCATATTTGGCTGTGGCATTGAAGGAGAATATTAGTGCTTGATGTTTGCCCCATTTCTGGAGCACTTGGTTGCAGTTTTATCGTTTCCATTAAGTGGAATGTCAGCGCTATTGGACCGTTGCCGCTTCACGGGCCACTGGGTACTTGTTTTTTGTGCCTAAATGGGCAGCATTTTGTGCAACCAGCCCTTGTTGTTGATTAGAAATGTCAGTGCTTTTGGACTGTCCGTGATGGTATGGCTGGATGGATGAATGGATGGATGGCTGGATTAGCTGAGGATGGGGAGTGAGAAGAGTCATCAACAAGAGGCCCAGAGGAGTCGGTGTTGGAAAATAAAGAGAAAGGGATTTCATTGGATTTTTCTTTTCTCTATGTACTTCCCGTTGGTTAATGCTGCAGCTGTCGTGAAAGTGTGACTGTTTAAACAGTGATGTTGCTTTTACACATGCTGTATTTAGTAAATATGCAAAATAAGGCCTCTGCCAAATACACATCTACAGTATTTGCAAATACCTCTCCCAGATTGTGCAAAATAAACTATGACGCAATAGCGCACATTTGGCAAACAGAATACGAGCTGGATTCATTTCCACATTTGTTTGCGTATGCAATCATCTTTGCATTCATTTCAGCTCATGCAAACTTGAGTCAGAGAGCTCAAGCTCCTTTTTCATCAAAGCAGCTCTCCTGTATTTCAACTATTTCACTCTGGCCATCTTCCAACACATAGTCCCTCGACAGAACCTCTTCACACCCTTGCAATCAGAAACCTGTTCGCTCTTCAGTGTAGTTTCTCACGTTGTGTTTTTTTCTTCAAACTGCTCTTTCAAAGACTCAACTTTTTCCTCTCTATGATCAGAACTTAAGTTGGGCTTCCTTTCTTCCACTAGGCACTCTGTCAACCATAGAAACTTAAATTGGACAGCTGAAGACAGTTTTTGCACTAATTTTGACTACATTTTTTTTTTATCCATGCTTGAATCATTAAAGAATCAGAAAAAAAAAAAAAGAATCAGAAGTATGCATAGTGATTAGCGCTCAAGTGCTTGTCATTCAATTCAGTATTTGACCCCAGACTAAAGACTACAAATTTAATTGAATTCAAAAGCTGTATAAAGAATCTATTGAAAAGATAAGATTTTTTTTTACCTTATTTGCCAACGTGATAGATGCCTTCCTCTTCACTAAGGGCTATATTCTCCCTTTTGCCCTTGTCATCGATGCAAATTTCCCTGCCCAGACATCTGACACGCTCACCGTACCAAGAAGCAGCTGAGCAGGCTTCATCAAGAAAAAAAAAAAAAGCTCTAACAATAATACTGAAAAAAAAAAAGTGAGGTGATCTTGATAGACAATTCTATTTTCTTCAGACTCGAGAAGTACCCAGCAGAATGCAAAATGCCACATGAGAAGAAAAGAGGACTTCTGCTGACACCTATATACTTCCAGGGTCATCCAAGGGTCACACATGACTTAATTTAGCATTCATACTCAAACTGCACATAAGCAAAGGAAACATTCATTGTTATAAGCAACTCCCACTTGGTGGTCAGCAGGGATAAAATAAAACTTTCATCCAGCAAGTGACACCATAAAAGAACACACTTTGCAGGCAATGCCAACACTTGGTGTCAAACATTTGCTCATTGGCTTTTCTGCAGTTAACTCAATGGAGGCTGACAATGATTGAATGATAACACACATTTACATTTTGTGCTTGCAGAGTCCAAGAAAGATAAAGTGAAATAAAGCCTTTTTATCATGGAGGGGATAAAGTGAAGACAAAGTCTTTGAAACGACACCGTGCAGATTGTGTTATGTGGTATTTTAACAATGTTGGCCTCATCGCATGCGTTTTACATTTAAAGAACCGCTAAAAGTCATAAAAGGAACCGTGTGGTACGAAATGTTGTCCACCAGCGTTTTTTTTAATTGAATTTCTTTCTCATATCCTGCATTTCCTGTTTATCCACCGCCTCTAATCGCATCCGCAACATTAATGTAATTTCCAACCACATATGGGCTGAGTTAGCATCTTCATCCATTTGAGTAGAAATTTTATTTTGGTTTTCACACTGTGAAAGTGTTTGCGTTGACCCAGAGAAATGTGCACGTGTTTGTAGCTTCGACTAAATAAGACTCGAAATTTGCAGTCTTTTCTTTTGTGTTTATTTCTATTCAAGCACTTGGTAACAGCGAAGGAAGAAAAGAAAAATAATCACGTTATATATTACTCTATTAAGTGTGAACCATCCTAAATTAAAACCATAAAATCAGTGGGCCTGTGCTGGAGTGCTTTCAAGGGAAAAGTTTTTAAGTCAAGCACTTGTGTGAAATGTTATTTCTATTTTTTAAGGCTTGTTTCTTGCTGGTTTCAAGCCTCCGCTGTCACCGGTGCCCTCTATGAACGATGGAGTCATCTACTGAGGAGGACATAATCATAGATAAGCAGGCAGGAAGGTTTTTGGTAAGCTGAACACTAAGGTGAAAACTGTGACGATTGCATTTAATATGTCACACGTTATACAAAAGTCAGATTCAGCTTGAACACTACGTGACAATTATTTTTGCTGTGACAGTTTATGTTATTGCAAGCGAGGTTAAGTAAAACATTTTTCTTTATCTTATTATAGAAAAGATACTGTATTTATTCTTCAAATATTTATATTTGCTAGCTTATTTCCAAGAGAAGCTTAGGCTAAACTCCATTCACCTTGTCCAATTTTTACTCTTCTCACTAAAATGTGCTCTCGGGTCCTCTCATGGAGAAATACGCTGAAATCCCGGAGCCCCTGCGGCTGCCTATTTTCCTCCCCAAAATGGACTCCTTTACATTTGTTCATTTGCCAACCTTCTTTTCCTCTGCTTATTTTGCCTCTTGAAGCTCACAAGCCTTTTTGCTCTCTTTAAAAGAGCTAAGTTAGTACAGTTGACCTCTGAACTGTGAATGAGTCAAGTCCTCATGAGGACCACGAGCAGACTATGGGACACAAAGAGACAGCCGACTTAAATGGAAACTGTACTACTTATATCAAGTACACTAATGGCATTGCACAAATGGGTATGTTCACTTATGTGGAGCCACATTGTGTCTACTGCACCTCTTTGCGGGATGGTGAGACACAAAGGGCCCTATTTTGGTCCACTGGCGCCCGTGCACTCGGCATAAAAACGATTTTTGTTGCCAAGTCTTATCTAGAGTGTTTGGGGCCCTGATGGGCCTCGCTGGTTTGACGGAGCTGCCGTCATTGGTAACAGAATCAGACTGAGACTGAACAAATACTGTAATTTTCGGACTATAAGTCACGTTTTTTTTCAGTTTGGGGGGGGGGGGGGGGGACTTATACTCAGGAGCGACTTATATACATATTTATGTTTTTTTTCACTTTTTTGGGCATTTTATGGCTGGTGCGATTTATACTCCGGTGCGAATTATAGTCCGGAAATTACGGTACAAAAAAACATGAAAAGTAAATCATCAAAGTCCATCCATTGCATTTTAAACTGGCTAAAGGGAGGTCTATTATCTGTATTTATATTTTATTATAAAGACCACTGCAACACACCAACGACACAATACCACATCATTACAAATACAAAAAAAATGTGAAAATGGAATTATCAAATTCTAACCATTCATCAACATGTCATTCTTTTTTTTTTCTTTTGGTTGTTTCTCTATTCAGTGTAAGTTTCCATGCAAATCAATTCACCAGAATAATGGGCAACATACTGAGATAATGCATGTGACCTAGTTTTATTCTCCAGCAACTGAGTCTATAATCAAAAATCTCTCAACTCCACATAATAAATTAAAAATATTCATTCTTTCCATCCCGATGGTCGGTGAAATCACTCGTCCATCATTTCTCTTCCATTGAAGTTGTCTCCTGTCTGTATGCCATCTATAATATAAAAGGGATTCTCTCAGGGTTGAAATGGCACCGTAGCAGAAGTCAAACAAGCTTGTAAAACAAAGAAGTCTATAATATTTCAGTTTTTTTTTTTTCTTCATGCCCGAGACAGGTGGCAGGTGTGTCGTTGCGCATCAAACAGTACATTTATTTACGTCTAAGAGAACTTAAAGCACCATTTTATCGAGCCATCTGCAGCACATTACATAAGCATGTGTCACCACCTAAATTGTCTGGATCAGTATTCCGCCTTGTAAAGAGGAACATGAGGTCGCCCACTACAGCGCACAGTTGGACATTGCCACCTGTGTTCTCAACAAGTCACTTCCAAATGTATGCTCGTTTGCATCCAAGCTTTAGCGTTACCAACACTGTGTGAAAGTCAAATGGATTTAAAACAGGAATCATTTGTGGTAATTCTCAGGCACACGTGAAAGGTGATAACGGGGAGCTCGCTTATTGACCCGTAGCATTTGCTTCCTGTTGTCGATCCGAGAGCACAAGCGGGGAGAAAATACAGCTGAGTCAGATTTTGTGACTTGAAGATGGATTTCTATTAAGTGCAGGTTATTATTGCGTGAAGGAGAAGTGAGTGTCAGAAGAAAAACAGAGAGATACAAACTTGGAGGATGGGGTAAAATAAATGTAACTCGAGTCACATAACTTTGATTTGGTATTGAAAAGATGTGACTTAGTTTGTTTTAACAAGAGTAAATAAATGATAAAACTGATTTTTGTGGCTTAATATTAAGAGTTCGTCTAAAAGTCATCTGCATATTTAATTAAAAGAAAAATATTTGTAATGCTACTATTGTACTGAGCAGTCTCTTTCATTCCATGAGATGGTTTGAACTAGAAGTTTTGTTATTTTGATTGAGCCGCAAGTTGCAAGACTTTAATATTGTGCTTTCAATTCACACTTGTGCAAAATTGCAATTAATAGCCATATTTGAGCAGATTTTGTTTTCAAGGCAAAGCTTTTGTATTGCGACTCTTTGCTTTGTCTCCGTGCATCCAACTCGATGAACTCTTTAAATGCTTTGCCTTCTGAGTCTTGACAGCAAAGCACCTTTATAAGGCTTTGTAATTGCATTATTTAATACCCACTAATGGTACATCCCCATTAGCCGTCTTGAACCTCTGTCCAAATCCATCAGTAACAATGTCAGTGCCCTGCAATGGAGAACAAGAAGGCCAGCTATAGATTGAATGTATTGTTTACTTACCAAAACCCCAAAAATATTTCAACCCACATTAATGTCTAGATTTTTTCAGCTTCTGATGACTGCTGCTAGAAACACCCTTGCCAGTATGATGGAATGAATATATTTGACAAGCTTTGCTATCCATGACAGAATTTATGAATATCTCAGTAGGTTTGATTTATGATTTACTACGTTTCTGGACAAGACCGAATCAATCGCAGTCACTTATTTATATGAACTACCTCCACTAGTGAGGTTTTGGTGAATTGGGAAAAGATCGTTGACCTCAAGGTTCTTAGAAGCACTCATCAGATATTAGTCAATGTAAATAGTAAAGGTATTTAATCTCCAAGAGCATAGCGTGTATGGAAAGAGTTTATATCTGGAACATCTTGCCGACCTTTTCACTCATCTGTCTCATCACCGCATTACATCAGGCTTTCCCCCCCCCCCCCCTCCCGAGGGCTGCAGGTGATGTTTTCCTCCTCCTTTTGACACATTGCGCTCAAGTGATTTATACCAATGCACCTCTGTCTCTCCCTTGCCCTCCGTGCCCTATTCACTGCCGCTTTTAGTTCTTACTCATTGTCCTTCTCTTTCTTGCGTGTCCTCACCGACAGCCTCGAGCTTTGCCGACTGTAGAGGAGAGAAGCATCTAATCCCGTCCCAGGGAGCGTGAGTCCGCCAGGGGATTAGAGAGGGTCTGTGGGTGGCTGGGAGTGTGTGAATGGTAGACAGTTGAAAGAGTACTGTTCTCCGATGGAGTGCAATGAGGATCCTTAGTTTCCCTCATGGGACTAATAAAAGTATCTGCAATATTTCCTTCACAGTATTGAATATAAGGAAAATGAAGTCATTGGTCATTTTATAAATACTAGAGTTCTGCCATTACTTCAATAGGATGAATCAATACTTATTCCACACAAAACTGTCTCATTTGATTGACAGATTTAGAATTGTCAATTAGTTTCTTTGATTTGTTTGTGATGACCGGGGATGTGTCTGGCTTAGTCATTGAAATGAACTCATTAGATTTGCCTCCCTCTGCCAGTACATGTATGTTTTTTTTTGTTTTTTTTTCAATTCTTTCTTCTTGTTTTTGGCACGTCTCCCATGCTGCACTGCTCGGTGACAGTAAACAGCATGTGCGCCAGCCTCTCCTTTGATATGAAACACGGGGAGCATTTTCACTGCACTGACAAACATGGTGACCACATCCAAAAAATATGCAGACATCTGTCCCTTAAACAGCGCTTTGTGTATACATTGTAATGCCTGATGATTGTCTCTAATTCGAATCGGGACGCTGAGATGCTTTTTTGAAGCCGGAGCCCCAAATGGCCTTTGGATGCATGTGCATAATGCTAATGCTCGGGTCTAAATGACAGCTCATGAATGGCGAGTTTAACACAGCTTGACCTCGTCCTATCTAGTTTGATTTTTGTGGCGCCGCATGATGTGTGGGGGAGGGCTTGACAGCTGGCTAAGTGCGTGGCAACTTAAACCCAGGCTGCATGCAGATGATGGGCTTAATCCGCCTGTTCACTAGGTCACAATAGGAGCTGACAACCAGTAATAGAGAACTCATCGCTGTCACCGAGTAAAAATGAATATTTGAAATAAAATGAATGTAAGAAAGGCTTGGATTGAAATGGCAAGTGTGGCAGGAGGGGCTTGGGGTGTGACCTTTGTTTCTACCGACAGCACGAGAAAGGAAAATAGTCCATTTGCTTGGAGTGGCCACGGAGTTTCAGAACTGGACTCCAAAAAGTCTTTTCCATTAGATGCGAGAGGCTCGTCACACAAAAGATTTTTCTCTGAGGTGTTGAAGGCGCACCCTTTCATGCTTTCAGACATCTTTGGCAGCCAAGTGCAAAGCAGAGAAGCATGAGGTGACTTCAAAATGCATCACGTCAAGCCAAACAACACTTCTAACCATCTAGTAGGGTTGATTCTTTAAGACACTTTTCAAAAGCGAGCATCTTGTGAATGACAGCGAGCCTCAATTAGTGTTTCCGCCTTCACCATCAAGGCTGCTTTAAGCTGTCAACATCAGTCTGGTTCCACTCCAACTTTCCTGACACATCAAAATGCTTTATCTTTTCTTAATCAGGAGCCATCTGAATACACCGAGGTGCATATAGCAATTTTTAGTCTGGCTTTGAAAGGAGAATCACACACTTGCTGGGCATTCTAAATTTGAAATCAAAATGTAATTTAAACATATCAAAATGGTATAGGAATGGGCTCTGTAATTGAAATAAATTGAGCAAACTTTTCTTTTCCATTTAAGTTTGAAGTCAAATCTCCAGCAAAGTTGAAACGCAGAATACCCGTGACGAAAAAAGAAACAAAACAGACGCTTCTCCAAGTAACTGCACTCATGAGGAGGCCTACCAACAAAATGACGAGCAATAGCTCCACATTTGTGTTCCATTTGTCACAAGCAGGAGAAAATCATTTACTCAGGGACCCATAAACAGGCATTTTCCCATGTGGACCAGCCCAAATTTCCAAACAAAGACAAATGCCCACACAATTAAAGTGTGAAGAACTTCACACAAATAGGGAGTAGAGAAAAGTTAACCAAGTCGTCGACATATACAGGTAGACTGCATCTGTGAGCATGAAAAAGTTTTCCCAACATTCAAAGCCCCAACTGTTGCAATGACTTATATTTATGACAATGAAATGCGTTGGAGTTAAGGTAATGAAAGGTAGGAAGGAGATGAACGAGCCAGGATGAGACAAGGACAGCGGGGACTGCCTAGAAGTGATGAGACGGATGAGGCTGTCACTTAGTGATGGAACACCAAAGGCTACAAAGTTGACAGACAGAGAAAAGCAACGCTTGGCTTAATGTTATTCCGAGCAACAAATCAACATTCACCCTTCTCTGCTCCCACCCAATCATCTGGGCAACAATCTCTCTGCCCATCAACCTTGGCCTGTCACTCTGAGCGCCATGGTAACGCATCACAGGAGTTCAAACTGAGGATTTGGGAAGCGGATGAAAGCCACGATTGATAGATACGCCGAGTAACAGAACAACTTGTGCTCGCGGAAGCACATCCAAAGGAACTGCTTGCAGGCCTCGATGGTAAAGCAAAACCGACAGAGGGAAAAAAAAAGCTTGTTTAGACACTTCTAGGCAACGATAAAACCCGAGTTTAGACAAGCCTTTGTAAGTTTACAGGCACACTTTGAAGTAAAAAAAGATTTGCGACTTCAGACAACGATTTGAGAAACACCCGACTATAAAATTAAAAGCCGTACAACAATAAATGTAATTATACAAAGAGAAACTGAAGGGAAAGGCGGCAGGCCTAAGCAAGCATAGAATGCGATCAAAAGTAAAACTCATACAAATACTGGGAAAACCTCCACCAAGTGCACTAAATACGTGAAATGTCAATAGAACTTGAAAATGCGAGAAAAAACTTGTTACCATGCATTAAAGAAAGAGGCGGCTACTTGGCCCTTACTCTTGTGTGCAACTCGCATCCACCATGTTGCTCACTAAATAATTTACTTTCTCTACTCTTTAGCCTAAGGATAATTATCTTCAAAACTAGCAGACTCCTCCTCATTCATGAGCTTCATTGCTCCCATTGGATCTTCAGGCTACAATTTAAGCATGGAGCGAGCCCAAGTCGGCTCAGGTCAGTCTACAGCACTTTTTTACCTAAACGAGGATAGGCCGGATAGAAAATGGATGGATTGTTAATCAATGAATGAATATGCCTTGTAAATGGCTTTCGACATGCAAGCTGCATCGTCGGCTCTATTTGGCGTTCTCAACATACTTGCATCGGTACATCTGAATATCAAGCAGATCATTCCAATTTGGCAGATTTGATTTAAAAAGTTAACTGCAAAAAAATTATCAACAGTGAATCGAAACTTGAAGATCCTGAAAAAAAAATATTTTTTAGCCACAGAGCGAAAGTTGGCACTTATAGTCGGACTTTTTTGATAGACCACAGTGACGAGTGCAGTAAAAGATGCCGTGGGCGGCATCGGGCAAATACACAAAATGTGAAGGACAGAACTTCAGATGCTAAAATATTAGTCACACTGCTGATATAATATAGTGTATCATAAAGTAACTGCGGCAGAGGTCCATATTAGATAGTGTTCATGATTCAGCTTGAAAAAAAAAAATGAAACCAGGGTGTATTGTGGAGAATATGACTGCAGGGAGGAGTAATTATTAAAGCTATAAAATTATAAGCACGGCAGTGACAGGTAATAAAATTATTACAAGGTGACCGGTAGTATGATAGAGATTCTTATTAATGCCTAGCCAACTCTATCCATAGATTGCCTGTGAGATTTTGTGTGGCTAATGTGGACTCCATCATGACATTTAACATCTGATATAAAAGGAATGCCTGCAGTAATTTTCTTGAATGTTGTTCATCCATATTTACAACCCTATAAAAAAAAGGAAGTCAGAATCTACCTGATGGACAATATCTCACACATTAATATTTTAACTTATTTTTATGGGACCACACTAAAGAAGTGATCATTTTTTTTGTCAATTGAAAAGTAGTTGGTGCACATTTTATAAAATGACATCGATTTACTGTGGCTTCAGAATAACAACATTTTAAAGTAATAGTGAATATAACGTTAGGTAAAAATAACAAAGTCTCAGGAGTGAAAGGGAAACAGGTGTGCTTATTTTTTGCTCATCTCTCCCACACACGAGTATACGAGTCACTGGAAAGTTAATAGGGCGCCTCATGCCAAAGGATTTAATGAAATTGAGCTGCAGCACGGTGGCCAAAACCATTTTACATCGCAAGTTCCATTCTGAACAAGCCTCATCATGAATGACCAAAGCACCTGAGTGCACATGCTCAGCATCATATCCAAAGGTTGCCTTTGAAAAATAGACCTACAAGTGTTGCCAGATGTTGAAGGGTTGCTGGGGTCATGTCAAGACAAGCCAGTTGCACAATATGCACTCCAGTGGTAAATAACATCCCCAACTCTGCATTATAGTAGCTTAACAGGATCACCCATTAACTCCTCTTAGAGTGTGCAAGGTGCTAATGGCTTTGGATCCCATTCAGGGAGCATCTTGTCCTAGCTGTCCATTAGCTGGGTAACACTCTGCTGGTTAAACTGCAAATACAACGCCAGTGGGTCTTGAAGAAGCTTTTTTTTTTTTTTCCATCAAGAGTACAGATCAAGACGGATTGGTTGCTCATAGAAACACGAATGGAAGATGTCTGTGAAAAGAGATATATATTGTTTAGATATTTCACTGATATCTCTGACTTGCAGGGACTATAAATACACATATGGACAGAGTTGCTGGGTAATACACACACTGACATGTCATTATGCCTCTGGGATATTATATTTTAGGAGCAAAAACAAAACTGGGCTTGGACAAGTCACCTCACCTCCTTGTTTACAGATAGCGACCTAAAAACATTGCACCGGTATTGAACAACTTTGTCTCTTTTGTTTTCTTTGACAGGGTTGCTGCATCTGCCAAAGTGTGTTTTCAATCTTTACATGCTATGATGACATTTCAAGACCATCAGAGAGAGTGCATGGTAATGAAATGCGTAGTGTCAGAAAAAATGTTTTCAGTCTGCGACGAAATAGAAGTTCTGTATCTATAAAGAAAATAAACCATAGCCAGCAAGTCGATTAGCATTCCTCCAACCACAACGTGCCATGTGTTTACATGTTTGTCCACAGCAGGACTTGAACCTTTGCCCTTGGACTCCAAAGCCCAAGTCTTTACACACTACGCGAGTCCTGCCCTGAGCAGTTATGAATTATGGAAAGCATGCAACGGGAGAAAAAGACAGAGGAGGGGGCAGGTGTGTGTATCCCCTTGGCCATTTCAAATTCATACTAGTTATAAAGTACTCACTGAACTCCTACATGTCAAAATTCAAGATGCTTAAAACATATTTATTGACGCACACTGCGGGTATGACTTGAAGTTAAATATTTATCAGTGATGTTAACTTTATTGAAGGTAATTTGAGCAAAGAAATGTGTATTACTGAAACAAAATACTTTTATTATTTTATTGTAGCTTAGGTAAATTGATTTCTCTGGCGGGTGGCTTTAGTTTAGATGGCACACCGTTATGTTCCTAAACGTGTACTTACGTTTTGATTGTGACCCCAAACTTTTGAACGGTAGTGTATATATTTATTTAGATAATTATTTATAGATTATATATATAATCTTCTGTGTAAAAAATCTTATAATATATATGTATACATATACAATATACAATTATACAAATATACGATATAGTTTATGATATTTCATTCATAATATTTTATTATAATAATATTTACACTACCGTTCAAAAGTTTGGGGTCACCCAAACAATTTTGTGACCCCAAACTTTTGAACGGTAGTGTATATCAATTATGGTCCAGTCGCTGAGCATGTTAGTATCCATAGCAACATATCTTTGTGACTCCCACCCCTACAATAGACACACAGTCCTTTCCTTCAGCCATGCAGCTGAGAAGCTGGAGCTTCCAAGGGTGCTGACTGACTAGATAGATCTATAAATCTGATTTGATGTTTCCTTTTTGCACTTGTGAATATATTTGTGTGTGTGTGTGTGTGTGTGTGCTTGTACCAGACAGATTAAAGATCTGAAACGGATCTGTGATCAGCCATGCTGTAATCTTCTGCATGTTGGCTGTCATCGTTTCATCTTCGATGCCAACTGACAGAATGGGAATTTATCAAGCGACGATATTCAAGCAAAGTTGGACCGGTTGTTTGGAAATGTCAAGCATAGCACACATTACAGTGCCTGACACAGATTAACCATCACTTTAATTAGGAATTAATTCCATTTCAAATTAATCAACCGCACTGCCGATATTTTCTACGAGGCTCCTTCCTCCACGGCCTGGACATTGATCTTATTGTTAATCAAGTCACAGAGCGTGTACTAATTAATTATTTGACCTCTTTCCCCAAAAGGTCAGGATTAACCAGGATTATTGTAGACTGGAGAGGAAAGTTAAAGATAGACAAGTCGCAGGGGAGAGGAAGTGATAAGAGTTAAAGCCATTGCGAGGAAGAATATGGCACGACATTGTCTGGAAATATATCGTTTTGGTGAAAAGTAGAAAAGGATAAAAATAAATTTGTAAATGGAAATTGTAACCTGTTGACTAATGACCATCTAAATTGTGATTTATCTGTAAATCTAGTTCACCTCCGTTGACTATTCACCTCAAAATCTTTACAACAGGTGCATTCATTTCAAGTTAAAAAAAAATAAAATGACCAGGAAGTGTTGAACCAAAAAAAGAAAAAATAGGAAAGATTACACCATGAGAACGTGGAAAAATGAACGAGGGCAAATTGAGCGCTAACCTGACTAAATAAATCCTTTTGCGGTGTTAAACAGAAATATGGAGCAAAGGCCAAAGCAGCCTGAATTTCATACACAAGCTAAAAACAAAAGGAGACTACGTGAGGGAGAAGTAGACGGAGAAAGCAGTGAATTAAAACAATATAGTCGACCGTTGAGAGGTAGCACGTGGAGAGAGGGAAAAAAAGAAAGCACTGACCCGTGTCTGACTGGGCCGTGGTACCTTGAAACAGAGGTTTATGGACTTCAACAAATCCATGTCAAGGCTTTTGCCCGTGTGTATGGAGCAAAAGCAATTTGGAACCACACATGTCAGCACGCACACACACAGCCACACAGTCTTTGTAACGTACAGAGATAGACTGAGTGCCATATTCAAGCTCAAGTATCTCATCATTTTTATATTCCCTGTGGCACCTACACATACAGATTCAAAGATGTGTTAAAGTCAAGGTAGGTTTATCTACTGCGTGAGATAGACACAAGCAGCTCTTTCTGCTTTCTGTATTAACGCTCGCACAAAAGCGCTGCTAGTTCCCACTCCAAGGTTGTCTGATGATTGTGTATTTTAGACACCATTTCTTAGCCTGACAAAATATACAGCACGTGTTTAAGGAGGACATATTATATGTTGGCATCTCGTTTTCTCGAGAAAAATGAGCAAGTCAGTACTTCTCCTCAGGTACAACTCTGATGTGCATTCAAGAAGTTCTCACATTTTTACCCAAACTATTGCATCATATACACGGACATTTTTCTTGCGAGCACCAGCAAAGATGTCAAAGAAGAAATATCAATTTCATAAAAATGGGATGTGTAGCACTATAGATAGAAAACCAACCCAAATACACACAAACTGTATTTGCAAACTTTTTGAAGAACTTCTGGTTCTTGCACTTGCCGTGGAAACTAAGTGTAAAAACAGCTACAATGGAAAATGATGGAGTTTCTCAAAGATGTACAGCAAAGTTTTCAGTTGTAACACATAAGGTCAGTTCAGCGGGAGGGGAATTAAAGTGAGTGTGCTTGAGTTGAACAGATGTGCCGTGGCTTTTTACTCGCTATAAGCCGATTCGACGCGCTCTAAAGGGTTAATGTTGCGGAATATGGGTTAAATTCAAAGAGACAGATTTCTTTTCTTTCTCCGTTGACAACCTTAGCAATGGTACAATACATAATAAATAAGTGCCGCTTCTGTGCCATTTTGAATGACAATCAAGTAATATATGCCGATTTTTATATAAGAAATAAATATGATTGTTTAAAGTTTAACATGGTACTTTCCGTGCATATATGTCAGACTTAAATAAATAATGACGTATAGCTAGCCAGTGTGTGTAAAAAAGCAGCTTTCACATGCAGCAAAGGTCCAAATTATTCATACCCTGGGTGGTATTTAAGTTCAAGCCTGGCAGGAAATAGCAGAGGAAATTGGCAGAAGACTCTAAGAAGTTGTGTTAGAAATATTAATGAATAATATTCATCATTTCATTTGTTTTATTTGAATCAATTCATAATTAGGGACGAATAATTTAAGGATTAAGCGCATGTTAACACCTTTGGATTAGGTTAAATTGTAGATTTGTTTTTTTTAGTCTTGCTAAATAAACCCCCATAGGTCAAATCTATTTGTGGTACAACTGGGCATAACATTATTAGCTAAGCATTTTTAATGATTTTTTTTTTTTTTTTTTTTACAATTTGAGCCTTGTGTCATCTAGCAGGTCAGTCTAAATGCCATCCTAATTGAAACATGCTGTTTGTTATCGATAGCAATTACGATTAACAATAATTCATCGATTGGACTGCTTTGTCAAGCAAAAAAAATAAAAGCCAAACAGAATTGATTTTGATCCACGTGGTGTTTATTGACGACCAATGGCATCCCTGCAGTTATCAGGCTTCCTGGATGAAATTGGCAGTGTTTGAGTAGGCCGGGGAAGGAGTGGCGAGGGATCATGTTCTTATCGTTATATGAGCGAATCCTGTTTCATCGCTGGACATGAGACAAGTCTATTAAACGCTCAGCAAGCATTGGAAGCAGTTCAAGTGTATGTAGAAGTGATACCCCGCAATCGTGTTACTAAACCTCCCTGCTGTGATGCGGGCTCTTTTTTTACTTTATACTGCTTTAGTTGTGGTGAGGCGGATAAATGCTAAAAAAAAAATAACATTAATATTGTTAATTTTTTATAATTTCAATAAAATTCTGTGCGCAAATAATTTATTCAATGAACCCCTTGGGTCCACTGTCATAGATGAAACAGGTTAATAATTTCATCCTAGTTTAAAAATAAAATATACATTTAAAAAATATATTAATAAAAAATAAAACAAAGCAAACATTGTCTGATGAATATTGCAGCATGACTTGTCAGTCTGAATTTAAATGGACGTGGGTTTGTTCCCACTATCAAACATGGATAGGCCCACTACAGCATTCACTTAGAAGAGAGTCATTTTACTGCAAAAAAATAAAAAATAAAATAAATAAATAAAAGGTATAGCCTCGCTGTGCTGTGTCAGTTTAAGTGGTATTATAGAGCCAACAATACTTGACTGTAGTGCCTGCTCATGGTCAACTCAGCAGATTTTTTTTTTTCACAGCAATATTGTTTTGCTTGAGACTTTTTGTTGGCAGGTAGGATAAGAAATGATCTTAAGTTTATGGGGGATAACATGAGCACCTGCGTTTTACGAGAAATTAAGATGCAAATTTATTCTTAAGTTTGATCTAATTTTAGATGACAATCAATGATTGAATAATACTCATTTTTGCCTACCCACCCCCAAAGGAGGCACCCTCTTCAAACAAATCATCCTTACATTCCTTCAAAGTCAAATTCATATCTATTAATTATAGTCTGTGGCTAAATAAAGCAATTGTGTTTCTTTGAGCAATGACAATGGAGTGCTGTTAGGAAAGAAGCAACATAGAAGTCAAGTATTTTTGTCCCTGACCAGTTAAAAGTTTTGGGCTTTTCTTTCTTGTGGGGTAAAATAGTCATATGATGATACAGGAAGCTTGCTAAATTTAAAAGCTGTGAGAGAGTGAAAGGGAAGAATGCAGTGTTATTGTGCAGGTTTGGCTGTAATCCATGTACACACACACACACACACACACACACACACACACACACACACACTAAAATGCTGTAAATGCAACCGGACATTTCCCATCACTGCGCTGAACAGAGCCTAGCAGGGAACGTGTAATCAAGGCACAGGGGAACGATGGGGCCCATTGACTGAGGAAGAGCCTCAAGGTTTGATGATGACACTGGTCAAGGTAGCAAAGTAGGGATTAGTATACCAAAGTGACCAGTTGATAAAGAGCAGCAAGAGAAGCAAAAGGAGTCATCAGATGGACACAGATGATGAGCATGAGTCAAAAATATCACCCAAAAAGGATATATGGCTGCACAATTAAGAAGTTCATCTTATAAATCTGATGATAGAGACACACTTGCAACTGAACCTCAGGCAGGTGCTCACACAATTACACACAGATGCTAATAGCGGCTAGATGCCATTTTTGCTCTGATCTAATCTGAGACCATCAAGTCTGCTAGCAGCCCTAATCCTTGGCCTCCTAACGGCTCCCATTAGAATGTGCGCACACACACAGAAACAAAACATTTAAATAGAAATCGGGTTCTAAAAGTCATGTTTTAGATCCCACACTAATATCAGGTTTTACCAATGACAAAGTAAAGCCTTACAAGTGCCCTGTAAAATAACAAAAAAAAATCAAATGGGCAACAGGATGCCACTAAATAATCTCATTTAGTTTGACAGCGTATAAAATGAATATTACAGAAGAAGAGTTACCCTGGAGGTACGTGCAGACTGATGTCTTTGTCAAATGGCCTGGCATGCTTAATGGGATGAGAAAAGGCTAATCTGATTCTATATCAGACAGGCGCTAGGGGCATCCCATTTAGCCACCCACTGTGCTGCTAGCACACCGACTTGCTTTACTTTGCGTATTGATGGCAACTTGACAACATTTTTCCTTGCAGAGGGATTAGAAAAAAAAAATAGAAGCGGAGCTTTTTTTTTTTCAATGCTAAGGATTTAAAACAACTGCAATGGTTTGAGTATTATCCTGCATACATGAATAAAATCACAGTTAAGTCCAAAAGTATTTGGTCAGTGAGATATTTGAGTCTGCCTTTGAGAGTGCTACTAGTTGAACTTGGATGTAAAATGATTTGGTCTGACGAGCCAAGAGGATGGAAAAAAAAAAAAAAAAAAAGAAAAGCCCCACTGATGTGATGGAGGACCAGATCAGGGCTAATCACGCCTCGTCAAGGGTGTGAAATTGAGCCGCAGTTTGGGAATCTCCTAAAATTCCCATTGGCCATCTCACCTCTGCTTGTGCTCTTTCATTTTCCTTCTCTTTGTTCCGCAACTGGCTAGTGAGGCGAGGAGGTTCGTCGTTCTGTCACAAAGCTGAGGGAGCGGGGATTTGGAAACTCTTGAGCCGTGGGAACATTTATCCTCATCCTGCAGTTATGCATTGCTCATTAAATCAGTTGTGCGTGCATAGAGTATATTTAAGGATGATGAAATGTCCCTTGGTCAAAAGGGTAGGTTGCAACTAGACACACAAAAGACTCATCATTTCATAAATAAACGCTAAACACTTTTGGATTTAACGAGCTCAAATGGACAAACTTTCAGAAATCATACCTGGCTGATGAAATGATGATTTGGACCACAAACCTTTTTTTCCTTTTACTCTTTGACCAAAAGTTATATACATATAAATATATTTGTATGTTTTATTCATTTTATTTGTATATGTTTTCAGATTTTTTACGATACGTTTGCATAAAGAGTAGACAGAGTAAACAGAGTTGACTGTTGGGAATACATTTGGGTCGTTAAATGTATTTCAGTGCTTCTGATATTATTTAGTCCAGCTGAAAACAGCACGCAGGGCCAGACCACCCATCGTCATTTTGGACTTTAGGACCATGTGACTCGGAGTAGCAACCTCTGACGCGACAAACCAAAAGCAGCAACCACAACGTGCATATTAAGATTTACAAATTACAGTCCAGCATTTGATCATGTAAATGAATTACAATTATTCCGATTCAATAGTGATACACGACGAGACCTCACTAGGTGATGGAATTATATGCGCAAAAGAACGACAACTCATTACACGGTGTTTTGAGACTCTTCAAAGTTTTCCACCCACCGATAGGACTGAGTGTGTGTTCTTACATGTGCCTTCATCTTTATTTTACTGGAGCACAGATCACAGCAATTGATACTATTGAGGCAGCCAATTAAGTGACAGAGGAATGCATCTTAAAGCTGACAGGCGCTCCAGGCGTAGCGTGCGTAGGAGAGAAATCATTTGCAGGGACACGTACATGCATTGGGATTTAAATGTGAATGCAAATGAGTACAAAAACACACAAAAAAAAACCGGGGTTGGATCATGCATAAATCTACATTTCCTGATCTGTGTCACTCTCTTGGAAATCCTTCTGGCTTCAGTTGTAGCTCACATCGAGTGCATTTGTCACCATGTGAGCTATGGAGTCCATACATCAGAACACAATGTCTGTTCCCAGGGCCATTTCACCCTTTTGGAAAGGTCAAACATTCTAACTTCTGGTAAGGACGATAATTCTTCTTTAAGCATCAAGCTGACAAAACCTTGACCCCTTTCATTCCAATAAAGAGCAGTATACATTTCAAGAAGTAATCAATACCTAAAACATGAAGCCCATCCATCCATCCATCACTGAGGTCAGGAGTTTCAAAAATGATCATCCTCAGCCACTTTGCATCTGTTCTCATGCACAAACACGTACGGATGTGGCCGAGAAGCTTTTTGTGACAAACTGTGTCAGATGGGAAGATTAATGAAGCGCATCCCCGGGAGACACTCATTCAACATTCGGGGAGCCCTCGAGAACAGTCAACACATCGGTCACTCTGAAGCCCTCAGATGACTTCCTCATTCATTACCAATGACAAAAAATGGACCCCAAAAGTTTTATTTAGAGCAGCACTTTCAAAATGCAACATAACCGCATCATACAATGGAAATGTATCTTGCAGTGAATACTCAAGATAACACCTACAACTTTGTGGAGGATTATTCTTTATGATCATGATTAATCACTAAAAAAAAAGTGTTGCCAGATTTAGAATATTTAAGTGATTTCATAAAAATGTGTGGATGAATGTGATCCATAAAAATAAACATCTGTTCCAGCACATAAGAGGAAAATAAAGTCCCAATGGATTAGACAGCTGCCCTTACTCCACAGAGAGGAGTTAACACGTGTTAGTGCAGCTCCCTCCCCACCAAGCATCACACGGCCCCTTGCCACATCCGCAAAGAAGACCTTCATCCCGTGCCTACCGGAACCTCCAATATCATTCACCCCACAAAGACGCACGCACGAATAAAACAGATAAACTTACGGGCTGTTGGCAAAGCTCCCCGCACACAGTTGACGTTGCAGAAAATCCACCAAGCCGCCACAAACAATGTCAGTCCTCCTACAGGACGGTGCATCTTCACGGTTGGCGTGGAAGCAGCGAAAAAGGAAAAGCAGCAGAGCCACACTCTGTCTGTCCGTCCGTCCGGCTGGCTCAGCAGTTGAAGAGCGGAGGAGAGGAGTGATGCTGCGCTGCACTGACTCTGCCTCCCTCTGTTTTCTCTCTCTCCACTTTACAATGAAACCTTACAGGGATTCTCAAAGGGGAGAGACTGGGAGGAGGTAGACGCCACAAGCCCCAACGTTGCGCCGAAAGCGTGTCACCCACCGCGCAGCTGATAGAGGCGCTCCGGTGCGCTGTCCGTGGTGCTGAACTTATCTCGCTTTAACTCCCTCCCTCCTTTTCTCTCCCTCAAATACCTCCGCTTGCAACCACACAGTGCCCCCCCCCTCCCTCCTGCTCTAAGCGATGGTAGCCCGTTAGACTCCCCCTCCACACACACACACACACACACACACACACAGACACACACAAACATTGTTCCACTACAAGCACCCGTTGACAAACTGCGGATTACGACAAAGACTCAAAAAGCCATTTGACAAGAAATTGCATGCCTGCTTGATGATCAATGAAATGTTTTGCTCGGACCCAATAAAAACTGCCTCGAGACACAAAACCGATTTATCAAATTGATAAACACTACCAAGAATAAATAGTATACTGTATAATGAATGGTATCATTCTACATTGTGCTCCTCTTATGTAGTAGTGAATCGCCCCACCATTGAAATATTGCTACCTGGGGAGTTACGATGGAGGTCTGTGTGTTTGTTGCGTAATATCCCAAAGAGTAAATTCTGAATGATCAACAGGTTGCTACCAAGTAGTGAGCTCTATGACTATATACTATAAATCAAGAATCAATTTTCCACATTCAATAAATTTCTTTCCGGTCAATTAAATTGATTGTTGTGCCTCTAACATAGGCATGCAACACATTTCCGTTTAACCCATGAAAATAATAGAACCATTCGATATGCATCATTAAATACACTCTGTGTCTGTGAAATGCTAAAGGGCAGTTGCAAGAGTTGAGTGCCTTGATGAAGAGCCATACGATGGGGCCATGATTATTAGACACCGTTCTCAGTAATCAGTGTCGATAATTGTATCTTGAAGGACCCCGGGGTGAAATGTGATGCATTACATGGCTGCAACCAGCAGAGGCAGTATTGAATCGGTCTCAGCAAGTCTCCAAAGTGCATGTGAAACAAATGAAACGACTCCAATCCAAACAAAGTTGAAATCTAAAGTCCCAGCCATCTTACAAAGCGTCAATAAAATGGACTGAGACTCAAACTAAAGGAAGATAAGAATAGAAATCCTACACTACAATGTCAAGCTGTTAAACAATTACCGTAATTTTCGGACTATAAGTCGCACCGGAGTATAAATCGCACCAGCCATAAAATGCCCAAAAAAGTGAAAAAAAAACATACATATTAAGTCGCTCCTGAGTATAAGTCGCCCCCTCACCCAAACTATGAAAAAAAACGCGACTTATAGTCCGAAAATTACGGTAGACACAAAAGAATTGAGAGAAACTAACTTAACAGCAAAACAAAATCAGAAATCCCAAAACAAAGCACTAGAAAACAATATTACCTATCAATATAATCCCCAGCCTTTTTCTTATTCTCTCCACTGCTTGTTTGTCATGTCACAAGCATTCTACTGACTGCACTGTCAGTAAGGCAGAACTTTTTTTCCCCTCAAGACGCACAAATGGGTTAGTCAATATGACATGCGTTGTAATTTCCACCCATCAGTCATTTCATGACAGTTATGGCAGCAAACTAAAAATAGTTGATGACAGTAGTGACTAATGCACCATGTTCTGCTTTCCCAGATTTTAATACACAACTAATAAGCAGAAACAAAGAGATGGGTCATTTAAGCTTTGTGGGAAGAGTTCGTAATTGATTCAATATTACTGTCGCAGGTGTCTCTCAAGTAATTTGCCATATTCCGACAAATTACGCTTGCCTTCATTCACCACCGTTAAGACATCGACAATGAAAATACCGCGTCTTTTTTTTATTCGGCTGAAATGACTGTAAAGCCTTCAAAGATGCTTTTATTCGGCTTCAAAGATGCATTCAGCCATGTATAATGGTTGACATAAAAAACAAAAACATTGACAGGTAAAGGAAAAGCGGGTTACTCTCCTGCTGTTACTGTTTATTCATCTCTTCAAAATGTTTTGAAAGGTAATCTCCTGAAAAAATAAAATAAATCAAGCCTTATGCACTTGAGATGACCAACAACACACATAAATTAGATGCAGTTATGAGAAACCTAGCAAAATATTTATCAGCGACCTTTGATGTCAATCGTCGCAGGGGTCATTTGCATACGCTCGAAATAGAACACAAAGTTGGAAAATTTGCATCTGCATTTGTGAAAAATTAATTGTTTTTCTGCTCATTGAAAAACAAATCACTACGCATGTCTAACAAATCACTAACTTATTCCGTATGTTAATTAACGTGGGAAACTTTGTCTGTGTGGCAACTATAAAAGCTCTTCCGTGTTTTGATCTTGCACAAATTTTGAAGACTCGCAAAACCCTCAGGGAGATCTACCTCTTGACATGCAAATGGAAACATCATGCACCCACATATTTACTCAAACAGGTCACCGTTCTCTCCGAATCAACAAAAATACAAAAAGAATTTGCACACGCAGAACATCAAACTAGAAATCTGTCACAGCATCATAGCACTACGTTCCAAAATTTGGAGCTAATAAGAATTCCCTTAGGGTGAACTCACATTTTTTTTGTATTATTATACTAATATAGCTGCGAGAGCAAACAGTCACATGACACACACACACACTTTAGTTATATTGAATTGTTTGATACAAACGGATGTTGCAATGTAGGCCACTTTCCATTATCGTCTCTGCAAAAATAATTTGAAATTCACGGTGTGTTCCAGACATCCAAAGACGAAAGTAATGTTACGTTCTAGAGCAGTTGGAGGAATTTCTATCGTCTCGGAAAAACAAAAGGCAGACACAATCTCTTGTTACAAGCCAGATTGGCCTTTTAATAATGTCACTGCATAATTGGTTTGTGAAGCATTTGGTGGACTTAACGGAAAGAGCCTCTGGGAATCAACCAGGGCAAAAAGTCCAGGCAGAGCAAGAAGAAATCACCTTTCACACCTTTCTCCTCCAGTGTGACAATAATTCCAAATTGGCGAACCGTCTACTCTCTCCCCTTCACGCTGACTACTGGATTTTTTTCACTCAATTTTGATTAACCTTTGATTAAGCTTTTTCAATAAAAGTGATGAGCACATAAAAAGCATTTACCATATTTAACTCTGAGCATTGTGACATTAAGGCTCTGGTTATGATGGGGCTCAAACAGCACATATGCATTATGTGTTGTCTTTTATAAAAGCTTTTATTGGATTTCTTCAATTTCAAACATCGATTAGCGCATCGATTGTTGAATCTACGCATCCTGAAGCAAAATTGCGGAGGGAATATGCCACTGAAGCAGCAGAGTGAGTGGCATTGTTTATTCGGTCGCAACTACCTTGAGGTCATAAGAGAAACAGTTGCTAAGATGCAGACTTAGGACACATTTATGGCGATCAATAGGACAAACAAAAATAGCACTTCACAACGATTGGATTGTCCCGTCCCGTTACAAGTTTCTGTGACTTTCAATTTGTCCCATCACCTTAACAAGTCACTTGCATAATATGTTTGGCACACTTTTTGGGAAGATTTCCTTTGCTAATATTATGTGACACATTTCTATATTGCTATTTAAAAAAAAAAGACAAGTAATCCTAAAAACGACATTGTGCAATGGAGTTAAAAAGATAAATGCATATTTAAACAGAAAGAAATATTGATATTTAAAAATTACAAATCCAACTTGGTGTAATAAATTGATTTATATTAATCTAGTGTTGAAAACTTATTTTTTCTATTAGTGACCATGACCTGGCCATTGCTAATGGCTGGTCACATTAGAAAGAGTTTTCATCATCTCAAGTGCCATGGCGAACCCAAACCCCGACATTGCCTTGTAATTAACGAGCAGTACGATAATGATTTCATGCACATGTGCTACTGACTGATTAAATGTTTAGGGACTGCGTTATTGGGTCACGATGATTCTCATTGATGATTGAATGTTCTCACTCTGATGAAGAGGCTGTGTGGTGACACGTGTCCAAGCAGGTGTGTGGCTAAGCCCAGTGGCTAATCAGAATTCCAAGGTTGATTGCCGTCAGCATTAAGGGCTGATTGTGCTTATTCATGAAGTGAGGCAAAGGAAGATTTGAATATAATATAGCAATAAAGATTTGCCAACTGTATCGGCAATACATGGGAGAATGCGAACGGTTGTCCATGACGGAGAGAAGTTTCCTCAGTGATTCCTGGTCCCTAACTGCTTCCAACATCTCCATCTTTAGTTCCACCGTGTCAGCAGTTTTCCTAATGAGTTTATTGATTTTTTTGGGTGTTGTTTTTGCATCTCTGACACTGGTGCTGCTCCCTCAGCAGACATCAGAAAAGTAAATCACTTTTTCGACCGCAGACTCCAACATCATGCTGCACAAGCTGCCTCAGGAGATGGAGTCCACTTCTTGTACATTGACGTTGGTGGGCCATTCCAGTCTATTATTCAAGACCACCCCCAAGACCCCAAGGCTGAATGGTAATCCACAACTAGCTCACGTGTTGCTATTGTTTAAAACCAGATTATTTCACCAATCCGTCAAGTCATCTACCAGTTCTCTGTGCAATTCATCCTGTGATCTGACACCAACCTCCCACCAGTTCTTGACTCTTCTTGACTCCTAATAAATCCTCCAATCGGAAGCGGGGGTGCATCTTTTGTCTCGTCTCTTTTATTGTCTCAAGTTGCTTAGTGGGTAAACTGGTGAAAGGAGGATAACATGGAGTCCAGCCTGCAGTTATTAAAATCCCTAGTTATGATGGTAAGAGCCTCTGGGTGGAGGATCTGTAACCTGGCAACAGCTGTGTGAATTGTATTACGAGCCACCGCTTTTGGAGCAGATAGTGGAATGCAGTGTCCCAAAAGTGTGTGCACTTTTTTTTTCTTGCAATTTCATTTTTCGGTGGGATTTAGACAGACTTGAAGCTATCACAATTTGACACTTTAGACAGCTTGGAGATTTTTTTTTTATATCGGTACCTTGTCCATATCTCGTAAATGTCCACTAGAGCAGCGATGCATATTTTCCGCCTGGCAAGAATTTTACGGTTCAGCGCCCATTTGAAAATGTCAAAAGCTTCCACGGAGAATTTCCATATGTATCGATCAATTTCTTGGTCAACTTGAACACATTAGAGAAATAAAATTGGTCGCCGGGATGATTTGGAAATGAACAAAATGCGCCTGAAGCTGTCAACGGGCATTCCTAGTGAGTGTATCCATTTTGAAAGGCCTCTGCATGTTTTTCAGCTACTTTTGTTTGAACATTTCATCTCTGTGTTTTCAAACAGTCTCTTGAAGACTACATGGCGTGCAGCTGAGAGCAAACTCGAAGGCTGTCCAGCTCATTTTGCTCAGTCTTGTCATTTTTGCAATTTCATTGTGCAAGGCACAGATTCAAGACACCCTGTGACAGATGTGGCAATAGGTACAGAACTCTTTCAAATCAGTGCTTCAGTTTTATTTACAGAACCAGAAATGTTTGTGACTTGCCATAAAAAAGTTCTGTGCACTTAAACTGAAAATTTACCTCCATTCTGGAGGTCACGAGGACTCCTAATCCATCATGATTGGCTTCCTAGTGGCTACTTGCGCAGCTTTTCCTTCTTGACCTTGGGCATCAATCATTATCAAGTCTACAGGTATGATCCTGTATTTTGCTTTCCGACTATTGAAACCCCGCAGACACACACGAGCTCGAGCATTGATTGCTCATGCTGACTAACAAGCTACTCTTGGCTAGACAAAATCATATGAAAGCGCTCGCAGTCAGCAGGATCCTTTTGGTAGAATTATTCTATGAATAGATGGGAATTTGCTGAACCATAGAACCCGTTGTGGATTTATTTCACCAAGGTGCAAAAACATAACAAGCAGTGATCAAACGAAGGAATCAGTGCAACACAATGACAACAGGCATGATGAAGAGACTCCGCCCATCAACGCCAACCAAGGAGACAAAAAAACACAAAGAAACAGGAAGATCATTTCATATTTCTCTATTTCCCCACTGAGAACCTGCTGAGCTATTATAGTTTACATCCTCGTCTAAATACAGACATTTGCAAGGCTCAAAATTTGAAGTGCTTATTCCCACATTTATATATTTCCCCAGTCCCAAAATGTTCATCCTCATTATTTCCTCCAGGAGCCCAAACTCACCCGGCACTTTGTCTTCTAATAAGACTGCACCTCATCATTTTCACTTTGCCCGCACATCATTTTATTATTAGAAATACTTAAAGGGTTGAAAGTAATTTGTTTGTCCTCTCGCTCCCACGTAGGAAGACTGATGAATCAATCCAGTGTAGGACTTAGGAGTAAGCGGCCAACGCTGATGGAAGCTATAGACTTTTGCAATTACTTCGTAGGTGAAAGAGCATCATATTCTGTATTTCTGCACAGTGTACGTATATAATAAGACTTTTATTCACTGGCGAGTTGGAAGGCCAGACTGATTTCACAGCCATGTTCTACTAACTTTAATGAAATATATTTCTTTTGGTGCAAAAGGTCACAAAATGTACAAAAACATCTTCCATTCATGTTCTGACTTTGCTGCTGACTTGGTAGCAGTAAGGCACAAACACAAAATGAGAAACAAAGTGTTGACTGAAGTCTAGATTAAAAAAAGATATATTTCATGCAACTACTAATTTCAAAACTTTAACAGATCATATTGGATTTTATCATCTGCTCCTTATGTAGGTGTGATGTCTTAATTGATTTATTTATTTTTAATAAATATACAAAATGTTTTCCCAAAACCTCAGTCGACCAGTCATTAACGCATCAATTCAGCTGACCTCATTTTTACCACCTGATTTACAAATATTAATCTAACAAATACGAACCGCAAAAAACAGCAATCAAAAATATTATACCAATTTGTTTCAACCCGTTTATGAACATCATATAATTCATTCCGACATAATTTCTCATTTGCCCGATTTGGACTTTGTGTACTGGAAGTGGTGGCTTAATGTAATGTAATGCTTTATGATGCAGTTTAGATTGCTGAAATTTACCTCCAGGTGTTCCTGCAGATGTCACTTGCTGGCAATTTTAATTCATATTTACTGTATTTACTAAACGGTGAACAGATGCTTTTTTGTTCTGGGTGGTTATTAAAACCAATTATCACAAGATTAGCAACCTAAACGTTGCAGTTGTGCTTGTAATTTGTATTTGTGTAGGAATAAATGTTGGTTATGTCTCCTTCAAACAGTTATCGGAGCTGTAACGGAAGATCGGACAGAGCGCGTTTGCTTTTTCACACAGAAGTCATAAATGGCGCAATTGTGACAGTTAGCGTTTTATCCCAGCCTGTCCATCTTTCCCCGGTAAGTGACTGTTTCATATTGTTGATTGGTGTGTCAAAATTGATGAACTGCATTTCGTCACACACTCTGATTGGTTCTGGCTCCACATCTTCATGCGATTTTGACACGTACCGTAATTTTCGGACTATAAGTCGCACCGGAGTATAAGTCGCACCAGCCATAAAATGCCCAAAAAAGTGAAAAAAAAAACATATATATGTAAATAAGTCGCTCCTGAGTATAAGTCGCCCCCCCCCACCCAAACTATGAAAAAAAACGCAACTTATAGTCCGAAAATTACGGTAGGTTGAATTTTGTCCAACTGTCACATCTATTCCCATGTTTGCAATGATTTTACAATCATTACATACAATGGGTTTATGCAATATCTTATTTTCCGCTCCAATATATACAGAAGCTGAACTTTGGCGATATTCAAATCATCTTATATTTTAACGTTAGAACAGGACCCTGCGACTGTTCCAATTTCAAAGTGTCTGGTCTTTGAAGCCGGTTATCTTCTCTCAGCACTGCTTCTGTTTTTAAAATTAATCCACACATTAATAATGTCAGCATTTTTCTTCTCTGCAATATGACAAGAAGTGATTAGAGAGTTTTATTGCTGAAGGATTATTTCTTGCGCTCCTAGTACTTTAGGTCCTGTCACATTCACATTTTTGAAACAGAAAAGTACTGAACACTACATCTTCACTGTCTGTCAAAATATCAGCGGTGTCAAAATCAGTTTTTGTTGTAAGTCGAAAATAGGAAAGCTCAACATTACAGGTAAACTTCATTTCACTGTCTAAACTTTTGAATGCAGACATCCAACTGTTCACTGCTCCGGTACATTTGAAATATTTCTAAAGAACCGAAAGCAGATCTGGACTTGCGGATGACGCCGCTCCATATTTTTCAAACTCCTCTACTAAGGGTGAAAAAAAAATAGCAGATGAATGAGGTGTATCTCAATCAATTCAGAAGAGGATTCACTTATATCTCAAGGTATTATTGTATTTCTTCTTTCTGACACTCACTCTCTAAATGACGTGCCCATTTTGTATCGTGTGAGGAAATCACGGAATTCACAACAAGCTACTGCTGCACATCCCATTGCTTTGTCATGGTTCATTCAAAGTTGGCAATGCTTTTTCTAGTCATTCTCCTTTGCAGTGAATCATTTCTGGTGGTTCTAGTTGCCCTGAAATAAATGAACTTGGCTGTGGGCTTCTTTCTCTGTTCCTGGCATTTGGAAAAAAAACTGATTGCATTAGTTTTTTCCCCCCTACAACAGGGAGACAAAATGTGCTCCATAAATGGCCACTTCCTGAGGTTGCTATTGTGTTTCATTATGAAAATCAATTTGTTGCCATTCATTGGCAGCCTTTCAATTATCATTAGGCTGATGGGCGAAGGAATACTCAGAAATAGGAATATGGTGATTGGATTCAGATGAAAGAAATACATAAGCCTTTTGCAGCTGTTTACTGTCACGATACTCATTCCATATGAATGGTTAACCATTACCAATCATAATTATCATTAATATTCTATAAAAAGATGGCAGTAGAAAGAATATTTATTTATTTATTGTTAATGTTCTGTTATCATTTGTAAATCAATCTATTGGTCATTTGTTTGATATTTGGTTATTTTTGTTTTGAATGGAAGGCATTTTTTTATATTTTATATTGCACTACATTATTTTATTTGAATACTTATCAGTCTTGTTCTATTACCTTGCTATTTCAACTCATTTTCACATTGTATAATGTCACTTTCAGAGGTAGAGCACTAAGTTCATTACAAAATAATAATCATCCTCATACTATTATAATAATACTCAGAATAATCACAGTCAGGTCATTTCAGCTATGACATTTACAGATAATTCATTTCGTACTACGTAACTTTTTTTTTTTTCTCTCTAGAGTCAAAAGCAAAATGAAAAATCTGCCCTCGGTGGCGAAGATGGGTCAGCGTGACACATTTTACTTATAAATTATGGCAAGAGAAAGTAATATGTATTGAGTTGGAATGGATCAGTCAGGCGACACATTAGATTTTTTTTTTTTTTGGCCTAGTTTCCCTCCAGCTTGTTAAAATCAATTGTCTGGACAATCTGTCACCCAGCTTGGAACTGGTTCCCCAATGAGGCCTGTGATACACACACACAGACACACACACACAGACAGACAAGAGCACTGACCACCCATCCTCAAGCTAAACAAATAAAACCAAGCGGAGCAAACTGCAAAGATAAAAGTGTTTGGTTAGCGAATTAACAGTGATGTGTTTCTCCAGATTCCCTTTACACGGTCATAATCCAAACATAAACTAAAAACAAAAAAAGGAATAAAAATAGGACTTTATTTCTAAAGCGCTTTGACAAGCGGCTAAGATTCAATGCTCTTTTCTGCTTGACGGAAAAGGCCATTTCTGTCTGACATACTTTGCCAGTCTTTACTTTAACCTTTAAAGAAAAACCCACAGACAACAGATCCACAGCACAAATAAAGCCGCTTATAGAGTCCCCTTTAGCTGACGGGATCACTTTTAACACCATACTTGATATTAAGACGCCCAAACAAGAGCAGCGTGTCCCTTTGCCTTGTGGAACTTTTATTTTGATTTTGCTCAAATCAGTCAGTTCAATACTGGCCCTGTATTGCCATTATACAGCAACTGGGATGATTTGGGCGATGCCACGACCCACACAAAGGCCCAAACATCGGCGCACACACTTGCATGGACGTGCTGAAACACATCCCCCACACTCCAGTACCCTTTATAGCTCAACGAGTGTGTTGGTTGTGTCCTCATCTCTCCTTGTCTCTGCTGTAGTTAATGACTTCTGCCTAATGTCTCCATAAGCTCTATTGAGAGGAATGAATGCCAGGAAACACTGCAGGCCACATCACATTTCTGCCTCCCTCTGCTAAACTGCACGACACTATTGCCCGCAGTAATTATCTCCACGCAGGAAAGAAATTCAATCTGTGCATATGTGTGTGTTTATATGAATGCACGTGTGGTTCCACAGGGCATGCTCAAGGGCCGTTATGTCTGAAAGGAGTGATTATTCGAATCCATGTCTATAGAAATGCAATATTTGTGTATGAGCTGCACTTCAGTTCGTTATTGCATTTATTTCGAGAAACACTGTAGCCTATATGTTTATATTGCAAGGAACAATTGAGAGTGAAACATCTTTAATGAGCATGGGAACAAGTTCCAGAAATACAAGCATCTCTGCAGCGAGTGCTAAGATTGTCTCTCTGTTGCTTGTTTGGTTACCGGCTCCCGCTATTGCTGAGAATGGACAACAGAAACTCAGGCTCCCTGCATCTCCCAAACACATAATAAACAAAAGCTTTACTGCCGGATGCTGAAGAAAACGGTCCTAGGTCGTCGGCGAATTTGCTTCGTGTGATAACAAGAGAGACCGAAACGTTCTGGTACGCTACAATTTAACGAGCTGCGTTCTCTCGGGAGAACAAAAGTGTCTACCAGTGTCTAAGAAGAATACCAGTTTTGAAAATCTATTCAAGGGAATACCAGCTCTTGCGTTAACAATTGAACAAATGGATCATGGTTATGCTATAATGTCATTGATTATATTCCACCCAACCATAACCGGGTCACAGCGGCATCAGTCCCAGCCTTTGCTGTTTAACCAAAATTACTGACCGCGGGGATCTATGACTTCTTCTTAGTGAGTTCCAGCCTGATGTTGAGAAGCTTATGTCCCTGCACCAAGCACATCCATCCCATTAATATTAAGTGTGAGACAATGAAGGTTACTGGTGGAATGTTTATTTACCATTCTATGTTGCTGAGACAGGAATTCACTGTGGAGCCAAGGGGGCGCCAGCCTGCAAAAGTTTGGGAACCATTGCCTTAAACAAATCCTCCAGCTGAGGCTGGATATCACTTCAGACCTAATTATAGTCACCGAGCTGTTCACAGCCAACCATATAAACAGAGCTAATACAGTGTGACTGTCTTGTGTGATGGACAGCAACAACAAAAAAAGAATACATTAGATCTCCAGTTCAGTTGGAGGTGACGGCTGTGTTGGCATTTTTCCCGTCATCTTAGAAATGGCATCAGACAGAGACGGATGTGAAAGTCTTCTCTGGTTTCACTCATTTCTCATAGTTAGCAACGACACGTACGATTTTGACTTTACACTGACAGAAAGTTCCCAACACATTTCAGGTTCCATTTAGGAGATGGGTTTGCATTTCTGCAGCCTTCTCTCCAAAAGAGAAAACCTCCACATTTAAAGGCCAATAGGATGGTGCTTTATAATTAAGACTACTTGGGGAACTGATATATTTTATTTCCAGATGAAAGCGTAATTTTTGCCATATTGGTGAAGAAAGAAGGACCGGACAATTACCCGGAAGATGTCATTATAGTACAACTGATAAGAAAGTTAGATCCTGCCGTCTTGCAGCTGACAAAAAAATCTTTTCATCACCAAGGAGCCGGCAGGGAGAATAGTCCATAGTACTATTGATAGCCTGATCACCGCAGGGTTGAGAATGCTGAGTATCTATTAACTACAGTGCAAAACGAGAATATAATATGTGATCACTGCCCGGAGGTGGGAGGTAAGGCTCCTATCGGATCTTTTATATTGTTGTCAGCACTATGGCGACATGGAGGAAGAGGGAAAAGTTGATTGCTGTCTACTGCAGCGTAAGTCAAGTGCAGGGGCTATCAACAGGGGGTCCAGCCTTGTAATGCCAGGGGGCTTGGACAAGATCGGAATCCCTGGTGAGTAAAGGCTGGATTTGACAGATGTGCTAAATCTTTTTAGTGGTTTTGGGAATGGTGAGGTTGCTGCTGGGCACGCTGGAAGTCTCAACAGAGAGGGACAAGGGTCAGGAATGCGTACTTTGATGTATGGTGCACGTGGATCAGGCAGAATATTTCAGGTGGATTTCTATTTTCTTTTTCCCCCCAGTTCTGCATTAAATGTAAATTTTAATTGCATCATCACGCATATGAGACTGTTGTGTTTGTTTTACCCTTGAACGGCTTTTATTTATTTGACTTTTTAGAGCCCAATTAACCTGATGGAAAAGCGAATTTCACAATCAAAACGCATCTCCACAAGAATTATGACACATCTGTGACTTCATTTGACTAATCCCTGACTTGGTGGAAAGTATCAAAGATAGCAAAGAGTGCTGTATGTAAACTTTCAACTTTTATCTCTTCCCAATTCCCACTTGGACTTTTTCTTAATACTTTATAATATCCTTCCATTTCCGAGGAGGAGGGATTGGTGCTGCCTCAGCAGCAGGCAGACAAAAGCGGCGAGGAACATGGACAGACATTCAGGGGCTTAGTGTCTATGCCAGGATGACCTCATATTGTTCCAAATGCTCACGGGACTAAAAAAAGCACCCATAGCGGAGGAGCCTTGGCTTAGCGCGTAATACGTTGAATTTCTTACAGACGCAGACCACCCCCACAAGTTCACATCATTTCTCACTTGTTCGCTCTAATTCTTCCATCCCTTTCTCCGGCATTATTCTTTTGTTACCTTTGGTTGCACAAATCTTCAAATCAATTTCCTGGTGGGATCATGTGATCAATGTAATAATGCGTGTGCATCTTATTGTGAGATAAGTCAAAGGGTTTTTGCGAATGATTGCAAAGGTACATGAGGGGGAAAGAATTAAGACGTGATGCGGCAAAGAGAAGTGTTGCATAACGCTTAATACGTTGAGTAATTGCGCATCACTGTAAATGCTAATTTGGCGTCGTGACTGCTTGGTTGATTCACAGATGAGAGTTTTAAAGTTGCCAGCTTTAAATTCCAAACCCACCTCATGTCAAACAGATAAAAGCAGAACTGTGGTTGGAAAAATAAACCCAACAAATAAAAAGGCTCACACAATAACCGAGCACAAGCAAACGTTCGACCACTCGCTAATTAAATGTCAAGCGCAATCATTTCTCGGAAATAAATAAATGTTTAAGTGTTAGAGCCGCACCGTGATGGAAATCGGGCTCGGGAGCTGACAAGTTCGCAGAGTTGGAGAGGCAGAAGAAATATAATAGAAACAAAGAGGTGTTAAAAGAAAAAAAGGTGATGGTTGACTCTTTGGGGATATGGAAGCACGCCTGAAGTGATAAAGCACATTTTAGTTTCAGTGAGGGAGACATGGATGGATTGTGATGTAGTAAAGGTGTCTGCACTCCAGAAGTAGTTTGTTTCTCCAACAAGACACTCAGTTTCTTAAGTTGATCAAAATTACCATTTAGTCCACATCCTGTATTTTGTTTTTCATGGTATATATTTATTTTCGAATTATGTTACAGAAAAGCAGAACCTGATAGTTAATTGGAATTGAAAGATGATACCGTCTCACTAATATATAAAACTAACGACATAATTACTGATATTTTAAAGGTGTGTTTTTATAACACTGTCTGAGACATTATGGAAATAAAGTACATTGGTAAGAGATGAAGAAAGAATAAAAGAAGTCCGATGGATTTAAGTCAATAGGAATGTGGGTGATGTGTCCTCGGTGGGTTGCATATAGAATAAAACAGAAGAAATATAAGAGTGACTCATTTATAACGGCAACAGGACCTCATCCGAATCCCAGCATACCAAAACAATTTTGGTCATAACTCATTTATCCGCACATCTATTTTAATCTGGAATAAGATACCCCTTCAAATCAGATCCGCCACCTCTATTATGCAATTTAAACGGCTATACACATATTTCTTAATAACAAATCAAACTTGCACCCATTAACAATAAGATATATATATATATATATATTGTATATATTGTATTGAAATGTATGTAATGTTATAGGAACCTGCTGTAAAACAGTTCTTGAACTGAGTCAGGCCAGTCCATGAAACTTTGATGTTACATGTCGACCTTTCCTTTAAAAAAAAAAGAAAGAAAGAAAGAAAGAAAGAAAACAGGACAATTAAAGTGATGGAGCTTGAAAAGTGCTTGTCAGCTTGCGGGTGGCTGCCTCTGCGTTGATGCTTTCAATTTACTCCGTAGGATTTTGTCAAGTGGTTTTAAGTAGCCTACTTTAATAAAACTAATTCTGATGATTTTATTTTTTTTTACACCCACTCGACTGAATCAAAGTGAGTAAATTAGACAATAAAAGTTTTCCCAGTGTATTAAGGCTTTGTGACGAGAGCATGGGCCGTTCGGCGAGGACCAGATGGCTTTTTAAATGGTGTGCTTGTCGAACGGTCTGCCGGGCGGCCATCTTTGTCATTATTCAAACAGAGAATCATTTGCATCCCTCGAGTATTTGATATTTGGTTGAGATTGAAAGTTTTTGCCTCTAAGATGTGTTCCCATGGAGAGGAAAGTGTGATGCATATCAAAATGCTGTTGCCTGATTTGTTTGTTTCCCATTTGTGTCTTTTAAATCTCATAAATGCACAGCGAGCACCTGTTATCTCCTGCTTGCTCTCAATATGCCACCCATCTTTTATGAGGCGAGATATGAGAGAAAAATATTTCATTGCTTGGGGACTCTTCTCACTGTAATATATTTGTATCTTGTTCTCCTTACACCCAGTTGGAGCATGATATATGCATGGCATTGACAGCAGTAATGCTTCATATTTGAAATCTGCAAATAATCTTCCTTCATTGCTTATTTTTCTTGCCCCCCCCCAACCACCCCCTTCTTTTGGATGTTATGAAATTCTCTGCTTATATTCATCAAGCATTCCCCTTGGGGAATCATGACGCCATAGATCAAGTCGTAGGGGAAAAAATAACTCAAACAGAAATATAAAACGGCAAAAAAATGATTATTTGTTTGTTCATCTATAGCAGGGATCTTCAAATTGGTGTAGCGACGATCGTGCAGATCCACAGACCATTGCAGTCAAATAAAGATAAAGTACTGTATATGCACAGCCTTTTTTTTCTCCCTCTCTCTCTCTCTCTCTCTCTCTCTCTCACTCGCGCTCTCTCTATTGCTCTAGCTATTAGGGGTGTAAATCGCGGGTTTTGACACGATACGATATAATATCGATACAAAGAACTACGATACGATATTTGCCGATATCTTAAAGCCTGCTGCGATTCATTCACGATATATCGCGATATAGTGCTCTACGATCGATTTTTTTTTTTTAATAAAAAAATATAGAACAATAACCTGATTTATAACAATTCATACGCAAAATCAACAAGGTACTGCAAACTCTTTATTTAGGTAATTACAAGAGTATACAAAGTGCTTATTTTAACACTGAACTTTGATGTCGTGTTTTTTCTTTAAATAAGCGGCGAGATTTGTGCTCCCTGAATATTTGATCACCGCATGGCAGGATTTACAAACTGCACGTGTCTTGTCGGTTGAGCCATCTTTTCTTTGGAATCCAAAGTGCTTCCAAACGAATGACTTGAAGCCTAAAGGGGAGCAAATTTCCTCGTCTTTTTGGACACTAGCCATAGCACCAGCCCAGGAGTTGCGTACGAGTTGTCGACTCCCCTTTCACGTGCCTGCTCTGCTCACAACACAACAACGCCGGGCGCACTGCTCCTGGAAAGAGGAAGCAAGCAACAATGAACTGGATCTCAAAATAAAGTCGCGTCTAATGTCCGAGGTCAAACACGGCGATATAAATCGATGTTTACGTTTAGCATCGATGCCAATAAATCGTAGAGCATTCCATCGATTAATCGATGTGTATCGATGTATCGTTACACCCCTACTAGCTATCTATCTTTCTGTCTATCTGTCTGTCTGTCTATTCTCACAAGCCCATTACACACTTGGAACTAAATTAATCTGTTCGGAAAAAGTTTCATCGTCACAAAAGAAAAAAAAAAAGCTGACTGTCAAAGTCAAACAGGGCTAATATTAATCAAACTGGTTACAATGAAGCCGCACCACTGAGGAAATAATTGTGTCCGCCATATAAAGAATCCAAAAGCACATCTTGTGAATGCATCATTTTGTCATCACTATAGAAGCTAAATAATACCTATTACTCTCTATTCATCATCCATTTTTTTTACTCCCTTGTGAAAAACATTTTGCTGACACGTTGCTGATGCGCCGACATGACTGAAAGAATGGAATATATCAATTTAAGAATCTGAGCAGCACAAAAAAAAATTACAAAACTCAGCATCAATTAACGGCAAGTGGAAACGGGCGAAGAAGTTGCTTGCTTTCTCTTTTCCTTCGTTCCTCAATGCCATTCTAAATCCATCCAACACAGTCCAACAGCACCCGGTGTATTGGCAAACACAACAGTAATCAACTTCCCAACTCCAACTCATCACCTCAACTCTTTTCTTGCGTCATTGTTCTCCTAATTAGAATCATATATCAGAGGCATAAACAAAAAGCATCTGGTGCACCGCAGAGAGAATCCGAGTCATTATTTTTTTTCATGCGTTTGTTATGTCGAAACACCTTGGAGGCAAAATCATTGCACAAGTGCTGTTGAACATCTGGAGTCAACTCATTCAAATGCAGCCTGCTTAAACATTTAGCAGCCGCTTGTCAGGTTTCCATCCCCTCTTTCGGGTAATAACCGCCGCAGTTTCAAAGTAAAGTACGACTCAGTTTGCTTGTCGTCAAATAATTGTAATATTACAGTTTAAAATGTGTGTGAGCAGCAAACGGGCACATACTTTCTGCCTCGAGGAAGATCTTTATGAGGAGTTCCAAACTGCTGAGCAAAAAAAATCATTATGTCGGTCCACGCTTACAATTGGGCAGTGCTAAGGAGAAGATGGTTACCCTGACCTTGGGAACATAGGGCGAATCATATTCTGGAATCATTTTACAAAGTCTTTCTTTATTTTATTTTATTTTTTCACATGCCAGACGATAAAAACGTCAACTGGCTGATATCGCTGATCCATTCATTGACTTAATCTGCAATATTCGTGATCGTCATCATTGCCGTTTGATGTGCTTCATTGCTTCGACAGATCAGATAGCCTCAATTTGAACTCAGAAATGTCTATAATATATGATAGCACTTCCTATTAAAAGCCATCCTAGGTTCTGTATAACAGGGGATTTTGATTTATTCAACGTGATAATAGTGAAATGATGGTTTGCCTTTGCTGAGGAGTCAGTTGAAAAACAATATAGAACCTAGATGGACACTTTCAAAGCATTCTTTGTGAATACTAATGCATATCACAACAACAAACTCATATGTAATATTGATCTTCCCTTTTCTCATCGGTCCTCGACACAATTTCCTTACAAATGGATCCATAATCTACTCGTGGCTATATTTCTTGCCGAGCACATGGACTCCAATGTGCTCAGACAGCCCAATAAGCCTCTCTCAGGATCACATTTGATCAAAAACAGAGGAAAAAAAAAAAAAAAAGCCTCACATGTCCCCTTCACGCACCAAGAATAAATAGATCACAGCCCAACTCCAGTAGTAAAGTGCCCTAGAGGGGGAGTTTAAGATTTATTTGTACTTATAATGGTTGCCGGTGCCACCAACTCAATGCCAACTGAAACCAGAAATGAAATCATTTCAGTCAAAATAGCAGCACTGAAAATAAATATCATGCTCACAAGTAAATCGATCAATAGCAATTGATGACTACTATATATATTAATCCTAAAAATGGGATGACCTGTCAATATTGGATATTGTAGCTTTTATACAGAATATATTTATCCGATATTGACATTTTCGGATCTCAAGATATTGCCTCATGACAATATGATTTCATAAGAAAGAAAATGCAATTTCTTTTGCCTCAAAAGAGAATGAAAGGATCTTCACCTTTCATTTTCCCCTTATCCGCTATATCAACCCAGTGAGTAACTTGGCCACAAAGGAGGAAATAGAATTATTCATTGTTTCTATATTCAGACAGATAGATATTTAGATTCTACATATTAACATTTCACCTTACAAATAATCATACCCTCAGGAAAAATATCCATATATGTAATCATTTTAATGGAATATTCTAAATGGGATTAAATGATGCACATTGATTCTTGATGTAAATACTCATTTTCATGGAACGGGAGACTCTCTGAAGGTTCAAAAGACCTGTTTCGAAGCCAGTATTTTATCGAGAAGAATAAAGATGCCTCGAGGACGTCTGTGGATGTCACTCATCTTCCCGTTGCTGACATCATATTTTTTATTTTGATTTAATTCAGGCTGCCGCGACGGCTCCTCTACTGATTGCGCTCAAGTGGTCAATCAGTTCACCACAATTAAACAGATTCTTTCCAATCAATGTCTCCATTATTATCCTCACCCTAGACCTGATCAATTTCATGAACTCTTCTTTCTAAAAATCCCTGCTTTCTGCAACACATGGAGAAGAGATGCCTCATCTCCTGTGGCATCTTCCCTCATGACGTCTCCCCCAAGAAGCTTCCCTGCAGGAAGTCAGCCGCTTCCAGATAAGTCCAGTACCCTGATCTCCAAGATACCACTGACCTTCACCGATACCTCCCCCTCAGGTTGTAATTCACACAATAGCCATTCTTTTTCAGTATTACCTTCTCTTGCCTCACTCCATTCATGCACCCTGGCCTGTATTACATCATTTGCTAATGTGCACCTCGCTTAGTGCCAGAGCCTTGGTACAGAACCAGAGGCCTTGCTGATTAATAAACCATCCTGTAAATCATATCTTGTGATTATATTCCAGCAGTCATGAGGCAGGCCCACTCACTTGGAACACTGTTGGACTCATCAAGGTCACGCACATCTATATGTAGATAATCACCCCCTTGCCCTTGTGCTGGAGTTAAAAGACTCGCCACATCCATGTCGACATCCTGCATCCAATGTGCTCTCATTATTCTTGCGGCCACTTTCAAAGTTCTCAGGTATACCCGGAGTCATTTTGAGTCTGTCTTTTCCCACTGTGGACTATTTGTTAGACAGAAATTGCCTTCCAAACAGCACACTGCGCACAAAGGGCTGAAAACAACTCCTCCGTTTAACCCGTGTCTTGTTCAGGCTGAACTCAAATAGGTCATCACTATGGAAAAGATGGAAAAGAAAAAATGGCCTACTTAGTCGCTCGAGTTCAACTGCACATGCCCTCTTAAAACCTAATTATGGTTAAAGGAGATTACACCAAACAGTGGAGGTACATGAGGATGCTTTGACAAGATGCTTTTTTTCCCAGTTGACCCATAAACAAGTACAAAAAAAAGTTCTAATTCTGTTGAACTACCGTAGTTTGTTATATTTCATATAAACCATCATATAAACTACATCTAAATTGTGTTGAATATGAAGAAGATGAGAATGCAACGAGAAAACTAACACTATCATTACTGGAAAGCGATGGACATAAAATGTCAGGGAGGAGTCGGAGATCTAATTTAATATCCGTAGGGGTTAAACTTGGGGGGTGGGGGGGAACATTCCTCTCAATGACTAATCCAGTCAAACGGGAATTTATTCATAGATGTATCTATAATGCATGCCTAAAGGATGAATGACACCTCGTGCATCTGCACGTTGCACAAGTGTGTGTATGTGCATGCATGTATGTGTTCCCATACTCCCTCCTATGTGCAGTGTGTCAGGAAGCCCAGAGAACTGCTGATTGATGAGAGCGAGTTTGTTTTAACGAGCCCCCACAGTGGATTCACCTTGAGAGGGATTTGGTTCCACACTTTGCGTGCCTTCAACTGTTGTCTCAATTTATCTGAGGCGTGCAACTTCACTACAATATGCATGTTCCTGCTGTCTGTTTACACGTTTGAGTATCAGCAGGGGGGATTTTGGGCAAAAGGAAGGGAGTATGTGAGTCTACGCATATCTGGGGTGTCTGGATCTGATGTGTATTGTATATCTTTATCCCTTCATTTAATGTGATGTATTTCTTTGAATGATAATCATTACTTTTCATTGAATCCAGAGGAGAGGCATGAGATAATAAAAATATATGAAGTATATTTAGGGGGGTTTAGTTTGAGAGGGCACAAGATTTATTTGAAGGGGGCCAGGCTCCCTTTTGCCTGTTCCCACTACTGCGGTTAATAAAACAACAAAAATGTTGAGTTCATTTCAGGAGCAGGAGGAAAATGCACTTCTATTTCTGGCCTCTAGATGTCCCTAAACGTTAAGTCTTCCACTTTTCCTATCTGAAAAGCTTCCTTGTTTGCCCTCGTTGACTGTTTACATCTTCCATGGCGGAAGTATCGCGGTCCGGTAAGTTCTGCTTTTGCCAAATAATATTAATGTTCACATTTAAACATGGATCGGTTTTTTTTTTCAGAGGCAGGTCATACATGGATTTAATCTGAGAGAATGAATATATTTTTTCAATAAAAGATCACGAGCCGACCGGTGTGCACGCGTGTTGTGATGTAAACACTGCAATGCATTGGCCATGCTGGCTGGATAAATGATGAATTTTGCCTGTTTAATTTGTCTCTTATTGGAGCAACATGTTTTAGATTTTATATTTATGGTTAAGCCATGAACAACAACAACACGTGAATACAGTTCTTTTTATTTATTCTTATATATATGTATTATTATTATTATCATCCTCTTTGTTGTTTAATTTAAAATTACCCACTAAAATGAGGGTAGGTTTAATCTGGTTTTTGGAGTGACGTTTGAGAACTAATCTAGTGCAGTAATAAGTAACAAAAAGGATTAATGATTAATTATGTTCAACTTTATGGCAAGTCGGGGGGGGGGGGCGTGTCACTGAATGAACACATATACGAAGTATAGGGAACACTCACTACACTGCTTTTTCTCTGCAAGGTGAAGATCGGAGAAAATGTACTTTATGTGAGTATCTTTGCAGCAACATTGTGTTAAAGAGAAATATATTTCAATATTTCCCCTATTTTGCCTAGCTGTATTTGAAATGTCTTCTCTTTTCACCTCAATGCTGTTGTTGAATTTGCTCTTGCTACTTGGTTGTCACACAGTTTTTTTTGTCACTCACATTTTGTTGCTACGGTGACGGTCGCTGCTGTTCTTTTGTGTGGCATTATTTTATCCATTAACCAATTGTGTCAAAATCATTTATACATCTGCATCGCTTTGCATGTAAAAATAGATCTCTCCCACGCTCACTAGCGAATGTGAGAAAATATTCAAAACAAGAAGAAAAAAAACAAAGTCAAAGACCTGTACTCCACTCCACAGATCCTGGCGAGTTGTCTGATTGAAGACTTGCTCCTGCGGTCATGGATGAAGAGCTGTCACTTTTGGAGTGCCTGCTGCCCTCAGGTGCTTCTCACCCCTGTTGCTGTAAACACACACGCAGTCAGTCAAAAACGCTCTCCCGAGGAAATTAAAAACATCACACAAGCACCAGTGGCGTGCAGCACACTACAACCAAAATTCTGAAGAATCTTATTCATGCTTTTATCTCTAATAGACTTGATTTTTTTTCTGACCGGACTCCCGCAAAAGAGCATCAAACATCTACAGATCATTCATGCCACTGCACTTCCATTGTCCAAAGTCCATTAATATCAGCAGTTTATGAATCTTGTCCTGAAACAAATATTTGACTTGACTATACTTTACTATATGAGATATGCTTTATCAGTTGTTAGCTTCTGTTAAGTGGAAAGTTGCAAAGTTGTCACGTGAATTACACACACACACACAGGTATTAATTCAAAAACATGGCAAAAATGTTTTTCAATGATTCACTTTTTCCACACAAAAAGCAACAATATTAAAAATGCATGGAAAACGATTTATAAAGGCAAACAAGAGTGGACGATAAATGGAATACAGTGTGAAGGTGAAGGGGGGAAGCTGGCGCTGTAATCTTTGTCCCATTAATGCGATTGGAGCGATTCTGGTTTTACTGTGTCAAGGATGCAGACGTTCCCATTATTACTTTTTTTATATTTTTTGCTCCCCGCAAATAGAAAAATGGCAGTTGCAAAGTAGCAGTCTGGCATTCTGCATTGGCAGTGGAGCAAAAGGAGGAGAGAAAAAATGTGGAGGCAAGATAGATGAGGGAGGAGGTGAACTAGATTTGTGAAACAATTTATCCCAGGACAGGGACTTTGACAATGAAGCATGGACATTCTTAAGACAGGAAGCAAAGAAGCGATGAGCTGACATGCTTTTGTTTTTGTGCTACTTTTATAGGGCCATGTAATTGCAGATGGTGTACAATCCAAGGTCATCGTATTCAAAGTTCTTACTGTGGCCATACATTGAGCACACATCATATCTACTGCGAGTAATATCTAGCTTTCGGTTTTAAGCCTCAACGTTTTCTTTTTTTGTTGGTGAGGACAGGCAACTAATCAAATGATCAATCATACACACAGCACCACACACTGCGTTCTTAAAAGTCTGGTTAATCATTCAAATATGGAAGCATTCATTTTGTCCTCATTTAAATTCACACTGTTCTCTTCATCTGACTGCAGGCAAACAGAAGATCGGTTTGATCATCTTGAATCAGCCTTTGAATAAGGATCACCTTCACATACTATGGAGTAAAGGTACACCCTTTTCATTTATGGTCCATGTGTATGCAGATGTACACTGACCCTTCCCTCTGGACTCTGACTTTTTTTCATCCTTATGTCTCTGTCGAATATAAATATGAACTAAAAGTGTCAACGCAAGAAACGGAAGATAGATGTTGGTTTGTAAAAACGACAGTGAGAAGACAAAATCAAAATATAGTGTATAAAATATTTCACAAGTCCTTTGAGAGATGTCACCAATTTTGTCCGCCTTATTTCTTCAGGCAGGTTGTTTCGAGAAAGTCGAGACCCCCAATGGAGATCCCCTTATCACCTTTAATTTTAAGACTTGACTTTGGAGCAACCAGGGGGAAATTGCTCAAGTATCTGAGGCTGCAGGCTGGTTCAGAAGGGGTTAAGCATTTGATTAGGCAGCTTGGAGCCAAACCACGTTTTAAAATGACAGTGGATCCCCCGTTATTCGCAGAGGATAAGGACAGATTATACATCATTCCCCATAACAACACTATTAAACCATAAACATACCACAATTTGCCGTGGAAAGTATATGTCTGATAAAACACTTTTGACACGATTTATTTTCGATGAATTGATGAACCCTCTAAAAACTCATTTGCTTTATTTGCCCAACACCTCCCTGAGATCCTCTCTACATTCATTAGCGGTGAGCTTGTGTTCCCCTGTTGCTTTTTGCTCACAAGCGCTATGAAGACTTTGTGCTGTGCCAAATGTGCTACCTTGTCACTGAACATGACCCCTTCCTTGCCCTCTGATCACATTCCCTGTGCGATGCCTTTTAATTACATATTCATGAGTAAGAACCTACCTTTCTGCATGGCAAACCTTTTTTTTTTTTTGAAAGCTCCAGCATCTCCTTGACTGCAGCAATTATCATATTCAGAAAAGTGCTAATTTGAAGTCCCTCTGCACTGCTACAGACTGAATAATCAGCATGAATGTCTTGCCCTTAGACACACAATCTACTGTGACTCTCTTGAAAAGAAAACAAATTGCAAATCTGAAATCTTACGAGCCATAAACATTACCAGTAAGAGTTGATGTGGAAGTAATAATCACAACAAAGTTGTACCTAAACAACTTTATACCAACTCTTAATGTGCAACCGATTGCAGGCCTTTTTTTTTTTTCTTTCAATTGTTATTTGGCATTTGATTTGCAAGGTCTCAAGGTGACCACCTATGCTCAATGGATTCATTAGATTCTGCATATGTTGACAAACTTCACACCAGATGCCGCTTTTGGTTGTTGAATTATGCAAACACAAGTGCACAACTCTCTGCTGGTGTGTGCCACGATCGATAAATAAATTAGCCAAAGCTAGCCCTCCGCATTCAGACCATTTGCATCCCAGCCTGTAAGACCTTATTAATATTTTGGACGGTTGATTGTGGGGGGGAAAAAACATTTGTGCCCTGGAAGCATGATTAATTAAGTCTCAGTTTAATGACTTGCCAGTTGTTGCACAGTTTATACATGCACGATAGCGGCTTACACAATGGCTCCTATAGTATAGCAATTTTCAAACGCTATTTTCTGTCGGAGGGCATTTGGATCATTATAAAGATTAGAAAAGCTATGACCTTGCTGCAGTTTCAAATGTTGCAGCACCATGGAAATCTCAAACCGTCTATATTCATAAAATAAATAAATGTTTTTGCTGTGTGCCTCGGAAATAATCCGAGGCACTTTATCATTTATTTATGAGTTCAATGACAAACAAAACCCCACACAATACTACAGAAAATGCTCATTATGGAAAGGGGTTACATTTTTAGGAAGAGAAACTCTCTTACATGTTGCTTCTCCAATATTGTTGTATAATGGAAAATTAACTCGTCCATTTAATTAATCTCACGTGATGTATTGACGGATTAATTTGAGGCAATATGTTTCAGGAGATTTTAATTCTACTTTAATCTGTGTGACATTTGGGACTCGAGTGTAACTTTCACAATATGAATTTTAAAAAGCAGTGATGTTTTTTTTTTCCTATCAACTGGCTAAAGCCTCCTCGTGAGATAACTGAGGTCTTTCCATTGTCAGTCACGCATTTCTAGAGATGCTGCAGTCTTTGTGTTGGTTTGAAATATTTTAATTATGTGGTAGAAAGGAATTTTCTTATCTGCTTTGCCACAAAAAGGTGCAGGTTCTCTACTTCTTCTGGGTGGAGAGAGAATATCAAGGACAATCAACAATGAAACACTGTGCTGGGAAATCATTAGGCTACTTTGATAGTTTGTTGATGACTACTATGGGTAATTTGTGTCATTCTACACATTAATACATATTCTGGCGTATTTTGTGAGTAGAACACTGGATGTAATTAAAAAAAAAAAATCCTCACACTTTGTATACCATCAGGACTGCTGTGCGTTAGATTAGAGCCATCAAACATTCAGTGCGGCTTGATGTTGGGACGTGCCAATTTGGAGTATTTCTTCTCGTCTTTTCAAATAACGTTTGAGGGAAAGTTTGGGTGGGATTTTAAAGTGCCACAAGCGATGCTGAAGAAGAGGCTTTTCTTATCACCTTTGCTCCTGGCTCATACTTGCTCATGGGACATCTGATGAGACGACTGAAAAGGCGTCATGGCGGATCAACCATCTCTTCGCAGCTTGAAAGTGAAAATCTCTGACACGATATGCCATGTATTTTTAATAGTGCTTATGTCAGGTGTGGTATCTGTGTGTGTCACTCTTCAGGTTGTAGTTCACATAGCGGCACCGCAGCCAGGTCTCCGCCCCCCCACCGACCCGATGAAATCCCCACACGCATTGAGTATACTTCAGACTTGTGATGTGCTGCCCCTGGGCTCCCTTCATCACCCCTGGGAGAGGTTGAGCAGCAGGGCGCCAAGAAGCTACAGGAAGGGAGAGTGTAGAATACCGATCAAAGGGGAGCTCAAACAGGTGCCGGGTGAGATGTTGGGAAGTGGAAACAAGCTGCTTATCTCACTGGCGCACCTTCTCACCCACATCTAGTCTATCAGTCAACCACGTTCTCCTTCAATCATTCACCCATTGACTTTACTTGCACTCAGACACGCTGCAACAACTTAATGAGGCAATCGTGGCAGGTGACGCTTTGAATTAGATCCAAATTGTGCATCCCCCAAGTGCTCCGTGTTATCATTTGTTGATGTGAAACGGCTTGTTGAGGTCTGGAACTATCGCACACTAGTCAGTCAAGTGTCGTCTTTGCAATCAAAGATGGAGGAGTAAGTAGTGTGTATAAAATGTGTCACAATGTAGAGGGAAAAAAAAAATGTATGTATACATACACACTTCCACAGAAAGAAATATATGAGATAAATCAAACAGCTGTGCAAGTGTTCACCCTCACACTGGAGTTACTTGCACAAGGTATGAGTGGAAAAAGCAGGGCTAGATCTTTGAAGTCTTTCCCTTGAGTGCACCCTAACAGCCGTGAACATAAAAGGGCTCTTTAAAAAAAAAAAAAAAAAGGGGGGTCTGTCTGTTCGATTTGAATTGAATAGGAGCCATGAAAGAGAATACATTTGCAAATACTTTGCATCTCATTTTGAGGAACTCTATCAGTCATTAAAAAAAAATACAGCAAACATCTTCATTTTTCTGCTTTTAAAAGCAGAACAGGTCATAATTGCATGTTAAAAGAGTGAAATTAGCAGTACAGAACTCAAGCCGCATTTTGCTTGTGCTGCAAAAAGCAAGTCAGAAATAAATACGCGCTTGGTTTTTCATCATCCAGTCTACTGCTTGTGACAGTAACTATGCCGCCGTATCATGACACAGCGAGCTCCTGTTGACATCTTGCTGTCTCTTCATAGCTCTTTTGACGGCATGTGCTGATGGTGGTGCCAATCACTTGTATAACATCACTGGAAAGAGTGACAGGTAAGTCTGCAAAAGCTTTCCTCTATTTACAGAATCATAATTAGTTTCTTTGTATTTTTTGTATTGATTTTTCCCCCCTAAATATGATAAGTGACTATAAATGATTATAGGGCTGCCACTAATGCTTATTTTAATCATTGATTAATCGATTAAAGAAAAAGGTCACCAAGAATTGGGCAATCAAGCAAACAAAGATGATTCACTTTTTTTTCTCCTGAATGGACTAAATGCATTTAAAACAAAACCGGAAAGCTCACGTACGATATTAATTGACAAAATGAGCATTTGCAGTATAATTATAGTATGTAGTTTCATCCATCCATCCATTTTCTGTACCGCTTAGTCCCCACGGGGGTCGCGGGCATGCTGGAGCTTATCCCAGCCGTCATCGGGCAGTAGGCGGGGGACACCCTGAACCGGTTGCCAGCCAATCGCAGGGCACACAGAGACAAACAACCATTTGCACTCGCACTCACACCTAGGGACAATTCGGAGTGTTCAATCGGCCTACCAAGCATGTTTTTGGGATGTGGGAGGAAACCGGAGTGCCCGGAGAAAACCCACGCGGGCCCGGGGAGAACATGCAAACTCCACACAGGGAGGGCCGGTGGTGGCATCGAACCCGCACCCTCCTAACTGCGAGGCGGACGTGCTACCCAAGTGCCCCACCGAGCCGGCGTATGTAGTTTCAGTTATTTCAAATTTTTTAGAATTTGTTTCTCATTTTTGTTATGCAATAATGACCTTGATGTGTACATGGGAAAATGATACCAAGGCTGTTTTGCACATTTTGCACCCAAATGCTCCGATATCTGGTTAATGGAAAACTGCTGTTCGCACTAAGATGGCTCTGGGGCCTCTGAAGTGTTCAGACTTTCACATTAACACTTCAAGTTTGAACATGAATGTGTTCTTTAAAGGCTGTTGATGAAAATGAGGGTGTGACCTCTCGTTTTCCGCAACCGTTAGGGGACAGCAAGTTTAGGGTGTGTTTTAATAGTCAAGGTCGGTTTGTAACAGAGTCCCGCAAGATTTCATTCTTTATTCGAAATAGTTGAAAGCACTTAAAATGTACCCACCCTTGACCACGATGGGAAAATTAAAGCATTAAATCAGGGCTGTTTTGTTTGTTTGTCCTATGCTTGCAGATCAGTGCACACTCTAATCTGTTCTTGAGCTTGCACACAAACCATATCAAAAAAGAATTGGTTCACTGAAGCCCAGCAAGCAGGTAAATAGTTGACAAATGATGCTGCCATAATACCTACAGGGCAGCAAAGCAGTGAGAAGTGCTGCGTTTACGCCGGGGAGGGGAGGATAAAACGTATGTCACATTTGTGTGAGAATGATTCCCTTAAAATTGCCCACTGAGATGCTGCACCTGCAAGATTGCGTTCTGAAGGACAAACATAAATGGGATATTTCCACGCTAACTTATTCTGCACAAGCAATGTCCTTAAAGAGTAGCAAGCCATCATTTGTGTGTAGCAGCCTGCTTGCTTGAAGTGGAAATTATATAGTGAAATAACCACTTGGGATGGAAATTATAGAGTGAAATCAACACAAAGTTTGCAGAACTATGCTTGACCTCCAAAAGTCAAAAGCCTTCTAGGTAAAATAGTGTTTGAATTTTTTTCTTTATTATTTGTACGCTTGCTTTCTTGCTACTTGACGTCTTATATAGTCACGTCCCTATCTTTGATAACCATAACATTCAGCGCATCATTTGATTATATACAATGTTGTTTCGCATCCAGCAGTCTTCAATTACTTGGAAAGAGACATCTCTCTTTTGTTCGCTACCCAGCTGAATGAATCTCAAGTACTCTTAAAGCAGTATGTGCATGATTTAATCCTCCAATAATGATGTCCATGCAAGTATGCTTCATCCACTTTGACTCACAGATGATGTTATTTAGAATTAGCTCGTCATTTTCCACTTACTGGTAACGTAAATATGCATGTATAATGCCGTTTTCTCAATGCTGCTATTTAGAGTTGAAACTAGTTAGTTGTTGACGGAAAGACAGTCTGAAGACCCAAATATGCTTTCGATCATATTCTCCATAGCATCAACTTGTTAATTGTTATGATATCGCTGTAATAAAAAAAAAGTCTTCAGAGGGCCTCAGGTGTTTGTGGAATAGTCCCTCTCTTAATCCTCCTGGCGCTCCCCTGACTCAAACCATGTATCCGCTCCTATTTCTAATTGGAAAATGACATTTGTGTAATTAGCGCATCTAATCAAATCCTCAGCTGGAGGATATAAAGTCAAGAGATGAGTAAAGAGGTAGAGGATCACAGATGAATGTAATTGGACAGCTGTGTACGTTTGCGGATCTTCAGGTGCGTTTTATAATCCAGAAATTACGGTACTTGCTCTTTTTGTCACGTTATGTTGCTGGCATAGATAGAAGAACAAAGAGAAACTTGTCATTTATACATTTTTAGTCGCAACCAAATGTATTTCCAGTCCAATTAAACCACGTATATAGTTCAGTTAGTGCTTCCGGGCACCCGAGAGCGACCTTTAACATCTCTTCTCTGATTCGAGTAGGACTAATCAGAGCCACATCTCCTCAAGTGATGAAAAGATTAGGGGAAAGGTTGCATCGTGGTTGTTGTTCTAGGAGAGAGACAGACACGCTCTCACTCACACAGACTCAAGCAGCCTGATTGATAGCTGCCCAAACCTAGACAAAGGTCACAGCCGCTCCCACTGCAGAGCATTGTCGGAGGTCAAATTGGTTAGAAAATGCCCAATTTCCCATCCAAATTAAACTGTCACTTGATATTAATGTAGAAGTTAGATGCACAAACATTCACAGGAACATCATTTATGCCCATTGTGCCTATGAGATCAGTCTCATCCCAGTATGAAGGTTATTGGGGATTTCAAAGAAAGGATGTCCTTGTGTTCATTTGTTTAGCCAACACATAATCATTACATAGCAGCACGGTGGATTAGTTAGTTACTAATTAGCATGGTCAGTGGAACACATGGTCTTTAGCAAAGCAAAATGATGAAGAAAAAAGATCTAGCCTACTATAGTTTTGAAAATATTCATTGTGCAGGTATCAAAAGAAAAATGAATGCTGTGAAAACTAACAACATACATAAATATTAAAAAAATATATTTATGTATCTCCGTCATCACAACAAAAGGACCAATTGAGGGAATTTAAATCCAATTCCAAAAACGGATCTCTCTCTCTCCTCATACTCGAGTTAAATGATGTCAAATGAAACCCAGACAAATACATGTTCTAATGCCCAACCAGCCATGAAATTATGTTTTGGGACAACGAGCGGCGATCATATTCACGGGCGAGCCGGCGTTTTAAAAATAAATACACGTGTGAATTGGAATGAACGTGCTCATATTATATGTGTACGTATGACAAATGTTCCACTCTGAGCTACTTTACACATTTTTACGTTGTCCATAAACAATATTTCGTCGGGTCGAGTGGATTTAAGCACCTACGTATTCTCAAGCCTCATGCCCAGTTTAATTATCAGTTGTAATCCTCTTTATTATACGGACTAACAAGGAGAGATTTGTATGGTAAACAATGATTACTTCCAACTGTAATCACTGTATCTATTTCAGAGGCCAATATGGATTATTGGAAATTTCAGAGGAACACAAAAATGGATTAATTTTGAGCCGAGTTGATTGCATTTTGATTGCGCTTTTTTTTTTTTTTTTTAAGATACCTTCACATTTGCATACCCAAATAGCAAGTTAAGGGAGTTGAGGGTTTGTATCTTACAGGATGATGCTTTGTTGAATAAATCAACTGATTGTAAATTAGCGGTGTTGTTTACCACTTGACAAGTGCAACTTGACTGCACAACAGTTTCACTTACACCTCTCCGAAGTGTCAAACGTAGAGGTTATGATTTAATTAGTCTTGTTTATATTCTGCCTGCAGTGAAAATATGTTTGCAGTAGACACTCACTTTTGAATTTGCATTACAACCACCTACAAGATGTATTTATGTATCTATTACAAAGGAGCATTAGCAGTATTTATTGGCAATAGTTTGACAACGCCTGCTGTCTTTGCTTTTCTTGTCATCCTTGCAAGCTAGCTTTCTTATTTGGCCACTCACACTCACGCTATCCTTCCATCCAGCTTCTGCCCCGACTATATCAGCGGCGATTTCGATTCCATTACTGAAGAAGTCCGAGCTTTCTATGCTGACAAGGTGAGTGGGAATCACCACAAGCCAGACCTACATAAGTACTGACATTTACCTCTTGATGCGAGTTCCCTTGAATATCATTTGTGATTTTACCAAAACAATTTCATGTCTTGTTTGGATGGCTGGTGAAGAATTTGGGATAAACTATGAAAGACATGGCGACCCTTTTCGTTTTGTGTGGGTGGAAAGGGAGTGTGTCCCAATACTTTTGGCCATATTGCATACCTGCACATTAAAGAATTTAACGCACCTATTATGCACTATTTCACATTCCTTCATCTCTGTGCATTTTTGTTTCTGCTGTAATCTTTGTGTCTTGTGTTTTTTGTTTGAAGGGATGCCGGTTGATAGAAACAAGTGACCAGGATCTGACAGATTATACCAAGTGTCTGGTCATCATGTTGGAAGAGATTCAACAAAGGAATCTGCAGGTAACACTTTTATTCTCTGTAACATTAACATGGTGGGGGTTTTTTTGGGACATTTTTTGTCGACAATTTTTTTGGGTGAACAATGGACTTTTTTTTTTAACACTACATTTTTTTTTACATCAAAGTGCAGACCTGTTGTTTATCTGGGTCCAATCTTTTTACAGTCATATTAGTTTGTTGTAAAGTGTATGCTACAATCTTTCAAGGGAACAACAATTCCAGAACAAAAAATGCTGTTGCATAAACTAAAGACAAAAATTGGAAATTTCTTCTCAAGCTAACAAAAAACTGTGGTTAGGATGTTTGGGGATGTTACGATGCGTGGTGTTTATTTAAAAGATGATACAACTAACCAGTATTAAAGAAAAATAGAAAATACTTGTTATACAACCACACAATGTAAGAAATGCAAGTTATTTGAAGAGGCGTGCACTTTTTGCCCTTTGCCTTTTGTCTGCATTGATTTCAAGCATTTTTTGCCCGCCTCCAATGCAATGCTAAACTAAGCCAACTATTTTCCTGGCATCAACTTGAAACAAAAGTCAAACCCAGAAGAGTGAGAATGTTTATACGGTTGTTCTAAAATGACTTTGCAACTATTTCTATTGCGTTACCCGCTCTGACGCTTGCCTTTGTCTATTTTATTCGCTATTTGAATTTTCATCTGCCTGTTGTGCGAGCGTGTCGCTCCAATCAACGTCGAGTACCACAATCACACAGCTTTTACAAGATAATCAAAGATGCTCCAAAGATTTATGCAGATTGATCAGTTCGTTTTTTTTTTAGATGTCAGGCTTTAATGCAAGATAAACTTTTGCCCTTCCTTCTACTGTTCCTAGTCTTGCTGATATTGAAACCTGCGTTTGAGTCTGGGCTGAATGTTGGTCCATCCGTCTGCTCTGTAAAGATAGGAGCCTAATAATCCATTTTTGAAGCTTCTGTGAAAGTGGTCGATGTCGACCCCTTTTGTCGTTTATCACGATTTTTTTAACTTGTCTTTTATCCACAACGAACTCATCTGCCCTTCAATTGTCTGTGACTAAGACGAGTCTACATAAAAGCAACATTTCTATTCCGTTGGTCCTCACGCACACCCATGCAAATGTTCATGCCTCCAGCCAATTAAAATGGATTAAATGTACCGTAATTTTCGGACTATAAATCGCGTTTTTTTTCATAGTTTGGGTGGGGTGGGGGGGGTCGACTTATACTCAGGAGCGACTTATTTCCATATATATGTTTTTTTTCACTTTTTTGGGCATTTTATGGCTGGTGCGACTTATACTTCGGTGCGACTTATAGTCCGAAAATTACGGTAATCGGAATGGGTTGATGTGCAGATTGCAGAGTATTATGCCCCTGTTACAAGATGCCTCATATTAGCTCAGTCTGGATCATTTCAGGCTACATAGACAAAAGGAAATGTGTATGCGTCATGCTACCACTTTTACGTTCTACTGTATGTTTATCTTTTTGTTTTGTTTGCGGTCAGCATTTGGAGGGACATCTCCAGCAATGAAGTCAATAACAAATCCTTGTAGTATTTGAGTTGAGTTTTGCGCGCCGCTGCAGCTGTCAGCCTCTGACAGCTACTCTGCCCTCTTAAGTCTTTTGGGTTTTAAAGGCTGTCAGCGTGACTGTGACTAAACTATGCGGGGACTTTGTATGAGGATTTAATTGCTGAGTGGTGCAAAAAGTGCATTGCAGCTTTAAGTTACAGAGAAAGAGGTGGCAGAAAATGCGAGTTGAAATGAATTAGCTTTGGTTGATTTGCTATTTAGGTCCTGATTCTTCTAAGGATGAATTCCTTTTTAGAACCAAAAGCTTTTGTTGTTGTCCTACTTTGATCGTTCCGAGTTCATTGTTATTATATTATTGTCATTCTTAAGACTGATCAAATTCATACAAGCTGCCTATTGCTCTGAAAATACAACTATTCTATTTTATTGTGATCAAACTATGTTGTTCCGTACAGGTGGACGCCATTGTGACCTTGGGTGGGTTGGCGGGACGATTTGACCAGATGATGGCTACTATTGAAACCCTCCATCACGCTCTCTCTATGACGAAACTTCCACTCTTAGTCATCCAGGAGAGCAACCTGGCCTATCTGCTCAGACCCGTGAGTCTAATTTTGTGCAATTTTCATTTCATGTTGCTTCGCAGGAACTTAGATGATAAACAAATGACTGTCAAGTCAAAGTTTTCATGTGAATCTTAACAGCACAAAGTGCAAGTGGGCAGCTTCTCTAAAATCCTTTCTGCCAGCTTCCGCCTCTCTCTCCCTCTCTCTCTCTCTCTCTCTCTTAAATAATCAAAAGCATTCACACTTGTGTGCTCTTATGATGCCCCACTTTGCTGTTCTGTATGAGATAAAGTGAGCCTTGTTTGATGCTCCCTGAATTGAATTTCTTCAATGCCAACCACGTCCTCACTTCCCATCCGTTGATTGACTTCACAAGTAGGCCTAGCGGGCGACATTTGGGGGACACTTCCCTTTTGTTTGCCTCCATCCTTTCTCCATTTTCTCCTCTTTTGAAGATCTTCACGGAAGACTGCTACCCTGAAAGCGTCTAATAGTTCGAGATCCTCTCCTCCCTCGCTATTTCTTGTCATTATTCCAAAGGCGCGTTGTCATTTGCTGCTTTATACATCGACACCTCCAATTAATCTTACTTCAGCGAGAGTAAATTAAGCTCATTTGTCAACACGGCGCCAATTTGCCAGCGAGTGATGAACGCAGATGCCTGTACATGAAGGTGAGCGCGACCTTTGAAAAGCGTAGCGCCCGTTTGTCGAGTTTACATTTGTAATTCAAGTGGTTACACGTGGAACTAAATATGCTGCTCGCTAACCTACAGCCTCATCACACGCTGACTTTTCTGATTATGGTTGAACTTAATTGCCCAATAACATGCCCAATTTGTGTTCATTGGCCAATCTGACCGAAATAGTCCTAAACAATGATGTCAACAATGATCACAAATACTCTATGCCCTAGTTTATTAGCGCATACGTCATTCTTTCCAATATCCCGCTGTATCTGACTTGTGTATTAATAAACACGCCGTACAATATTTGCAGGGCAAGCATACGCTCAGGGTGAACACGGGCCTAGAGGGGGATTGGTGCAGCCTTATTCCAGTTGGGGGACCCTGCCAAACAACCACCACTGGACTCAAATGGAACCTGAGTGAGTCTCAAAATTATTGAATCATTCATATTCTTGCTGGCCATTATAGAGATTGATTTTATAATTGTTTTTTTAGATGAATGTGACAGTTTTCATGTTGCATAGTAATCCTCAAGGTATTTGTTTTGTTTATTTATTCATGTTACTTTAAAACTATAGGGAGAGATCATGAAGATTTTTAGCCTATTTAATAAGGTCCTTAAGGTTGGTGACCTTTGCTCCTTGACGTCCTGTACGCATTTAAATTGATGATTTTAGTGACACCTAGTGGGCTGCATGGCTCAATGCGACCCCAATTAATTCTGCAGTCAACAATCAAGACGATACATTTAGGCCAATTATCAACTCTTTGGTTTTTCTTTTCAACTTTCAGGATACCAAAACCTAGTTCCTAGTTGTAGGCTACTATAGACTAATAACAGTTTCTCAATATTGTATTCCATCCCTGGCAAAAGTTCCATTTCAGTGCAACAGACAGCATCGGTTCATTTCCTTCCTCTCTGTTGTCAACTAATCCGTTGTAAATAAGTCATGCAGCTTCCTTCCGTAACAGTTCATTTCCACGCCAAGTGTACAAACAGTACATTGGCTTTCTCCAGTTGCATGCATACAAAAATAGTCATAAAAAAAGGGGGTTTGTATGTTTCACCCAAATGTGAGATGTGTGGCATATGCGCAAAACATGCCTCATAATCTTTAACAGTGGAAATCTAATCAGATGTTCATTTGAGAAGCCCTGTGGTTTTATCCCGGAACCTAGTCCCATAACCAGCTGGGTTCTTAATGAGTTGGCACCAACCAAACCTACTCCCGCCCGAGGGGAACCTGGTCCGTCTGTCAGGGGAGAAGTGCGTGTGTCTGCTTCTTGGTGGCATCTATTCAAACTCTGTGCAGGAGTCCCCACATTTGCTCAAGCATGCTAAAATGATCCTTAAACATGTTTGTATTCCAGAGTGTGTGTGTCTTCTATTCTTATTCATTAATGTTTGTGGTTAGATCAGCCTCAGTATTTACTCGGCAGCCTTTTGAATTTGTCTTGATTTGAAAGTCCAACGTAGACGTGCTGGTGATAACAAGACGCTTAATGAGATGCATACTGTATTTAGAAAATCTCGTCAGGGCAGGGGATGGAGGGGAGATTTCGAGAACGTAAACTTATTAAAGTTATTTTCTTAGTTGAGTGTATGGGGGGGCGGCGGGGGTTAAACTTTAAACCAATTAAATCAAATGGAATTAAAAAGTTTAGAATTTTCCAAGACGCAATCAATCACTTCCTCACAATTAATTGATCACTCTCCACATCCCTAGTTGCTTATTTTGGAGCTTTTGCGTGACACAAAGACATTAAATTTCCATTGAAAATATCCCTCAAATATTGGTTCAAAGCCAGACTGATTAAAAATACATGATAAGTTTTGGGTTGCTCATCACAGCTTTTCTGGGCCCATGGAGACGTTCTGCCCGCTTATATTAAGAGCTCATTAAAACGCTTGCTTTAAGAATCTAAGGTTCAGTATTAGATCATGATGTTTTGCGTCAGGGTTTCAATTTGAAATGAGTTGTTGCCACCCCAGGGTAAAGTACATGAGGAGCTAAATTACTCTTCTCTCAGAGTGATTTTATAATGTAGTCACATTTGGACTTATCTGATTTAAATAACTCATAAAGTTGCAGAGTTAAAATTGACTAGAACGATGACGGAGGTAAGTTTGACTTGCATTTGGAGGAGGTGAAACGTCAGCTCTGATTTTTGTCAAAAGTGCATTTGAGTTTCTCGACTTTAAATTGGCATTTTAGATATGTTGTTTTGTGTTCCAACATAGAAATACATTTAAAAAAAAGTTCATTATCTGTTTGCTCGCAAGAGGTTGTTGACTGTCGCCTCAAGCTTTAAGTATCACAGGAAGACCCAAAAGTGATTTCAAATATATTGAAATGAATTATTTCTACATCTGAACTGCTTTGCTGCCTTTACACAAACACTCGGACGCTTGTGTCGTTCAAGTTGTTTATTTTATCACTGCAGCATGTCTGCAATATTGTAAGCGATGAGTTCTGGCGATTGTAAAGGGAAGGAAATAACGAGCCTTGAAGTGAGTTTTAGCAAAGCGGCCCCCTCAGACTGCTCATATCGCTCTCTCTTATATTAACCGCTTCACGTAACGTCGACTGTGCAACGAGAGGAAATAAAGGTGTGGCCTATGCTGGCTGGTGGAAGGAGAGCGAGCACATGACTACTGCAGTGCTGTTCCAGATGATCCTTTTAAAACTATCTCGATGATTATGATGCATTAATCCAGGATTAGGAATGAGTTTAATAATAAATGAAGAATTATGAGACGTATGTCAAATTCATTGTTGATTATTCTGGTCTCAACAATGTTTTGTTGAGTCGGTCTTAAGTAGCTTACCAGTTTTCAAACAATATTCAAATTTGCTAAATAGATTGAGATGGTGTGCTTGATCTTTTTTTTTTTTTCCCCCCTCATGGAGCCCAACTGCAACAACACATTGGTTTGTTTTCATCGAACAGCAGCTCAATCCTTTTTAGTGTGCAACTCACACACGCGTAGCAACCCAAATCATTCACTTCTCGTCTCTACTTTTGGAACAAAACATCCCGTCTCATTCCATTTTACGCCATGTCCCAACAATGTTTTTCATCGTGTAACATCACCTCTGATGCATCTCAGTAGCCAACCGACTGTGACAAACAAAGAGGACAGGACAAGATTTTTTTTTTTTTGTGAAAGTCATGTTGAGTGCAAATGTGGAAAATATTCTCTTCCCCTGCACCTTTTACAACCCAGGCTCCCTAATGGAGTAATATTGTATATGTGGCTTGTTGAATCAAGCCTGATGTGCAGGGAGGAGAGAGGTAGAGCAGAGCAGACATTTAAGAGCCTGTAGATGACCATGGCTCAAAGGGATTTTTGTCCAGACCGCTGTCTAATAAAAGCACTGCAGTGCAGTAATGCTACTAAGGGGGCAATGTACCACTAAATAATGAAGAGACTGCGCTATGGCAAAGGTAACAATGGAAGAGGCAAACGCAGAGGTTTCAAATGAAATCCTCCAATATAAAAAGACGGAACGGAAATGATAGTCGAATCAATGGCATCCACATTTGCACACTTTGTCCTCGTTTGCACTCATCTTCCCTTTTCATTTGCTGTTATTGCAAACAGAATTGCGCAAATTGTGCTTCTACAGGAATGGAAAATGCATTCTTCGATGAACCCATACGTTTTGTTGGAGAAAAGACATTTTTCACATAAGTGGACAACCACAATTATATTTTCTGTGTGTGTTCTAGATGGTAAAAATGGCAACCATATTCTAGCCCACATTGAATGCTAATGTTTCAAGTCTGAATAGCTGACACTGACTTAATTCAATTATCCTGTAGCTCAAACTTAGCTGCTAATACCAACGATTATGCAAACTCTGGCTGAGTTTTCTGCACTCTTGATTAGTCGAGACCCCGGCCATGAACCCACATGAAATTCTCCAGGCCTCTCTCGGCTTGTTTAATTGGCCCTGCCTACAGTACCGCTTTCAGAGCCCTGCCAATTTATTTGCAAAATAAGCCTTTCCCTGCCTCATTTTCCTTCTCATTGTGAATTCATTTGCCCTTTATGTACCCCACAACCAAGTGGCGGTGCAATCATCCACTAGGACGTGAATATGACATTGGACGCCATTGAAAGCGCTGAATGTCTGTTTTGTCTTACAGAGAATGCTTGGGGGGGGAAAATTCAGCAAATATAGTTTTCCATCAAAATAATATTTGGATTTCTGGGTAGATATCGTATATACGGTCATCCTTAATCGACGTTTTTGAAACCGTGTCCAAATGCCCCAAGGTGGTTTTGTTTTTTGGATTCCACTTTTGCCATTTTGAATCTCACCAGCTGCCGTCTGTTATTCTTATGATGGATGTATTTAATTAAATAGCTATTGCCTACCACATAAATGTTATCCAGTAGGTTACATGAAGTGTTACATAATTACTTATAGAATAAATCTTTTATACCGATATTTTTTTGGGGGGTGGGGGTTACTAATTGTGACTTCACTGTATCATCTAGAATTTTTGGGGGTACACAAAATACATTGAATTCATAGTTGCCTTATCCACGCAGCCAGAGATTTTTTTTAGATGATTCAAAAAAGTCTATTGAAAGCTACTTGGCCTTGTTATTTTGCCCTATTCTTTCCTGCAGAATGACTTTAATTCACTGAAGGGGTTTTGACAATGAATTGGCTTTTTTGAGGTCATGTCACAGCATTTCAATCAGATTCAAGTGCGCACTTTTGACAAGGCTACTTTCTTCACAAATTGGGAAGTTGATTTTCTGGTGTCTTTTTTTATTGCAGTCCTGCTGCCCAACACAAGCGCGGTGAACTGATGGCCGAACATGACATTAAAATTAGCGGGGAGAAAAAAAAAAGGAATCTTGGTGTATTTATAGTGCCCTCATAACACAATCCTTCAAATTCTAGCAAGTCTTCACTTTAATAAAAGACACAGGTGGACTGAGACAGCAACGTCTCCTGGCGAGGTAACGCAATCGAGCACTTATAATTAAAAATAAACTTCTGGGGAAGATTACAAAGCTAAGCCTTGTTGTTAATTGGAAGTGGGTTGTTTATGAAACGTAAACACGCCGGTTCGGTACAGCTCAGAGGATTTTAATGAGAACTGTGTGACATGATCCATTTTTGTGTGGTTCAGTTCAAACCCTAGTAACAGGAAAAGAGCAATTGGACAGCTTCGAGTCAAAGAGTAAACCAAGCGTGAATATTTGGAAGCACACATTGAAACACATAATGAGCCTTTTTTCTGAAATAGCGTGTGAAAAAATACAAAAATAAGCAGAATGCTTTGAACTACTCAAGCAGCAGGGAAAGTAAGTATTATGAGATGTTTGCTTTGGTGTGTGTTTAATACTTTTTTTTTTCCTCCCTATACACGGACGGCCGCCTCAAAATGTTTGTAGCTGAAGCTTTGTATTCTGTAATATGTGTGTTTTGTCACGCGGTGCATCTGTTGTGCTTCGGGAGATTTTAACCAGCAGCCCAGCAGAAGTGCCATCATTTTTTTGGGGAATGTGCTAACCCAGACCTTGACCTTTCTGTTGTTTGTTTTAATCTTTTTTCTGTCATTTTGTTGTCTGGCTTTCTAGTCAACATGATGCTTGGCTCCATTGCTGCCCTTGGAATCCCGAGGGGTGGGGTGGGGGGGGGCTTCTCGTTAAAGTAGCGCACCCTTGTATAAACACATGCACACATTTTGAACCGGAACGCCTATTAGCTGTGACCTTGTCATACTGCTTGCACACTTTTCCACCTCAAAAGCCCTCCATTAAGTCCAAGGCAAGGACACTCACTGTCTTATTGCCCACAATCACCAGCAAGCCATCATTTGCAACTTTCTCCAGCTTGAAGGTTAACTTAACTCTCAAACTGTTGACGCTCTTAGACAAATCCAGTGGCAGCATCATAAACATTTCATAGAAGTGGATATCCAGGCGAAGCAGATGGTGCTGACAGCGCAAGCGCCTGCCACGGACAATAAATAAGAGTAGAGAAAGAATTGGCGTCACACTGATGATGTGTGCTTTCTTTATATAAAGCTCACAGTCAGTTGCATCCATGATGTTACAACTGGGCATAGTAGAAAATCTGTTTGTGAAAATCACTTAGCAAAGCCTGATATAATCCAAAATGTTAATACAATTTTTTTTTTAATATAAATAAATGTAAATGACGCTACGGAGGCCCCCAAAGTAACCAAAGCAAACTCCCCCAAAACGAACTGAAATTTGCCGGCAAGTGAAGAAGGAAATGCAAAGCGAATTTGCCGGCGCCTTCATTCAATATGATTCGTTTGAATAATGCGAAGCGGTGCATTTACATAATAAACCTTTGCTTCCTCACCTTCTGAAAACCGCATACAAATGCGAGCTTAGCATTCATTCATTTAAAACTTCAGAGGGAGGAATATTTCTCTGCGGAATGAAAATATTACGTTACTTCAAGAAGGTTTGCTGGGGGATGAAGTGAATCAGCTCTTATACTGTGTACATTTTTGGGATTGTTTCTGTGACCCTAAGCTTATAACTCCAAATGTTCTAGCTTCTGAAATAAACCTTTTCTGACAGGTTTTCCTTTTAGGCAAACTTCCAGGGGATTTTCTCGAAAGCCTGTTATTGATTTTGAAGGCAAATGTGAATTGTTAGTGAACTCTCGGGTGAAGTTATTAACTGTGATGTTCAAACTTTCAACTATTGTCTCGACGTGCATGTCAAATAATGCAACCTTTTGATTTTTGAAGCCCGTGCAAATTCAAAAAGGTTTAAGTGCACTTTCTGGCAATTACTGAGTTTCAATTAGCTGAAATCCAAACTCAAAAGACCATTTTTATTGACTTGTCCCGTTATGTATAGTTCCTTACAACTTCTTTTTTTTTTTTATTTAATTGTGGGGTTTTCTTTCTAAACATTGCTAATGCATTTAAAATACAACTCTTTTTCAAGGTCCTCTTTTTGGGGGTTGACACCCCTTTAAATATGTGGACACCTCATCTAAACTGTATCACTAGTGTATAAAGTAAAAGAAGCCTTAAAAAGACATCCAAAGACAGCAATAGTTCCACCTCCACCCTGACAGGAAAAGCCCCAAGTTCGCTTTCAGCACATTTCGAGTATGGGGGAGTCGGTCGGTCCTCCTCCTCTGGGTAATTTGTTGTGAAAATCCGCACCCTCCCTGTACAGCTGGCGGGTCCTTTCAGCTATGGCACGCTGGAAATGCAATTACAGGCGGCAAACATCCCCATTGTTATCACTGGAGGGTGCGATGCTGATTCTCAACCCCCTCTGTGCAGTATTGATCGGTATTACCTTTGATGGGGGGGATTACTAATGAAGCTATTTGTCCCCTTAGTAAAGACTGCACAAAAGTTGACTTTATGTTGTTTCTTGATGAATGTGTACTCAGTGCACGTGCACTATGTAGGAGGTGGACTTGTAAAAGACCACTGTCATCCTTTGGTGGTGTTCTACTGCCCCCGGTGTTCATTCGGAGTATTACTACTGTAATTTAGCAATGCTTGGACTATTTCCCTGCTGATGGATCCCTTCACGCCACTACTTTAATATTTCTCCTCCTTTACTTTGTGGTTCAGGCGCTCTCTGCTCGCTCAATTATTAAGCCACTCCCCGAGCAGCAAAGAAGAAAATCTTTGTGTTTTCTGTCAATCTGCTCCAATGAAAGGCTTGTTTTGCAGCCTTTGAAGCAGAAGAAGCTGTTTTTACTGTTTGATGGTTTTGCAAGTGCCAGTGGACGAGCGATTATTGTCTTCGGTGTCTACTGACTTTGTTCTCGCCTGTTCTTTTTGCATTGCATTGAAGGGGCTGCACCAGTTTGACTTTTTATATTCTCAACAACTTGTGCATTTTAATGCAATTCATGGATGGATCAATGATGCAATTATTGATATACTATATATACTGATACAACTTTACTGCACTAAATCATCTGGACCACTAAACCCAAACACCTTCTAATCCCAACATTTAATTTGACTCAATAGCAGAACTGTCAGGTCAAAAATTGCTTCTACATTATTTATCTGACATCTAATTTGCCACAGACTGCAAGAACATGCAAAAGCAGGCCCCCGTAATAAAGAGTAAATGAAAGTGATGGTCTTACATCCGCCTCCCGAGCTTTGCCCTTGTTCTATTAGACACAGTCCAACACATCCACTCACAAGGCTCTTTTCTGCTCAACTTACTCATGGCAAATGATGTGTGAACAAATTTAATACTAAATGGAATTGTGACACCCAAAGTCAAATTTACTATTCACTTGAACATTGAATTCAAGTCCTTGGTATTTCCGTTAAAACATTATTTTGAGTAAAAAAAATCATGTTACCAAAACGAAGGGTGAAGTGGTCCTTCGTTGTCCTCAAGTTAACTGTTTCTGTGATTTCTACTTTGACCACTAGAGGTCACTGTTGGACATATGTCACTTTTGCCTATGTACTGTGTGCGCAGATGATTTATGCCATCCATCTAGCATTCTCAGATCTTGGGTGAGGTGGAGCCTATTCCAGCTGACTTGTCATATATTCATGATTTTTTTTTCCCCCAATGAAGTGGCCTGTTATTAGGTACACCTGAAATTGCGTTGTACCTAATAGAATGTCCTGTGGACGTCACAGATCAACAAGCCAATCAGAAAGTGGGGGTGAGGGCGGGTGTGGCCTGTTATTAGGTACACCTGAAAGTAGCGGTGTACCTAATAGCGTCCCAGTGACGTCACAGATGAAACAGCCAATCAGGAGGTGGTGTGAGGGCGGGTGTGGCACTTTTCCCAATTAATTATTCAAATTTAGTGACGTGCGGTGAAGTTCATGACTAGGGAGGCCCCCCCCTGTAAAATCTAGTGTGGCTTATTCATTATTTAATTTGAACTATTTGAATTAAAATCTCAATCTCAGCAGTCTTAACACATAACACTCAATAAAGCACATGGAATCAAAAATGATCGTACTTACCACTCCGTTTGAAAAGACACGCTCCGAAGTCCTGTTGTCCGAATCAAACATTTGAACTCTTCCTTTGCTGATGACCTCCTGCTTCGACCAAAAATCCATAGTTGAAAATCCTTTGGATATGTAATCCTCCATTGTAAAACCAAATGCAAAAACGGGAGAAGAAAAAATATAATGTAAAACAAAATAAATGGACAATTGCTCCTCAGCTGTTCACTGCAGATTTGAACTGGAGATCGCTTATTCTACAGGTAGGCGCATGAAGCATCCCGGGATCACTAGCACCTCCTGCCATAAGGCTGGAGAACCTCCGTGAGGTCTCTTTTCACAGCCGTTTTGTTCATCTAAAGCAGTGCTTCTCAATTATTTTCTGTTACGCCCCCCCCCCCCTAGCAAGAAGAAAACTATTCGCGCCCCCCCTCCCCACCGTGACTATCCTAACTTGTCTTGTAAGTCGTAAAAGGGGGGCGCGCCCCACTATTTGAGAAACACTGGCCTAGGTGACTGATTCACAATTTGGTTTTGTCTGATATCAGATATTAAATAAAGAAAACCAACTGGCTGATTGATTTGTTTTAATTGAGAGGGAAAAAAAACAGCAAAAGCATTTCACTAGCTGACCAGAAGATGGCGACAGCGTGGCATCTGAAGACCATGGCTTGTTTGTTCTGCTATAGCCTAGGATGGAAGTAAGATGGCGGCGCGTGCACACGCAGCGGCCTCTCTCTGTCCCGAACGGTGTTTTGTTTTGTCGTTTAATGTGGGTTTGTCCGACAGTTTTGTGTGTTCGTCTCGTCGCACCGGGTTGTGCTACAAGTACAGCGGGCTGGTTCAGCTCGACATCGGCGGAAGCGAGTTTTGTGGCGATCTGGACTTTGAAGCAGGGACATTAAAGGCGCTCGGTCTGCTCCGTCCTGAAGCGAGAGCGGGGGCGTCCGGGCCAGGCTGGCGGCCAACCCAGCTCGACCGGCCGTGCCTTCCTTTCTTCGGGCGAACGTTCGATCGCTGGGCATCAACATGCCTGCTGAGATCTACGAACCGGACAGTGCGTAACTGCTGTGCATCTGCAGCGGCTAGCGTGCTATCGGGCGGACCGGGCCATTGTACGAGGGGGAACATCGCGAGGAGGTGGAATGCGTGTCTACATCCGTGACGAATGGTGCCGGGACTCTGTGGTGGGATGCAAGCACTGCTCGCCTCTGGCGAAGTTTGTGATCTTCAGGCTTTTGGCGTCCTGAACTCTCTCCCCCGTTGTTTACTTGTATGTTACTCGTGTACTGTGTCTCGTCACCGTGGGATGGAGGAAACGTAATTTCGATTTCTTTGTGTGTCTTGGCATGAAGGAATTGACAATAAAGCTGACTCTGACTCTCTGACTCTCTAGGTGACTGATTCACAATTTGGTTTTGTCTGATATCAGATATTAAATATAGAAAACCAACTGGCTGATTTGTTTTAATTGAGAGGGAAAAAAAACAGCAAAAGCATTTCACTAGCTGACCAGGAGATGGCGACAGCGTGGCATCTGAAGACCATGGATTGTTTGTTCTGCTATAGCAGTGCTTCTCAATTATTTTCTGTTACGCCCCCCCCCTAGCAAGAAGAAAACTATTCGCGCCCCCCCCCCCCCTCCCCACCGTGACTATCCTAACTTGTCTTGTAAGTCGTAAAATGTTGCACTGTCGCAAACGTGACAGAAGTAACAATGAGAGCGCCACTGCCCCCTGCTGTAGTAAACGCGCAATTACACTTTATTCTAGTACTGCCAAAAAAAAAAGCCTGTTCCCCAGGGTCACACGCACCCCCCCAGGGGCGCGCCTCACTATTTGAGAAGCACTGTGCTATAGCCTAGGTGACTGATTCACAATTTGGTTTTGTCTGATATCAGATATTAAATAAAGAAAGCCAACTGGCTGATTGATTTGTTTTAATTGAGAGGGAAAAAAACCAGCAAAAGCATTTCACTAGCTGACCAGGAGATGGCGACAGCGTGGCATCTGAAGACCATGGATGGTTTGTTCTGCTATAGCCTAGGTGACTGATTCACAATTTGGTTTTGTCTGATAATAGATATTAAATAAAGAAAACCAACTGGCTAATTGATTTGTTTTAATTGAGAGAAAAAAAAACATCAGCAAAAGCATTTCACTAACTGACCAGGAGATGGCGACAGCGCGGCATCTGAAGACCATGGATCGTTCTGCTATGCCGGTTTAAAAAAAAAAAAAACGTAATTAGCTAGGGGTCAAAGGTCAAAGTTTACGGTTCAAAGTTCACCCAGGGGTCAAAGGTCGGTTCAAAGTTCACGGGGTCATGTGCACATTTTCGATTTTTAACTAGAGTTAAAAGTTCAGGGTTCAAAGGTCACCCAGGGGTCACCACGGGGTCACCACGGGGTCACCGCGGGGTCACCGCGGGGCCACGGGGTCACCACGGGGTCACCGCGGGTTCAAAGTTCAGGGTTCACTTTTTTTTTTTTTTTTTTTTTTTTAGGTTAACCTTTATTTAAACCAGTGCTTCTCAATTATTTTCTGTTACGCCCCCCCTAGCAAGAAGAAAACTATTCGCGCCCCCCCTCCCCACCGTGACTATCCTAACTTGTCTTGTAAGTCGTAAAATGTTGCACTGTCGCAAACGTGACAGAAGTAACAATGAGAGCGCCACTGCCCCCTGCTGTAGTAAACGCGCAATTACACTTTATTCTAGTACTGCCAAAAAAAAAGCCTGTTCCCCAGGGTCACACGCGCCCCCCCAGGAATAGCACCGCGCCCCCCTTGGCAGGAAGGGGAGGCGTGGCCTCCCTTGCCCCCTCTGACTCCACGTCCCTATCCACATCCTAATTTAATGCACAATTACTTGTACCGAGTGGAATGTCTCTGACAACCAATGACTGTCTTTGTACTGATTTTATTTCAGTGACAATTAAAAAAAAAAAAATCAACTCAATGTTTAAATGATGTATTGTTTCTGTCATGCAGATAACCAGGTTCTGCAGTTCGGGAAGCTGGTGAGCACATCTAACACCTACGAGTCGGTTTCTCCTGGACATCCCAGGAGGTGCGTAACAGTCAGCACCGACCAGCCTCTGCTTTGGAGCATGGGCATCCTTAAAGGACAACAATAACCCATCATTTTTTTTTCTTTTAACTTCATAAGTTGAACTGAAGTTTAACAGCCAACATTGGACACTACATAGGGTACAACAATATTAGAAGGCAGGATTATCAAAATCATTTTTTAAGCCACACTAGGTTTATTTGAAGTGAAGTGTTTAGCCTACTAGGGGCACATAGAACATACTGTGAATACAATGAAACCAATCATGATGAGGAATTTGCAAGAGTTTATTGGTCAGATGAGGGAAAAACAAACACTCATCTTGCGCCCCTATTTGTTGTATTTACAAAATGAAAGAAATGTCAACAGAAAATGTCATCCCTTCAGTCTCCTGGATCCAGATGTTAAGGCCATTTAACCACCACTGCAAGACAAAATAAGAATAATGTCATCATGTTGTGCACATACATTTGAATAAGAAACTTGGATCATGGTTTGTCCATGTCTTGCAAATGTGCCATCATTGATAGCTTCTTATACAAATTGAAATGATCAAACTTTCTGAATTGTGCAAAAATAAATATTACACTTTAGTTCACTCTAAGCAAGAGGCTGAATAATTAGTGCAAAAATAAATATTACACTTTAGTTCACTCTAAGCAAGAGGCTGAATAATTAGATGTCCTTCCACTAGATGGCAGAAGGTACATCACAACAGTATTTTAATTTTATTAAATTTTATTACATTTTACTTGAGGTGACGAAACTTACACAATGATGTTGTTGATGGGGATATGGATCAGCTTAACGAAGAACCCAATGAAACCCATGATAGCGAATCCAATCGCTGTGGCCATTGCAATTTTCTGGAATTCTGCAAAGATGATCAGATATAGTCCATGAAACAAACAAGTGGTACTCGGAGTAAAGGACACTCCGAAGAGTGTACAAACCTTTCCTGTCGGGTTTTGTGCATCTCTTTACCAGCCTTATCGAGTCTTTGACGAATTGCCGACTGGGCTCAACAAACTGCATTACTTGATCCATGTTAGCTGAGACAAGAAAGCGTCACATGAAAATTAAAAGAACTCAAACAATGCACATGTTGGTAGTTGGACTTTTTTTTTTTTTTTTTTTTGTTAAATAAAAATAATGTAGTCGTTTTTACCTCGTTTGTTTTCGTGTTTGATGAGGAGAGTAGAGGATCGCAGCCACGTAGCTCTTCGGCTTTATTAAAAGGGCTGACGTGTATTTAACACGCGCATGCGCGCAAACTCTTTCTCGTCTCTTGTTTTAGTACGAAATGTTCACACTGCCCTCTTGCGGCCTGGGTGTGTTTCAAGGAACGACCTGGATGGAAGAAATATAAATGCAATTTCTGACTGAGTTGTTGCCTCTATATGTTCCCTTTGAATGATGTAGTGGTGCAGGAAACAGATGGCCTTAACTCCATGGATTTTCTCCTTTTCAAATCTTTATTTGATTGTATTATTCTCGTGCTTTAATTGTAATTCAAATTCGGTTCACAACTGTGTCAACTCATTTCGCCAGTAACACATTCTACGGGTGTTCATAATCTCTCATGTGATTTAGATTAGAACTTTTTTCCCCTTCTCCACCCAATAAATACTCAGCAGTGACACATTTAAGTCAAGTGTATGTGTTGCATTCATCAGGCCACTTGAAGTAGAAATGAGTACCGAATTTAGAATATTTGTGACCGTTTATAAAATAAAAATACAAAAAAAATGGTGAGAACTAGATACTGTCCAAGAATGTTAATGCCCCTAACAAAAGTGCTTTATGCATGATGCTTTTCACATTTAACATGATCCAAAGTCATTGTTTCTTCATTCCCAGGTGATTCCAAGCATGTTGCAGCTGCTCTCCCACAGCTTCTGGGCCAAATCATCATTTGAGCCATTTCTGGAGCACCTTGCAGGAGCGCAGTCACTGAAAGCACAAAAAAATGGCTTTCACTAATAAGATCTCCTATAATCTAGGTTTAGGGTTTCAAAGTAGGGTATCTTGTCTGTCCGCTGGTAAGGAGGCACCCATTCAACACAATAGGCTGGTACCTGAAGTAGGCTCCACTTTGGCTTTCCAGGCCGGGTTGCACGGCGCAGTAGATGGTGGTCTGAGCCCCCTCCACTGTTGTCTTTGTAAAGACGCTGAAGATCTTCACAGCAACTTGGATGCACTGGTGCTGGTGCCTCCACAAATCCGATTGGACCACACCAGGGTGCAGAGAGAAAACACTTACTCCTGTTCCTGCAACATGCGGAAGAAAGGAATATTCATCTTGCTTGGTCGTCCAAATGATCCAAAACATAACTTGATGTTCAACTTGTTACTGAGCTCTAAACATATCAGTGATATTGATTTTTATGAGAATAATTCTAGCTCAAGTTTTAAACACCCTCCTCACCTTCTAACTTTTTGCCAAGGGCTCGTGCAAAGAGGACATTAGCCAGTTTGCTCTGTCCGTAGGCCTTCATGGTGTCGTAGTTGTTCTCACTGTTCAGGTCATCCAGTCGAAGGCCGGTCCAGGTGTGAGCCACCGATGCTACCGCAACGATTCGAGCCGGAGCGGAAGACTTGATCAGGTCCAGCAACAAATACGTCAACAGGAAGTGACCTGTTATTTTGGGCATTGAAAAAAGAAAAATAATAAATCAAATGTTCAAAGCTGATGCAAAATCCTTTGAGTTGCTACGTGAAACGCTTTTGGGTTCTTTAGCATTGTGAAATGTTCCGTTCAAAGCTGTTGCGAAATCTTTTCGGTTACGACATAAAACACTTGATGCCTCTTGAGTGTTGCGCAAACCACCTGATGAAAGCTGTTGCAAAATCTTTAGAGTTGCTACTTAAAACACTGAAGTTTCCCGAGTGCTGTGAAACCTTTATTTATACATCCATTTCTCTCCATCCACCCATTCCCTAAACCGGTTTTCCTCACGCGGGCATGTTGGAGCCTATTTCAGTTGACTTTGGGAAATTCTTGCCTCCACTTGCCTTGCGTCTCGTTACTCTCACGTTTGGAGTTCTCCTCGTGATTCCACGTGATTTTTGTCTTTCCTTCCTGTTTCAGTGGTTACCGCAAGCGCTAACATGTTTCTAGATTAGACCCTTTGCTTTTACAGTTCCTCCTGCGTTCCTTTGTTCCATTAATTATTACCTCCTGTTTTAACGACTCGCGTGTTCCAACTTATGTTGATATTTGCATACACAGAAGCCACACCTCAGGCTCTGTATACATTTTTTTTCATTGTTCTTGATTTCCTATCTCGATGTTTTAATGGAAGTCCGGGCAAGCAAAGGAAGTACCTGATTGTGCATGTCCTATATACACTACCGTTCAAAAGTTTGGGGTCACAAAATTGTTTGGGTGACCCCAAACTTTTGAACGGTAGTGTATATATTTATTTAGATAATTATTTATAGATTATATATATATATAATCTTCTGTGTAAAAAATCTTATAATATATATGTAGATTTATATTCATAGATTATATATAATCTTATACAAATATAAGATATCATTTATAATATTTAATTCCTAATATTTTATTATAATAATATTTACACTACCGTTCAAAAGTTTGGGGTCACCCAAACTATTTTGTGACCCCAAACTTTTGAACGGTAGTGTATATTCTATACAGTGAATGTGTAACTTACAATCAGAACTTCTTGTCCAAAGTCAGTCGCGATAAGCTTGTGCTCAGCTACAAACTAGTACGGCTAAGAAAAATAGAACATTGATGACGCGTGTGTGAGTGTCATGTGTGTGGGCTGCCTTGTGAAGCACAGCATGTTCTTGCTTCCGTCAGCTTTGGTTAAAAATACCAAGCTATTATGTTGGAGGGCTAGCATGATATGAAATATGAAGTGCACAAAGAGAAAAATAAACATCTTGCTCATGTGTCCAATATGAGTTCACCATCATGAAACGGTTACAATTGGTTTGACAATAAACTTCAAGATTGAAAATGAGACCAAATATAGTTGCTGTCCTTTTGTTGTTCTCTGCAACCTATTTTTATTTTTTTTACTTACCCAAATGATTGACTCCAAATTGCATTTCAAAGCCATCAACAGTCTTGGAGTACGGACACATCATGACGCCTGCATTGTTGATTAAAATGTTGACTTGTTTCTCCTCTAAAAAATAAACACATAATCACAACATGATGAAAAGAGGTGATGGAATTTTTTTTTTTATAAATACACTGGCAGTCACACGTCAAAAAAGTTTCCCTTTTAAGTCATCATTTCAGTTATGGTAATCATTTTAAGTCTGCTTTTGTGACAACAAAGAAGTTGCTCATACAGGTTGCTGAGGAGCAAAAGAAAAATGTAGAAGTGCAACATTCTTGTTCAACTCAGCCTACCTTTGTTGATGACTTCAGCAAATGCTCGAATAGACCTGCTATCAGAAAGATCCAGTTTCTTGACAACCACGTTCTCATTCCCAGTGTTTTCCACAATCTCCGTTCTGGCCTCCTCTGCTCTTTCCAGGTCCCTGCATGCCATGATGATGCGGGCACCTACAAAAAAAATAAAATAATAATTATAAACATAGCAAAAAGGGATGGGATTATTAATTTGACTTTTTGGCACAATTGTGACTCAGCATATGATCCCAAAATAGTTTTGAACCAAACCCTCTTGATTGTCATTCACGTGGAACATAAATGATGGTGCTTTGACATTAATGAGCTGTTTGGCTAACACACACACGCACCTACACTCACGCACACACAAAGTAGCTACAATGAGCTGCAATTATGGAATCGGAGAGTGATTAACTCGGTGGCTGTCTTTGTTTTTCAACCGCCGGTCCCATGTGGGAAAGCTCGGTTACTCCCACATTGCCTCAAAGGCCAAATTCAGTTCATTAAAATGAAGTGGACCACAAACAAGCTGTTGTCAATGTGCTAAATGCAGCAAAAGACTTAATATTCAAAGACTCATGACTGCCTCTGATTTTCCTGTTGCATTTTAAGAGGGGACACGCAAACAAAGGATGCTGAATCGACGTCTCATGCACATTACGGCTGCTTTGTTTTATTCAAGGGATACTTAGAAACGAGACTTAACAATAGAAACAGTAGAGGTTCACTTTCAAGACGGGCCAACAACATTTTTAGAGGCCTCACTCTCGTGTGTGTGCGTGTGTGTGTGTGTGTGTGTTGGGTTCATTCTCCCATCTTTCTTTTGTTTCCCGTCAGGCTGCGGAAGAGAGGAGCACCTCACAATGCTCCCTCTGTCCCCCTTTTTGACGCATCATCTGTCTTCCGTCACTTGATTAGTGGCGTGTGAAATGGCAGCGTGCTCATTTTTGGGTTTACCTCGCCTCATTGCTGACAGGCAATGAGAAGAAACCTCTTAATAACAAAACAATCTAGAAGGGGGATTTAACTTCAAGAGGTTGGAGCATAAGGGTCATGCTTTTTAGCTTGAAGTGTTGCAGCTCTTGATTCATGACTGGAATGTAGAAGTCACACAAAGAAAGCATGGTGGTGTGGAAAAGCAGGGGGATGAACACTAGCTTGCAAAGGTTGACAATAGTTGCAATAGGTGTGGCATTCGTCGTATTAGGGAAAGTTCAATGCTCATGTTTTTCCCACATTCTATGTAACAGAACTAGCCGAAACGAATATTATAAAACAAACCAACCCTGTCATTGTAATGGTAAGAATACTCAAAGTTCTAGTACCTCTTGCTGCCAGGTCACGGGCTGTTTCCTTGCCTATGCCAGTGTTAGCTCCAGTGATGAGGACTGTTTTGTTATCCAGCCTTTCCTCACACGACCAGCGGTTACAGCACCCAGATCTAGAAAAGTATATTAGAATAAATAAAAAAACAAAATTCCATATACTTATATAATGAAGTTACAATAATAATTGCACTTTAAAAGGAAAAGAAAATGGACAAGAATGAGTGGCTTGGTTATTTGGTTAAAAGTTAAACCTCTGATAACTTTATTTCCTTGAAGGAACTCAACTACATCCTACATAATGCATGAGTCACTTTATAAAAGGAAGCAGTCATTTTCAAGTATTGGCTAAAAAACAACAACATTTTGTAGGCACACATGGCTCAGGATCAGCCAGCGTTAATCACCTTACAAATTCTTTTTTTCTCCTTTTCATTTACTCAAGATATAGTCCTACCTGCAGTTCATCTTTGCTCCACTGCTCCAAATTCCCACTTGACGAAACACCGGTTGACTCCACTTGAGGAAGATATGAACAATCGGTCTTCTTGCTGTTTGCAACATCATCATCATCATCATCATCATTATTGTCGCGTCTGAGAGCCCCGCCCACCCGAGTCACTGCAGTGCTGAGCCAATCAGCAGCGAGCTGGCACATAATCATAATAATAATAATAATAATAATGACATTATGTCATCATTGATATTTTTCAACTTTTTTAATTCTCATATTTTAATACCAGCCACTGCTGTTGGACTGCCTGTTGCAATTGCAGTACTGCTTTCTGGCCGCTTGAGGTCCTCCTCAGCCCAAAAATAAAAATAGAGAGCCTGCCAAATATTACATTTGCAAACTAATACAAACATCTGTTGATCAGTAGTATCTTTTAATGTCTTGAGCCAAATACAATAACAGCCATTGTCAGGGTTCTACTCTTATCTACTTTGCATAAAGTTGTCGATCATCTCCAGCGGATGCTCAGCAAGTGGCAGCTGGCAGCCCACAGCTTTAGAGCGGTGCCATCATCTCCACCGGCCTTGCAACCCTTGGAATAAGCACAGTCTCTGCAAGAAGCCATCAACCCAGATGAGACAAAGCAAGTAGCCCCCTCTCCCCCTTGCGTGCACACTCACCTGTAGTGGCCTCCGTTGATCATCTCATTCTCAGGAGTGACCACGCAGTAGATGGTGGTGAAGGCCCCCTCTGCTGGAGTCTTGAGCAGACCGGCAAACGTTTGAACGAGGGCTGGGATCGGCCCCCCGACGTGCCTGCCTATCTCAGTGTTGACAACGCCAGGGTCCACAGAGTAAGCCGTCACTCCTAATGCTGGGAAGCGAAATGGAAAGTTGTCTACACTTTTATGACTCTATCCCTCCCTCAACCACACTCCTCAGGGTGTAGAATATTCTCACTGGTGCTTCTCAAAGGCAAGTATTGTATCCCCAAAGCATGCTTGATTACTTCTCACTTGTGGTGAATACATGAGACTCTCACGTTGGAAAGGGCTTTTTTTTTTCCCGGACGGTGGCAAAAGAAGTCGCAGAAGTAAAAATACACATCATACCTGCGGTCCTATTGGCCAGCTCTCTGGTAAACAGAACGTTAGCCAACTTGCTTTGTGCGTAAGCCCGCACAGGGTGGTAGTTGTTCTCCCCGCCCAGGTCATCAAACTGAATCTTCCCCATAATGTGGGCCATTGAGGAAAGATTGATGACCCGGGAAGGGGCCGAGTGCTTGAGCAAGTCCAGTAGCAGGAAGGTAAGGAAGAAATGACCTGGAAATATTGAACATTAAAGTCAGTTATTATTTATTTAGTTTTGTTATTATAAGTCAAATCAAATCTGAAGTCAGTCATGACATCCTTTGTTTTATTGCTGACGGTAATAAAAAATCAAAGGCCACACTTTTCATACCCAAATGATTGACTCCGAATTGGGTCTCAAATCCATCCGGAGTGGTGGTGAAAGGGCACATAGCCACGCCAGCGTTGTTGATCAGGTAGTGGAGAGCCTTCTCAGCTGCAAATAACACGTCGTTCACCAACGTTCACACATCACACCAGGCACGTGCACCACCCACTGTTGTAGACGTTCTCGGCAAACTGGCAGATGGATTTGGTGTCGGCCAAATCCAAATGCCTAGCGACGACTTTGGCGCACGACACGTCCCTCATGATGTCTCGGGCCGCCTGCTCTCCCTTCGCCATGTCTCTGCAAGCCAGAATCACCCTTGCGCCTGGAAAAGTTAGGCCAGCTCATCTGTGATTGATCAAATCTAAAATCCTAAATCGGAAGACTTTGTTGAAATCTTGCCTCTGGCCGCCAAATCTTTTGCTGTCTCTTTGCCAATTCCCGTGTTGGCACCAGTCACGACGGCTGTCTTCCCATCCAGACGGACATCGGACGACCACTTGGAAAAGAACAGAGACCTGAAGAGCACCAAACAAAACATATTTGTTTCAGCTGCACTGCATGAGCTTAGACGAGAAATATACCGTAATTTTCGGACTATAAGTCGCTCCTGAGTATAAGTCGAAAACTATGAAAAAAAACGCGATTTATAGTCCGAAAATTACGGTTATCTATCATACTGAGTGACATCCAAGTAACTCAATATATTTAATAGTTCCTAACATGTTTGCAACAAAACCATAAAAGTGACTGTAAAAGTGTCAAAGCTGAACTCCTCAAGGCTGTAAGAGCAACCCAATAATAGAACAGAAAAAGCAATAATCTGTTTAGTGTGCAGGTTTCTTACCTTATGGCTTGCATCCTGGTGCTCTCCTTCTGCGACGATGAAGTGACTCAGATTTATGGGGCGAGGACGCACAAGGAGGGAAAAGACAGAACTGAGAGTTGTTTTAAGACCCAAATGTCTGCTCTGTTGTAATTGAAACGAATCGATTAAATCAGGCTATGGAGAGGGATCACATGAGCTGCTCTTTTTCATCGAAAAACCAAACAAAAAGAAGATTATTCATACATTCCAGTGTGTAAAAGGTAGACGAGCTGATGGAACGAGGAAAGTTCATGCAATATGAACCCCAATTTTGTGGTGTTGGATGGGATTCTACTCAAGAACCCAAAACTGTCATAAATGTATTGAACTGCATCCACCGAGTTCCAGGAAGATGGTGATTCAATGCCGCCGTTCATTCAGCGGCAGTCTCACTGAGTCACTTGAAGTTCATGTCGTTTCGGTATGACACATTCTTGCAGAAAAAGGCTCATTAAAATAACTATTAGAAATTTTCTAATAGTTATTTTAATGAGAACATTTAATTTTAATTTAATAGAAATAATAGCCTTTAAAGATTTTAACGACAACATTTCAAACGAACCCAAAAAAGTTACCTTTTTTTTCTTTATAACAATCACATTCGTCTAAATAAGTTAAATAGTTACCATGTTCACGACATCATTTAATTATGATAATGAATGGATTGCCACGCAAACGGAAAAAAAACCCAACATTTTTTGTGTTTCATTTCATGATTGGCCTATTATTATTCCTAAATTGTAATTATGGTTGCCCAAATGACGATAATGATGACCTCATGCTCTTTTTTGAAACCTTCCTGTATGACTACTGTAAACAAAACATTTTAGCCTTCGCAGTAACTTCCCCTTACTATCTCCGATCAATTTGATCTCACTTTAGATACAAAACTTCCTGCTGTATGTGAAACTGCGTGACACCATGAAGTCAAAGCGGAACATGGAAATTGAAACCCTCACATCCACAGGTGACACAGCTGTAATTTCAGCGCTGCGCCAACGTGGATTTTCAGGTGATTTCCACCGCAGGAAGGTCCGGCCGACCCGAATGCCTTAAAAATGAAGATTTGATGTGAAGGCTGCTCACAGGCTCTTATTTGAAAGCCCTCAGATAAAACCAGACAAGGTACTCATTTATGTCTAATTGAAACAAGTTGCACAGCCCAGCTCGTCTCTCATGTGATGCCCACTGCAACGTTGGCCAGCTCCAAAATGGGTCCTTGCAGCTGCTGGGAATCCTCCTACGCTTGATGAAAGCCGGCCTGTAAACTGAAAGGCTCGCACAAGAGCTCAGAAGCCGCGGCCGGCCGGCCACATGTGTAATTAACTGCCTCAAAAACAACCGGCATCATAAATGGCTCTTTGGTTGTAATTTGCCCATCCCAGAATAGCTGACAGAGAGAGGCCACAAAAACACAGGATGGGGCGGCAGGCATAGTTTGAAGGGTTGAGATGCAAAAGATTTTAATTTCAGTCAAAATATTCATTTGGTCACCCGTTGCAATTCTTTCGATTGTCCCTGTGGTTAACGTAAATGGCTGGAATATTCATTCTTCACATATACAGTATGTTTTTTGTCCAAAAAAGTAGGAATTAATACATATACAATGCAACTTTGTAAATTTGTTTCAAACAAATTACTATAAACACATATTCCTTATCTTCAGTAAAGCCTGCATGTTAAAACATACTCGAAATAAAAATAGCTTATCAAATGCATAGCATTTTTCCAAGAGAAACTGCACAGATTGTGCAGTATGAAAACAAAATCATACAAGATTCGTACCAAAACTGGATGTGTCTCTTTATTATATATATTTATATAAAAAAAAAAACTTTTGGTCTAAGAAAGTTACTCTGAGGAACGCGAGTTAATGTTTTTCTTCAACAAGTTTTAACATCTCCCTTCTAATGTAGCGAGTAGATTAAATTTCCTACCGTGAAAATATTTTCTTTCATGGCTACAATTTTACAAAGCATGTCTTCCGCATTGCAGACATTTGGATTTTCCAGACGAGCAAAGTATCAAATGATCCCTTTTAACTGAAATGTACCTACTATATGTTCTTAAAGAAGCTTCAAATTTGTTTCATGAACCAATGGTGTATTTTTGACTGGTCGAGATGCCACTTAAGCATTTTTTAAACCCTTTTATTCCAACCAAGAGTTTGTAAAAGATAGATGTTTCGAGAGCATCATTGTTCATCTGCTTTGGTTTCCATTGTGACATTCACGCAGTCATTTTTGGGGCCTGCTTCGTGTCGTCCCGCAATGGCCTCTGGGTAACAAAGTCTCCCACTGACCTCAGGCTACTCTGGAAAAACGAGGCGGTCTCATTGGCCTGCTCTTGGACAGGACTTGAGAAGTCACCTTCCAGGGGCGCATCGTCACTTTCGAGAGACGTCTGACCGACGTAAACAACGATGACGTCACCGCTGAAGTTCACCACCTGACCGCTGGAGATGAAGGTCGTGTTGTGATTCCCCGACACTTGACCTATTTGAGATAGAAGATAGAATACGATTAAAAATATATAAAAAATTCTGCCTTCATAAAGATAACAAAGGTGAGTTTTTGATTGACCTTGATACTATGACATTGAGTTTTTTTCTCACACATACACACACACGTGCCATTCTTCATTGACTTTTACTGATCTGCATGTTCTACTTTGGGAAACCCAAGCCTACCATCAAGAAAAGGAGTCTCAGAAGATGAAGAAATATGGGTGTTGGATTCTTTGGTTCAACTTGAGTCCAAACCATATTTTGACACACGGGCAGCTGCATCCAAGCAGACCCAATAAACAGCGTCTCTATTTGGGAGCCTTTTTCTCACTTTGAGGTCGTCCCCCCCCCCACTGTCTGACTTTCCCGCCTACGCATGGAGTCGACCTGTTGTGACTCTCACGCACGCATGTAAGCAGCATCAACAGCGTTGACAGAAAAGACCGAAAAACACACAAAGGGAGCTGCAGCAGACGCCGGCAAACAGCGTCTTTTTCCTGGAATAACAGCGTGAGAGGTCCAACTTGAAAATATGTCTTTCCACCACAAGTTTGAAAACAAAGCTCTCTGGAATCTGCTTCTCCTCACCCCATCCAATTTCTGACTGATTTTTCTGGATGCCCAACAACAGCAACATACTGTCATTTTAAACCGAGCCGAACGCTGACAGAACATGTTTTGTTCTTCATCGTAATTCCTTAATGGCAAGACATCACGTATTAAAGTATATATGAAGCAGGCAGGTGGAACTTCAAATCAATTTGCGGGAAGCCCAACTAATGCACGCGTGATGGGAAATGGTATTTGTTTCATGTGTGTAATTATGGGCTCCCGTCATCAGTGAGAGTCGCATGTGTGTGTGCGTGTTTGGTGGATGGGGTTATAAAAGTATTACTCAAGCTGTGCACATCTTGCTACAATTAAAGCTGTGGTCACTTTACGCAACCCTATGAAGGTCTGGATAAACAGGAACTCTGTCAATGGCTCACACACACGCATACATATATAACGTGTGTCGTTCTGGTGGTCTATATTGAGAGAAAAACATAAGTATCTTAATCCTGTGTGGTCCAACATTTGGCACAACCTATGTATGTATTGAAAGAAAACTCTGTTTCAACCTCTACTATATTTTTTATTATCTGAGGTTATGTGATTATCCCACGAGGATTCTTATTTTAAACAAACGCAATGTCGTTTTTCCGTAGAATAATAGCCCATAAATATTCGGAATCCTAACTTGCTTTTAAAAAAAGAAAAAAAAAAGCCAGTAACACCAAATATCTACTTTTGTGGGGCATTATCTTATTGTTGGACCTGACACCTCTCCTGCTGTGTTAATAATGCAACATTTAAATATACGAGTAGATCTCTATTGTGTGTGTGTGTAGATTCTGCTTTAAACCTACTTTCCGTACTTGCAAGTATTATTCATGTCTTTTTTGGCTTCTGTTTGAAATATTAAACGGATGAGCCATGTGAGGCTGCAAGTTTCCAGTAAAAACCAACATACATTTCATTTCAGGTTATTCCTGGTGGACTCTTCCAGTTTTCTGTGGAAATCCAAAACTGTGAGTGTATCAAATGGTGTACTGTGTGGCAGAATAGTGAGGTGGCCTACACAAACAGCGCAATGGATCCACCTGGCAAACATAAGCGTGCACACTCACTACCGCATGCATTCTTTTTTTTTTTTTTTAAATCAGCCGCAAGTGTAGAAGTTTCAAATCGACATTTTACGTTACGTCATTTAATTGATTCACTTGGCACAACGAGTCATTCTGAGACATTTATACCAAAACAGTGATATTTAAAGCGTGATACTAGTACCATAGTTTGTAGCCTCCCTCTTATCTCATATGAAACAATTACTGAATGAAAAAGAAAAAAATGGGCTTTTCCACACATGTACTAATTCTACCATGTGTTTATGATTTTGAGTGCAGTTTGCACTTTCTCTTTTCATGAAGCTAAACAAACAACCGGTAACCAAAATATTTGCAACATCACTCAGGAAAGTTGTGTGTTATTTTTTTAAACATACCTGAGGTAAGAGTTGGTTCTGCAGGCCGACTCTGCAGGCTTCCAGGGGGACACTCGAGGGCTGTGTCCGCCGAAAGGAGTGTTTTTCCTCTGCTGTCCTCCCAGGAGGCCCTGTAGCCTTGCTCCGTATTGGAGGCCTCCTGAGGCTTTTCTGTGTCGACATCTCCAATCGATGAGGAGGTCTTTAAAGGGCTGACTGAGGTCCTCACGGGGGGCCCGCTGTTCTCTGCGGATGAGGAATCCGTGCTTTCCAGTCTGTAATATCCCTTCTGCTTTACTGTTGACATGTCTTTCAGGTGACCTTTGAACTCTGTTTTTGCCCTAGCCTTGCTCAAAGGCACACAAAGCTCAGGAACCGAACTTGATGGAGGACTGAGCGAGGAAGAGCGATGGAGAGGTGGTGAAAAGGAAACAAGAGAGGCAATGCTTTTTTCACTCTTGACCATGTGTGCGTCGCTGACTCTTGCACTCTTCTCCTCCTCTGGTCTCTTTGTTGCATATCGACCACCGCAGGAGCAAGTCCAGGGGGTCCCTGGACTGACAGCTTGACTACAGTCCTCGTTCTCCCCGACTTCCAGAGGCTCCCGGACCTGAACGCTGCATATGCAGGAACCCGGCAACAGCGGAGAGACGCTTGTGAGTTCCTCTTCTTCGGAAACTTCCTCAGGGCCGCCGGAACTTTCGCTCTGTCCCTTTGTCTCCCTCTGAGGGCCGTCATTCGCATCGGTGGTCCTTTCCTGGGGCTGAGGGAGGGAGACGGCAGCGGCTGGAGTGCAGGGGAGTAAGGTGGAAGGGGGCTCGTCACCAGTTTTAGTGTGAGGGGCTTGGGAGAAGAGTTTGGTTGTCTCACATGGGATGTATTTGAGACCGCCTGCTGCCCCACTTTGGTAGAGAGGGGCCAAAGTCTCCTAAAAATAAAAGAATTGAATGAATTGTCAAAAATGTCTGAAAGCTACTATCAATCTCAACATGTTCTTACCTGCTGGATCCTGGTCCTTTTCAGGTTCTGAACACATGATCGCAGATTAACTGGGAAAAAAAATCCATTTTACACAGGCTGATGAGATGCCATCTTAAAACCAAATCATAATCAGTTGCAACTTACAAGAGAGTAACTTGAGTTTGTCTTTATAACAAAAGAGGAAGAGGATGAGGAGACAAAGGATGGTGATGGCTGACAACACTGACACTATCACCCAGGACGGGGCAGCACCTACACGTAGATGACATCAGAATTACTTTTATATTCATCTCCTTATTTATAATTATTTATTTATGTGATTTTTCCTTACTGGAGACTGGTGGTCCACACACAGCATCGGCTTGAGCGCTGCCTGCTCGCGTCTCACTCCTGCCCTCTGCCTTACAACTGATGGAGAGAAGGAAAAAATAAAAACACGGTGATTCACAGAAAATAACAATATGAATATGCTAGCCACAGAAATGCAAAGTATCCCATGCTTTATTAACTTACTGAAATGTACAAAATAATTGCTGCCACAAAACTGATATATATGAAGTCACTCAAATTAGGTCACTCACTGAGATGATCCATATAGAAACCACAGAAATGCTCCGTCACTAAAATGTCGTTGAAACCAAATCAGCAATCGGTTGGCTTTTTCATATTTGGATTGCATTTTATATTTGAAACAAAAGGTGGTACAAGAATAATAAAAACAACAGCAAATCTAGAAATAGAAGCATAAAACGGTGTGGCTAAATATCCTACTTGTAGTCTATGTGTCACATGTGTATAGCCAGCCAGCTGTGTGAAGATTAATGTGAGGGAAAACCATGTCGCTCCCTCTTCTACTTTTGGATGGGAGCACAAGTGGAAAGTGATGTGTGTGATCCAAGGTTGCAGAGGAAGCGGTGTGTGTGTGTGTGTGTGTGTGTGTGTTAGTCATCGCAGTTGGCTAGCAGCAAGCACACCAACCAATATATATATTTTTTTTTTCCGCTCACAATGTCAAACCAACCGTGTGCACTTACTTAGTCCACTGTTTGCATTGTTTGGTGTTGTTGTCCGCAGAAAAGAATCCTTTCTTACACGGAACGCAAATCTTCCTTCCATTTCTGGATTCTGCAATATATTATATAGAATAAATGATGTCACTATTAAGTGCGTCTCTTTGGCGGGAGAGGTCTATCTCACCCGCTTCAACCTCGAGTCCATATCCGGGTCGGCAGGAGGGGATCTTCTCGCAAAACTCACAGTTGATGAGAGAGCACTGGAAGTTGGGAAGACAGCGACAAGGCTCCTCCGCCTCTAGATTTTCCGGCCTGGACATAAAACCTTTACCTGGAAATTTAGAATAAAGGTCCCAATTTGAAATGTGATAAAAAAAAAAAAATGCATCCTTATCTTCATTCATTTTGGATTCAAAAGAAGCACTCTGCTCGACTGGTCTGCCTCACAGTTCTGAGGTTTGAAGCTCAACTCGGGCCTTCCTGTTAGGAGTTGGCATCTTCTCATCGTGCTTGTGTGGGTTTTCTCCTTGCTCTCTCTTTTATTTTCTCTCCCACATTCCAAAACCATTTTTATGGATCCCAGCAGCCTATATGTACTGAGTTTTTTTTACTACCTCATTAAACTTTTTAAATGTTGCGAATATACTCATTACAGATGACGTAGAATGGATTTCAGACAGTTCTTGAGTTCCTTACCTGCATCACAGATTCTCTGCTGGAGGCAACGGGTCTCTTGGGTCCAGTAGGGCTGGTACTCCCCATGACCACATTTAACACATTTGGTCTGATGGGACTCAGTGCAATCTGAAAAGACACGGAAGCCTGCCAGGGCCATGAAGAGAGAAAAGGGTTACATCTTAAATTGAATGCACTGCTTCAGCTAAAAAAAAATTAATACATGCTAATAATTCAAAGGGTCAATTTAAAAGACTCTTACCTGGTTTACACTTATTGCAGCATCTTGTGCCCTTTAAGTACTGCTGTTCGCCACATTGAAGAGACTTGGAGGCTGCGTTCTGAAGATATGACAGTAAAAAAAAAAAGATCTGTTTTTCCACAAATCCGTCCAGACATTTTAAGCAATAAAAAAAGGAGAATAATACCAATGTGAGAGTACATTTTTGTTTTACGGGCCTCTTTCCCCATAGCCATGTGATCATTGGATATGGTGGTGAGTAATGAGAGGAAGAGGACAAAACGTTTTCCGAGACGTGCCCTGGAATTATTTCCGCAAGCTCAGAAGTACCTGACCAGAATCCAGACCATCAAACCAAACTCTAGTGGCACCCACTTACGAGAGGAGCCATCTGGAATTGGACAAAAACCTCCATTTGGGTGAAAGGATTCCTTTTAATTTTTTAAAATCCCTCTCCATACTCCATGAAGGATAATATAAAGGAATACATAAACCACAGCTGTAGTTCTGATGATATGAGTATTTGCAAGTTAAACAGTGGACCATAATTCAAACTTGCTATTTTGAGTTTGTCCAAAATAATCTTCTATTATCATAAAGCTTTCATGATGGGAACTGTGAGCAGTTTGTCAGCAAAATAAAATATTATAATATTTTTATTGTGTTTTTTTTTTCCTGCTCATTAGCACCACTTGCTTTAAAAAAAAATTTTTTGTTTTTTAAAGATGAGCAGTTTCTCAAGGCTTCTTTAAGTCTGGGGTCATTGTTTGGTATTAAGTAAGCTTTTATTTTGTTTTTGACTCTTTAAGGAGTTCACAGCCATATTTGAGGTGAACCGTCGACGGTTTGTGGGAACAATGAACGGCAGGAATCCGCTCAAACGCATACCGCAATTGTGCATGTGAGCCACGTTCCATTCCGCTTTCAACACACACATTTATTATTATTTATTTTTTTTGCAGTTTGGCATTAAAGCATCGACATCTCACCGCAATATCCTTACACATCTTTCCTCTTTGTCTTATTGTAATGCTGCATGGATTTGATCATTGAGAGAGATTTACAGTAAGGCGATAAATAGGAACAGAAGGCTAAAACAACAACCCCCCGCCCTCCCACTCACACATATGTGCTGTGGGTGAATTTCTTGCCACAGTGCTGAAGCACTGAGTCTGGCTGTTATGACAGCCATGATGCCAAAACCACAGCGTTTCATCTAAATGCAGAAAAATACAACCTATAGCCTGCCTCTAACAAATCCAGCCCCTTCAAAAAAAAGTCCTTCCTTCCACGAATACCCCAACATAGAAAAATGACAAAATATCGAATAAATGATGTATTAATGCAAGCATCTGTTTTTCCCATCTTCTATTGTCCTTTTCATCTTGGTGCCGACCAGCTGCGGACCATATGATGGAGTAGGTGAGGAAAGAAGGATGAATGCAGGATGGAGGGATCAAAGAAGGGTGGAATGGTCAAGGACACTGGTGAGGAAAAAGGGAAGGAAATAGGATGGAAGTAAGGGTGTAAGGCCAGAAGGTAGAAAGGATGTAAGGAAGGAAGGATGCATGGAAGGAAGGACGGACAGATAGATAGATCAACCAACTTGGGAGATGAGTGATAAGTACATGCTAGTGGACTATATGTTTGGAGACACTAAATATAATGTACATAGTTAAGCTTACTTTGTCCAGCCTGGATGATTATAGGTAACATTTATAGGGCCGACCTCAAAGCTAACTTTATCCTCTGTGTGGTCACACACTGTGAGAACTGTTAGAAGGGCAAAAAAGAGGGAGGGAAGGAGGGAAAGAAAACATCCAACGGGTGCAGAAATGTAAAAAGGAACACCTTTCTGGCAGTTTTGTTTAAAAGCCATAAGCAGGCTGCATGAGATAGCATCAGACCAGAACCAGAGCATTCCAAGAGAAGGATTTGCATAACGGCCTCAGCAGCCAAAGGCAGGGAGCCAATAAAAGCAGCGTTTGACTTTTTGCTCTTTGGAGAGATTCATGAGGCTGCAGGAAAATCAACACCTTGAAAAGTTGCCGTGACTCATTTTGTATATATTTTTAAACATCACACCCCTTTTGGAAAAGGGAACAACTTGAATCTGTAACGGGTAGTCAAGCACAAAACTATCCAGTGAGCGGCCGGACGGGCCTCAGAAAAGTTACAAGTCACATGAATAAATAACTCCAATTACACCTCGTGTCATTCACTATAATTACTTTCCACATTTTCATCCAGCAGCGGCTCGACGTTACCCAGGGCGTCTTCCAATGAATATGGAACAAATTCTCCAAAGTGGGTGAAAACCGAGAAAACGGAGGGGAATTCTTCGGGGATCCTGTGAGTCAGTGATTGCACGACTATGGTGAGAACAAAACCAAAGACCAAACTTTGCAGCGTCACTTGCAAAACACATCCTCTCTAAAAAAACAGTCCAGGACTGCTTTCTTTTCCCAGGATGCTTTGAGCAAATGGAACTTTGACAAGTGTCCTTCAAAGATATCTTGGAGGAGCAGAAAGGAGTAAAGGGGAAAAGGAATTGTGGTTACGTTCCAGTCATAACGATGGTGGGGGTTACTGGAACACAAGGCGTGATAGATAACGGGTGCCTGGCAACCACATCTTGGAAATAGCTGGCTAGAGTTGGATGATCCATCCCTCTGGACAATGTACACTAATACATACATATCAAAAAACAAAATATATATATTTTACATGATACCTATTTTTTATATTATGTGTAGACATATTTATTTATTGATCTATATATGAATATTAGTGTAAAGACTGAACAAATATTACCATCTTCACTTTTTACAAAATGATACTTTCAAAGTGACTTACCTGTGCATGATAGGCAACCAGGATGCATGCCATCCAGCATGGGAATATCCACCTTGGGGGAAAGTTTAGTTCCATATCTGCCGTGTGATGAGGACAAAGTTTTCAGCACCTCTCGACGAATTACTCCTTAGGTGCGCGGGAGCGTGCACTCCGTGCCGCAGGGCATTCTCGCGCCTTCCTTGCTCCGGTCACTCACGCCTTCTGTGAGGAGCGTGCAAGCAAAAGCTTGTCAATGGGAAAAGAGAGAGAGAGAGGGAAGGAAGGAACGCCTCCCACACAGTGTCATATGTTAAGAGAAGTGGATCCCCCTCCTTTTAGTTGTTCTTATTCCCTATTTGAAATCCCTATCATGAATGAAAAACCTTGGATTGAATGACAATGTTATTGAGACGCTTGATTTGTGGCATCAGGAGTTGCCACAGTGAATCAGAACTTTTTTGCAAACTTTTTACAATGGATGCCCTGCTGCTGCAACCTTGTTATATTTTTCATCCAGACATACGACCTGCAGTGGGACCTTGGTTGCAGGGGCACAGGCCCGTGCACACATTGACTCCAGGTGGTGCTCAAGCACCTGCCCAGAAAAAGGGACATTTTTGTTGCAGTCCATTTTTTTCTGCATTCTCTATAAAAAAATATTATTTATATTTAAAATTGAGTGTACATAGTGTACAAGAAGTGAAATAAAGCTCTTTAAATGATTTATCTTGGTGTCATTTTTCCTGCCATTTGAACAGGGGTGTGTCAACTTACTAGTTGTAATGTTGACTCTGCTGTGAGTGTTAACAGGAATAAGTAAGATTATTATTATTATTTTTTTTATCATATCGTAACTTAAGTCACTGTCAACAAGAAGGGTACCACGTCCCTCATTTCTGAGGAACCATCAATAAATAAAATGTGACAGTCCAACCGCTTCATTTGCATATCCAACTGGTTGCAAGCTCAGATCACTGCAGAACCGACAGTTATGCAAATGTCAAAAGAATGTCAAAGGATAATACGGAAAAAAGGGGGAACCATTAACTACAGCAGCTAAAATGACATTACACAGAGGAATACTGTAGATTTGTTAAAAGTGCAGCATGAATTTTAAACTCAGTGCTATTCCAACACACACAAACATTCCCCCCCCTAAAAATGCTGACAGATGCTGTTTTGTGGTTGGGCCTGTGCAGCTTGCACAGTAGCAATTAAAATCCAGATACGGCTCTTTTTTCCCCAAAGCCACCCTAAATGGACTCGGAACGTACAACAAATCCCCACACATTTCCCCAATAAAACTCAAACTGCACGAGAATCAAAGCATAACTTGTTTAGCTGTAGGAAAAAGGTAAAGTGCAAGCAGACGCCATGCTGCTTGATGAGCTTCTTACTTCAAATGACCTGCAGACAAACCACATGCTTTTTTTTTCCTTTTAGCTCTGTAAGCATGTTTGGTCGCATTGGTTTTGGCGTCACTTTGAATTAATCAAAGTTCTGGAAAAAATGCAAACACTGCATATTAATTCAAGAATGCTGCTGATGAAGAAAACTCCGCTTCTTTCACTGACCTTCCAACAGTATTGTTGCTTCCACTTGTTAAGGAAACAGACATGACCCGTGAGTCACCCGAGTCAATTGTGTGACTAAGAGCTGCCGAATGAAGGCCACTTCTATATTCACCTAGTCTACACATATTTGCATGGCCACGCCTCTTTTGGCAAGCAGAGGTATGCAGAACAATAGTGAATCAAGCAGCACAGGAATGGGAGCTGGCAGCGGAACACATAAAACAGCTCCAGGACTTTACTGAGCCGTATCAATTATTTGTCCACCTGCACACTTATCAGGTCTAAAAGTTGTTTATTAGCTTGAACATGCAAATGCTTTATAAAGGGCCAGTATTTAACTTGCTAACTACTTTGCACAAAGTGTAGGTGCAATTCTTACATTTGAAAATGTTATTTGTTAGTAGAGTAAAATGTGATCATCAAAACTGGAGGGAAAAAATTGGGAATGCCCCATATTCTGGACTTTGGTTACTTGGAAAAAAGACAAGTGTTGCCAATGAGGGGCGGGGCTACCAAAGTTATGAGTTTGTCTAGTCAATGACTTTTGTTTTATTGCTTTCAGCACCTGCCGGCGCTTTGAGCTATAAAGCAGTTTTCCCTTTGTGCCAACAGGAATAACTGATAAGTGCAATGTAAATACACAAACGATCTTTTATTACACCATGACACAGATTCCAAATATACACAAGTACCGAGCACTCAGTTCAATGTATGATAGTTATTTACGTTTTCCTCCAAGCTTTCCTCTCCCCCCAAAAACTGAATCAAATATCCACTATTCATTCAGAAAGAGTGGACGGAATGGACCCAAACTCTATCAAAGCATAAAAAAAAAAAAAATTAACACAACAGTAGTGACCGTTTTGAACATGCATAAGAACAACGATATTTAGGAACAAAATAATGAAGTGCAAATGTCTTTGGAAGTTAGAAATAAAGTGTGTTTTCCTTCAATAAGTTATAAAATAGAAGCTATCAAAATGGACAGCAGAGACAGACTTTTGAGGAAACAAAGGCAAGACCATTATTTTCAATTTCAAGTAGGCGATGTTTCGGAACCGCATCCACGCACGCGCACACACATTTGTAGTCACTTTAAGGATCGAAGCCTTTCATTTTGCTTAGACGTACTTAATATCATTGACTGTCCATTGTTAGCTCCAAAATGGCACCTGCTAAAAATCAGAGGTGACCATCGTGCAGGTACTGTTTGCTTCCTCCTCCGATGAAAACATCTTCATTACGTTCCAACGATGCCCTCACATCCTGAAATGTCCAGGAAAGATGTCCCACTTCTTACGGAATACTAAACTTGTACCCTCTTGCTGTGTTTCTTTTTGTAAACTAAGATGTCAAACGAACACCGACTGAGAAAGAACGCAAGTCAACGCGATCCGTCCATCTGTTAAAAGTGCACGTTACATTTGATTGGTCATCTACGTGGAGCAATAGCAGACGGGGGGACGGTCATCGGATGTTGCGGTTAAGGAGCGTGGCGTTCACTTCTTTCTCTGGAAAACGTTGGCCAGCATGGCGCCCGACGTAGTCAGCTGACCCATCTTGCTCAGGAACTTGGTCTTGGCATCCTCGCCCACCAACGTGGATGCAATGGACACGGAGCTACAAATGACAAGCATCGTGAAGCTTTGCTTTGTCTGCGGTTATAAATATGAAAATCCCCCAGTCTCAATGCGTTTGCATGACCACACGTTTTAAAACCAATGATTTCCCCTTTGGAATTAAAACAACACAATATTTCCTCTTACCCTTGTGCATCGCCCATTCCTCTGTTTTCCACCTTGATCTCACACTCTTTGACCATGGAGCTCAGAATCACCTATGGAGGGAAATAAAAATGACACATAAACACGATGATGACGTTAAGAAGGTATTTGTATGTTAGCAGGTTCCTTAATAGGGCGACAGTCTGGAAACAAATTCCAAAGACTCAAGAGTCGGCTGATTGTTAGTCACCTTGGGAAAAACGCTCACATGAAAAGAGCTCGCGTGAGACGCAAATAAAAGCCGGAGCAGTTTTCAGGCGCTTAGGGTGGAGTGTCACATGGTCACGACTTCACCGTGCGTGCGAGCGGTCTACTGACCTCGTGCTCCGGCGAGAGCTGCTCCATGTCGGCCCGGAGACACCTAAGGCCCGGCAGGAAGTGGTTGATCATCACCTCCTCGGATATGACTGCGCATGTTAGGTTAAGGATAAGCCATTTGCAAACAATACAGTAGCTTCAGACAATACTCTAATATAGATGCCGGTTGATCTTTAATATCTGTTGGGAAATAGTCAAAATGGCCAGTCAAAATGTTCCTTTCCATTCGTTTTGGACGACACCCCGGACTGGTCGTCGGCCAATCACAGATTAACACGCCATCAAAATGTCAAGTTACTTCCCAAATATGCGGTCGGGCTATATATGCAAGATTCCACCAACGGCGCCAAACATTCCATGGCCATGACCACCTGTCTGAGCCAGTGACATGGTCAAAGCTCCTCTACTTTTGCAATGCTGTGAATGTTGAATTTCAGAGAAGTGAGTGCGCTGTCGTGGGAGGTAAAGCCTCTGAGGTTAGCGCCATACGTTTCGACTAAGCCTGCACTGTGAAATGACAGCCTGACAATGAGCCACAGGAATGAACCTCCGAGCGGTGGCGCTGCTGCCAACGTGGGGCTTCCGGGAGGGGGAGACACGGCAGACAAGAAGCACATAGGAGCAGGAGGTGGGGGAAATCGAAACGCTATTCTGGGGGAACAGAACCCGAGCTGATGTTCACTTGCTATTCTCTCACGCTCTTCTTCTTGCAGCCTCCTTCATGCTCTCCTTTGCTTAACCAACCTTGTAATTACATCTCGTTCCTAAAATAAAAGGGGGGGTGGGGGGGGGGTAGTCCAAATGTATTTTCTCTCTTTTGCTTCCTGCCAAACGACAGAAGACCTCTGCCAAAACACACACATAACTGGGCCACAAGCAGAGGGCCACTCTTGATGCGTACCATGAGGGCGCTATCGGACCAGCACGGCTAAACGTGAAATGACCCCCGACAAAGGATACAACAGCAGGAGAGGGCGCTGTAGGCCTCAAACAGCTGGGTGGCAATGTCAATCCTCTTGCTATCCACCGTTTGGCTGTTGTTAGCCTGCGCCAGTTTGTGCAGGTGCGGCAGTACGACTGGACCGAGGAGCACAAATGGAAAGTCAATACCATCGATGGGATTTTCTTTTGCGCTCAACATTCGGCATACATTCGTCTCTGAAGCGAGGCTCGGCGTTGGGTCCGACGCGTCCGAACGTCCTGATGATCTCCATGTGCAAAGAGTGCTGATCTTGATACTGAGGGTCTTCCAGGAAGGATGCCAGCTGCATCTTGACACGCTCCAGCAGCTGAAACAAACACAAAACAGGTCTTAGTACATTGGTGCACAATTGAGGAGACTCTTTACCTCTTTCTGTGTCACCGTCTCCATGATGGTACCAAAGGCAGGAATTGTGGATATCCTCACAGAGCTAAATATAGCAGGAGAGCAACATAAAGAGGTGAGGTGACGATTCGTAAGCGCCATTGAAGGCACCTACACAAAAATTGTCTATAAAGTCCACTCCATGAGTGAGAGGCTGTGAAATACGTATAACAATAGTGGAATAATATAAGAAGGCCAGAAAGAAAGTGCTGATGCCAGCTGCGTAAACTAAACATTTAGACAAGTTCTGCTGATGGCTGCGTGTTAAATTTTTACAGGTTTTGAACATTTTTGCTGATCTGGTCGAGAAGTGTTTATGTGACTCGTCATAAAATGAAATGAAAACTGTAGGGCGGTGAAAGAACTTCTAACGACAGGTACGGCATAAAAAAAAAGCATAAAACCGCATTTTGAGCCATGTTTGACATCTTTGCTTACTTTAGAATGCAACATATAAATAATCAGATTAAAAAAAAAACTAAATAGGGAAACAAATAAGGTAATTGTGTATTATGAATAGTATGTGTATATGGAATATTTATAATATTGTGTGAAGAAAAATCATAATGCTATATCCCCATGGCAGAGATAGGAAAAAAGAAGTGATAGATAAAATTAGAATTGCTTGATTTGTTCTGATGAAGGTGTTCTGTTGTCGAGTGACTCACAAGTCAGGCCCATTGCATAGAGTTATAAGGGCCGGGGCCGCCCGGCGATCAACTAATGCTTCACTCATGCCTCGGAGAATCAACTGCAAACCCGCCACAGAGATGAGAGAGGAGGAGAGAGACAGAGAGAGGGGGTAGGGGAGGTGATAACAGAAGGTAGCAGAGATAATAAAGGAGGAAAAAAATGGAGAAAGTTGGGGGTGAGTACCAGACACTAGCCGAGGGTTTGGTCAGGAGGAGGGCCTCAGCCTCAATGGATTGGGGTGAGAAGAGAAGCCATGCATGCTGGGGTCGTGCAATTGAGAGCAGTGTGCAAAAAAAACAAAAAAAAAAACACAAGCCAGACCACTCATGGAAACTGACAAGACAATGAAAGACGTTATGCCATGCTCAGCCAAGAACCTATCCACGTGCAACTTCCAGGGAAAGCCAACGGCATCATTCTACATTGCCAGCCCAAGTCAGACAATGGACTTCTATGGCATCGAATGAATCTGTTTAAGATTGATGTACGCTCTAGGTTGGCTGACTGCTGCAGTGTGATGGTTGTCAGGCGGCAAAGAGAAGGGGGGGGGGGGAGAGACGCTGCGCAGTTAACCGTTGCTGCCGGTACTGTTGATCCACTTACATTTCAGGGTCGGAGGACAGTGTGATGAGAGCAGGAACCACTCTCTGAGCGACCAGCGTCTCATTCACCCCCTTCACCAGCAGCTGATCGGGTTGGACAGAGCCAGACGTGATGTCACAGAGGAGCGGGGTGCATTGGACAAGAGTGAGCGACACCGCCAATAGATAGATAGAGAGAAAATAATAAATAATATAGTGAAATAACGGAGAAAAAAAAAAGAGGTGAGGTAAAAACAAGGAGCAACAAATAGAAAGCAAGCTACGCTTTTCCAAATGAACACCCAACAGTCAATATGGCCAAAACGTTTAATCTGTGGGCTATGAGAACAGACTCAGGATCAGATTGAATCCAGTCCAAAATAAAGGACAATAACGTAATCTGATCCGGGATCTGTGGTTGACCGCCACATTACAACTGGTCGTTATGTGGACAATGGTGGAGAGCTACAACAAATGGGATGGTGACAGTGAAACGTGCGTGTGAACAAAGAAGTGCTTCACAAAAAACAAAAAAAAAGAGGGGAACAAATTCAGCTGAGCACTCCTCCTTCCACAAGTTTACATCAAGAGAGGCCTGGTTCCACTGTTAGGACCACAGCACATCCTCACCAAATGCACTACTTGAACGTGTGCCAACATCTCGTTGGGCAGGTAGATGTGATTCGTTAGGGTTTGGTTACATTGCTTCTGTCAGCACTTCACTGCCTGGAGCTTGGCAAAAATACAACTCAACTGCAAGGAGGAGGAAAATGGCTAACAGGCAGCAACGTTTAAAAACAACTGCGGTATTGGATTTCACGAGTGACCTGAAGTCCTGAAACTGTGAAGAACGCACGTCCAATTAGATTATATTTTCCAAAACTCTTCTGCTGACTTCAGCATTTTAGTGACATATTCAGATATTTATGCGGTGAGCTTTGAGACCAGTGAAATGCCTGATCAGAACTTGGAGGTGCTGAAAACGGTGGGATCCAGGCACTCATCATCAGCAATCCGAGTTACATTGACAGTCTTTAGCATTGGAGCTAAACATGAAATAAAAGTGGTTTGCCTTTTGTCTTTACCTCAAACATCCGCGCTGAGGTGCATCGGACCAATGCAGAGGTGTGTACTACTCCGTACCAAAGAACGGTGAGTAGTAACTCATGGTATACTGGATTAGCACTGAAATAATAATAATAAAATAAAAAAAGATGAGACCCTTAAATTAATCTGCAACCTGTGTGTGTCTGTGTGTGTGTGTCTCACCCCAGCTCTACAAAAGAAGCTTTCAAGCTGTCAAGAGGTGCGTGGGACAAAGACAGGGTTGTCATAACATCCTCTAAGAAACCCACTAACAACTTGCGATCCTCCTCCTTTAGCGACAGAAGAAAAACAAATTAATGACTCATATCTAATACAAAGAGGGGCAAAAATGACAAGATGCTGTTCACTCGATTTCCACCATTTTGACAAAGGGGAAAAAGACTTGATGTTACCTGGTTATAACAGGTCAGTACTCCTGTGGCATAGATGGGGACGGTGGCTTTAGTAAGAATGCCATTTCCAGATAAAGCATCTATTGAGGGGGGAAAAAAAACATCCCAATCTAGGTCAAGAACTATTTCACGCTCTCACAACAAAGAAAAAAAGAAATACGATCGCCTCGATTTGAACGCGTCAGCAGTTGCATTGTTCAGCCACTCACCAACATTCTCTTCGGACAAACGAAGTATCTCTTGGAATTGAGGTTTGACCTGCAAAACATCATTGCCACAAGCAAAAGCAAGTCAGCAAATTGATTCGGAATTCTGATGAGATACACTAACATCCGGAGAGACATCAAAGTGGTTCAAATGAACTGAAGAGAATCTAAAAAGAGCTCAGATTCACCTTCGTGTTGGTAAAGATTTTGCCAAAGGTTCGACAGAACCTCCAAAAGAAGCGAGAGAACTCGTGAACGCAGGTGGAAGAAGCGACGTTGATGCGACCCACAATCTCTATAATCTGAGGAAGCCTTCAAAGGTAGCAGAAAAAAATAAATAAATCAATAAAATTTGATGTCTGAGTACATTCAAAGTATTTATGAGCGAGTCTCACAGCTGGTTGACCACCCAAAGAAGGCTTTCCCATCCGGTGGTCCCTTCATGCTCCAGTTGGTGGTCGTAGAGAAGCAAGAGGGCGCTCAGCATCTCCCTGCTACCGATGATGGTGGCCACATCCTGAAGGGGAGAAGCCGGTCTCGGGAAGCGAGTCACTGCAAACGCGAGGCGACAGGTAATGAGCGCACAGCTGTTTCATCCTGCCTTGCCAACGTACCTTCTATTGCAGGTACGTCGCCGTGGAGTTTGGCTCGGCCGGTGAACGGCGCATTTTGCAGCACCACGGCAAAAAGTGGAGGGATCAGACTCTGCAGTGCTGATAGGAACACGTGCAGCTTGTACTCATCCAGGCCATGCTCCCCCTGCTACAAAAATGGGGACAATCAACTATCAGAGCAGGCGTGAAGAGTCCATGTTAATCAATAGTCAGAACGTTACCACGCACCATGAGGAGCTTCTCAATACGTGCCAAGAGAGAAGGGATGAGTGAAGTGTAAAGTGTTCCTAATTCCATTGTCCAGGCAGCGAATGCGGGGATGAAGACCTGGTGGACAGCACTGACTACCCGCTCTGAAGGATCGCTAAGTGACAGCACCATCAGCTCAAAACCCTGAAGGGAAAAAAAAAAGACACAAACCGGCAACATTTAAAAAAAGTAGAATTGTTAGTTTCGGTTACTTTGAGGGTGAAACTACAAATATATACTACCTGGGAGTATTTGTCAACATCGTCAATGTAACCCATGATAATCCCAAGACTCTTGACCACAGCTTCTCGGACCATGTCGGCCTTGTCCTCTGCAAGCATTTGCTGCAGCATGGACAACACGAGAGAACTTCGGATCTCCTTCTGTGGGGACAAAATCAAAAACAAGACATTTTCATTCATGCATCATTTTTTATTATTAGCGTTATTATGAATAAAAAAACAAAAAAAAACAAAAAAAGAACAATAGAAATGGTCATTTACAGGAAAATATGGTGCCAAGGCTCCACAAGACTCCGCCACAAGAAGTCTTCTCTCTGGATATTTGTGGTTAATCTGGAAAAAGGAGGACGTAAGAATGTAAAATGCAGCTGCCGTAGAACGGAAACAAAGTTGATGATCATCAACTGCGTTTTAATTCTGGAAGAACCTCCCCATCCCGCAAAAAGCGTGTGAAGGGTACCTGCTCCCAGCATTGAGGAAGAAGCTCTGCCTCAACACGTGTAGGACCCACATGCCTCGCAAAGGCAACGCATCCCGTCAGGATCATTTGTCTGTTAACGAACCAAAAGAAGCAATAATAGAATCAATTCAAATTTGACGAGAGCAATCTACACCTTCTCACCTCTGTTCATCATCTGGTCTCTTGATTAAGTTAAAAAGGATGTGGAGAAGCTGGTCTCTCTCTTTGGACTCTGGGTGAAGGCAGGCGGTACATAGGATGAGAGGAATCAGCTCCTGAAGCATAAAAATGGAGAAGGGAAGCCAGCTTGTCAATCATTTGGGCGAAGGAGAACAAACAGGGAAATGGCAGTCAGAAGGCAGAAAGAAAGGAGAGAAAGCAGGCAACTTGGGATAACACAAGTACGAGAAAACTGGGAAAACGTGAACCTCAAATACCTTACTGGCATTAGACCGACGAATTTGTTTTGGTAGTGACTCTTACTCTCATTGTAAAACTCAGCCGTCTATAGGAAGACAACAATGGCAACACCCTAGTTCGCTTGCTTTTAAAAATAAAAATAAAAATAAAATCTGCCCTTTTAAAGAGTTCAGAGAGAGTTCACGGACGTTCCGGGCAGAGTAAAAATCTGGATTTGATGTGAGGCTCCCAAAGTGTGGTCAGCCTGACATTCCCGCCACACACACGCACTGAGTCAAATTAGAGAGTGCATACTGAGTTATAAATGTGCTGTTTGTTTCCAGGAGCGTATGATATTTTTCCTGCCCCGGTGCTGGAACAGTGCACAAAACCCCAACACCCTTCTGGATTAATGGAGAGAATATGGTTAAAGATAGGCTGGAATGAGTCACAGTGGCCCAACCCAGTGTAGGGGGGGGGGGGGGGGGGGGTTGGGGGGGCAAAAATAGTCATTTTTTTAAGTGTTTAGTTCAAGTGACACGCACACCAATAAAAAAATAGAAATGAGTAGCAAATTCAATTATCTTTAGGTCCAGACAAGGGTTTTATTGGGACGATAGTTACACGTTAGAAAAGATCCAAATGGGGGGGAAAAAACATTTTGCTTAATAATTTACCATGACTGATAAGTGTAGGCAGGTGGCAGGCAGTGTTTCAAAATATCATTCCTCCATTTGAAACGCCTTTTGTTCTGAAATGTCACAATGAAGGTGTGTCTCCTCGTTTGTAGTGGGAGGTTATTCAAGGAGCAACCGGTGTGTGTGTCACGGCTAATGAGTCTAACGAACTGAGGACAAAGTCCGCATCGCAAAACAGACCCCTCAGTGTTCCAATGGGGGTGTTTGTCATTCTTGCACTTTGTTCTCTTTTTCTTGATTTCACAAAGAGATTAAATTCTTTCCAACTGTTGGTGGTTGACTAAAACAACATCGCCGTAGCGATGTATGCAAAGCAGGCCAAGTGTCAAGACGTTGCTCCTATCAGGTTTCGACACCGGGTGCACCATTAATGTTCGCAATAAGGATTCCTCAAACAAGGAACTGTTTACAGTACAAGTTCAAATGGAGCAATTAAAGTGGAACTTTTTAGTAGAACTTTAAAGAAAGAAAATGTTTGGGGTTGTCCGAAGACCCATGCAGATGAGCGTGTTGAGGGACTCACCTGACAAAGATGTGCAACCATTCTCTAGTGGAGATGCATGCACCAGAGTGAGAGAATGAGTGAGACGAAAAGAGCAGAAAAATAAAGCCGGTGAAGGCAAACAGAGTGCAAACATGAGTGGCGGACAAGAGGCAGGATGATAGTCGGCGAATAAGGACACCTTGCGTGATAAACGCTCAATAGATGGACACACGTCAATCAGCAAAGAGTGAGCACATTTTAGTTGGCTATCCACCAATAAGCAAAAAGATAGTATTATAATATTCTAATTTATTAAGATGCACCTATTGGGTTGTGAAAAATGCCATTTGCTAAAAATAAACAATCTGGCGCTCAACAGGTTGACTTTTAATTCAGCGTTAACATGAATCCTATTCATTGCAGTGTGCCTATCTATTCAATGTAAAGTAAACCAAGCATGGTGTTGTGATGATTCAAAAGAAAGGTGAACAAAACAAAGCAAGCGGACCAGGCTTCACCTCTCTTTTAGCGAGGAGGACATTCGGGACGATATGGGGAAGGCAGCGGCCCAGCATTAACATCACACTCTCCTCGCTATCCGCTATACGGGACACCTGAAGATGACAGCGATGTTACACTTGGTGTGATGATTGCTTCGAATGTCGGCATCGAATTGTGTGTATTGACCTCTGCCCCAAGGCGGCTGTCTGAGCACATTCGGCAGAAGGATAGCAGGGCTTGCTGGAATGCCGGGGATAATTTCCTGGGTTAGACGCAAATAAGAAAAGCTCAAAAACAATTAGCGATGCGTTCAAAACACATCATGGAGGATTGCGTTCAAAGAGTTGCCTGGGCTAAATGTAAAGCTCTCACGCCATCTAGTGGCAGCTGCTATCTTAACCACTCACCTGTTTGGCTGATCAAAACGTTCGGGTGTCCGACTTTTAATCTTATTGTGTGATTGCGGTGTGTTCTGCGTGGAGGGAGGCTCACTCTGCGGCTGTGAAAGACGCCGGATATCCAGGTACTGTCCGTTATCTGCACAAGGCTGAGGACAGGACATGCATCTGCTTAGGTGCAATGTGCCACCAGAAAACATAGTGACACCCCCAAAAGGCTTCAGTGGCATAAATTCAGTGTGGGAAATGTACAATGACTTTACCACAGAGGGTGGGTCAGCGGAGGAAGTGACGGCGGCGGTGCAAGAGGATGCGGGATTAGATGTATTCTGGGAGCTTCGGTCAAGAGGAGGGGAGGAGACCGTCTGCTTCAATGTTTGAAGCTCACTGTGGGAAAAAAAGGACATTCTTTTCAAACGCAATGAAGCAAACTGGGTGCAGGCTCCAAAAAATAAGCGGAAAGGTCATAATCGTTGAAATATACAGACAGACAGACAAACCTCTGAAGTTTTTTCATCTGCTCAGCTAGACTCTCCTTCTCACTGTTGAGTAGACCGATTTGGTACTCCAACTCTTGGACGACCTCTGCCTGTTGCTGTATGAAAGGAATAAAAATTATATCTTTAGAAGGTGAAGGTTTTTTTTTTTTTACCTCGTGCCCCTAGAGGAAATATGATTAAGCAAACCTGCTGCGAAAGGTCAGGCTTCCTCAGGGGATCTTGAGCCGTACAGTGTCCAGTGATATCGGCAAAATCGTCTCCTACCGCTACGTCAACCGTTTCCTTTGTTGGGGGAAGAGAGGAACCGCAGTTTCTGTAGAGCTGCAATAGATCAGGAGGCTTTGGAATGTTGAGGCCAACGTCATCCCACAGCTCAAAATCCTAAAATAAAAAAATAAAAAAAGCATGGAGCATTCATATTTCATATTCCGCTCGGTCATTTGCTTTTCCTATTGCATTATATCCTCATTAGAGGTGAGCTGGAGTCTATCCTAGCTGATGGGCAGAGAGGCGAGGCACACCCTGGGCTGGTTGCCAGTGGAAAATAACAAAAAAATATCAAACTCAAAACATAAGTCTCATTAGATTGCCGTACATGGTTAAAGCTGGGGAATATTAATAGCATTTTCCATTTGAATAAAAAAAACTTTCTGCTGCAAGAAAAAGCTTTACCTGATCATCATTTTCATCTGAGAAGGTGATCGATGAGAGTTTGTATTCATTTTTCAACAGATATTCATTCACAAGGAAGTTTAAGGCTCTTTTCTCCAGCGGGCGTAGTGGCTCCTGAGGAAGAACGCAAAGAAGCTAGCAAATGCCGAATACATAGTACATATATTTTTTTTAACAACATTTAAACCTTTCCAACAGTTAAAGATCTCCCACCTGAATTTCAGGGCTTGATTTGAAGTTCTTCCTCTCCTGAGAGGGCACGTCGTTCTCTGAACACGAAAGAAAGAAAAAAAAAATGGGATGAGTTCAGTTGGATGCTCAACATTGTTCGGGAATTCTCTTTAGACGAAAAGAAGCAAACGTGACAAAGGACTCGGGTGGAGAAGAAGTTTAAAGAGCGCCACACCTGCTGCCTGAGTCAAGTTGGCGCGCAGAGCCTGAATGGTCTCCTTTGCTTTCCGTAGCTCAAACTCCAGCACTGGACAGAGAGTGACAGCACGCACACACACACGCGTTCACGGACGCATACCCAGGAGGTGCATCCAAACAAAGACAAGGAAACACACAAATAAAACAAAGATGGGAGTGAAAAACACTGCAAATATATTAAAAGTCCCAAAAAAATAAAAACACAAGAGGGTGCATGCAAATCATGGATCTGAAGAACACATGCAGCAGAGGCTCATGAAATAAAGCAAACGAAAATGTATGTCGATACTACTTGTCAACTTTTTTTATTATAAAAAATACAGTGCTCCTCATTTTAAGAAAAAGTCAATTTCTTGCAGCTTCCGACAAAGGATTTCACAGGCAAAATACTATGATCCAATTTGACTACACTATCCCTAAAAGGTTAAAGGTCACCCATGTTTATTTACGTAAACACACCATTTAAAAGTTAAATAATCCCCAAACTCTTAGATATGCATCTTTCTATGTATACACTAATGCTTTATTAAAAAAACCACAATGACAACCAGCAGAAGAAGAAAAAAAAATCACACAAAAATATGACTATGATTAGAGAAAAATAAAACAAAGAAATTAAAGGTTGGTTATTTTTATATGAAAAAAGAAAGAAACCACACAGTAAAGTTCAACAGATGGAGTGGAAAAAAATCATTGCATTGTTGTGCACTGATCAATGACCCTGACGCATTTTAAAATGATTTTTTATTTATTTACTTAATCCAAAAAGATCATGTCGAGTCATCACACGTGTGAGACATTAAAATGACCGTACCACCATCATGAAGACAGCTCATGAGTGCACAAAATGCAATCCAAATTCAAAATAAAACTCAATCCTGAGGAAAGAAAGAGGGGAGAAGAATGAAACAAATAGCTAGTCTGGATGGAGTGACTTGTCCAGTATTGCCAACTGGGGTTTGATCAACGTCAGGAGAAGCCCGACCGAGTCAGACAGCTGTGGGCCGGCAAATTTTTTGCTAGGTAGAAGGGGAAGGTGGTGCTGCTACACATTTGGGGAACGGAACCCTCAATGACCCTCAAAAATAAACATGGAGAACAATTGCATGGCTGTACCTTTCCAGCTGCATTAATATCGAGGGTTTATTTGCAAACCAAAGACAGATTGACTCATCGTACTGCATTCACGCCTCTCCAACCATGTAACGCGTGGCCTTTAAAGGTGCTTACGAATCACACTCAGCTGTTACTTTCTAACCTCGTGAGTCTGCTGTGTCACAAATGAGCCACGTGCAAGTTGTGTGAAGCTCCTGTACCAAAAATACCACCTTGACTCTTTAAAATGACAAAGCGCACGTCCGTCGATGCTTCAACGAGCAGTGAATGCAATTAATTCAGACCTGACCACATTGACCAGTTTGATGTCTTCAGTGGTAAGCCGAGGGACATTAAACCAGAGCGTAAAAGTACAAGATAGGTAAAACAAGATCACGATTTACTTCAGCTCTGCAGCCACTGATGCAGCTGTTTTCATTCCATCCATCCATCCATCCATCCATCCATCCATCCATCCATCCATCCATCCATCCATCCATCCATCCCATCACTCAAGCTCTGTGTTGTGACAGCACAGGTTCATCTTACCCGCCACCCGTTCGTCTGATTCTCGATTGCCATCATCCGAGTATCGGGCAAAGTCCAGGGAGTCTAAGGTGCTGATGCTACCTGCTCGATCTATAGACAAACACAGACAATCATTTTTAACAACATTTGTAACTAAAGAAATAACTTAGCAAGTACAGACAAGAGATATAGCATGCAAGTGTATTCAAAGCGTGTGAACACATTCCACTGGTTGCCACAATCGTAACAGTCAATCCCGTCAAACGAGCACGAGGGCCGAGATCATTCCACTCATCACATGATCTCCCGAATGCCGGATTATGAAGGCATCATTTGGAAACGAAACTTTGCATGGCTTACTTATTTCAAAACAAGAGAGCCTTTATGTCATGTTTGTGAAGAAAGCATCATAAAACATGTGACACACACTGACATAAAAGAACTGCAAGACACTTGTTCAAGTCCTGCAGCTGTACAATGGCATTTTGTTCACAAGTCTTGACCTCTGACCTCCGATTGTCTTCAAGTAAAATGTGCATTTATTTATAGAGATGGAAGAGGCATATAATTCATGTCACGGTTGCTCATTTGGTGCAGCGTTTATTACATAGCAGTGTGTGCTAGGTTTCAGGTGCAGGAAGCTGCTATCTTACGCCAGACTGCTTCCAAGAGCTAAATGCTAGTTTGTGTTGTGCTTTCGAAAAGATCAACACCCAAGAGGTTAACGACAGCTAGAGTTTTACTACTTACTCAAAGGTCCACCAGGTCCAGTTCCCTGATCTTTGGCAGGTGGAGTGCCGCTCTGCCGCTCGAAGTTACCGGGGTTGGAGAAATAATCCCTCAACCTAGGGAGCTCCCTTCCTGCCTCCAACAGCTCTGTGTGCAACTCCAGGGCCGTAAGGATGTACTGATCACGCAGTAGCTGAGCCGCGATGACATCCACCGACACTCGCGATTCGGTGCTGACAGCCATAGCGGCAGTGGCCCCGGTAGAGACAGAGATGCCCTCCCCGTTTGGGCTCGTTCGGTGGCTGGACAGTAGCAGAGTCGGATGCACGGCGTCTGCGGACGGGGAGAAGGGAATACCCGGCGGCGGCGGCCCCGGTGCCCCGTCACTCGGGCTACGCTCTGTGTCAACTGTTTTGTTGGGTCGACGTTCACTCTCCTCTTCCGAATCACTGAGATTAAACGGGTTCACCGACGCCATGTTTGCAAGAGATCGATCTTTTTAGCCACCTAAAGCTAGGCTAATCAGATCTGCTTCCTGAATGGGATGTCAAGTAGTGTTGGCTCGTGAGTGAACATATCGTTCAAAATAACGAATCTTTTCAGTGAATGAATCACTTCCTACAGTGATTCGTTCTTTCTTCAGTTCATATGAATTTCATTGAACGATTTGTTTGAACGAATCTTTTGTGTAAACCGATTCTAAAGATACAATTCACCCAAAAGAACTGGAATGCACATCACGAATGTCAAACTCGCTGGAATACGATTCTCGCGTTAACAGGGATTGCCAGGCTACCACACGTCACGTGACATTTGTTGACCGTTTCCAACAGAAACACATTTAAGGATTAAATAAAAAAAAAATAGTTAAATCACAATATGACTCCTGAAATGACGAAAAAAATTGGACTATTGCCTGAGATTTTTTTTTTTTAATGGCAACCACGCCCATTAAATTTAATGGGGGCAGCGCGCTGTTGCTGAGATCGGCTAAGCAATGTGCCTACGTAGCGGCCACCTTAGTAAGGGCAAAGTTCCCCATCAAAGGCATCGCAATTTGCCTTACGCGTACAGTGAGATAAACATATTTATAATTAATATATTTGTTGAACCGAGCTGCCAAGTAGTATCCAAGAAATTATTTAAAATCCCAAACTGGGTGGTTGTAGCAGGGTTTTATTATGAGATAAAGATTCTGTACCGTCTTCAATCATGTAATGGTTTGACACTTTGCCCCCACTATCTTAGCCTTGTCGCAGAGAGGTGCATTTATTCTTTTTAATTGGGATTTCATGTTTAGTGCAATGGTTGACTCTTTCTCGCGTTAACTTTGCGTTGCAAATTCACTAGAACTACTGTAACCACAATCCCTCCGTGCGCTACGTCAGCGAATATGTCACAACAAGGAAGTACACTGTTTCTAAACTAATCTCATTGGTAAAAGAAAGAAAGGACTGCTGGTTTTTTTTAAAATAAAAAAAAAATCGCATTTAAGGATAATGATTTTTCTCAAGTTGAAACGATCATGTTGAATCTTTGATCCAAATCTATTTACGAGACGAGTCGAACTAGTTGTGCAACCGGATTTGGAGGTGCGTGTCTCCCATTCATTTGTTTATTTTATTTATTTTTAATGATCAATGACTTCTTATGTTACACGCAGCTGTGATTTAAAAGTGGGATTTCATTTGCAGTCATATAGTAAAACGAAGGATTACATAGTCTTAAAAAGTCACTGCGAAAACTGCAATTTGTATCTCCACTGTGTTATTAAAGAGGTGAATCGTAAATATATCGAATCCCCCTTCTCTATCCTTGCATTGCAGACTTGAAGTACGGTTGACTGTCACGGCTCAAAATGAGGATGATCACCTTTTTAATCGTGGGCCTGACAGTCCATGTCGTCTTCTTTGTGTCCATCTTTGATATCTACTTCACCTCTCCTTTGGTCCACGGGATGACACCCATGGCCACACCATTGAGTCCACCTGCCTCCAGACTGGTGCTGATTGTGGCTGATGGCCTTAGAGCAGACAGCCTCTTCACCCTGCATCCTAATGGCTCATCCGCAGCTCCTTACTTGAGGTTGGGAAGCAAGCAGAAAATAAAAATGACTTCTTGCGAGTGACAATTGTGGCTTCTGTTGTAACAGGACTATCCTTGAAGAGCGAGGGACTTGGGGTGTCTCCCACACCCGTGTTCCCACTGAGTCTCGTCCTGGCCATGTTGCTCTTATTGCTGGCTTTTACGAGGATGTCAGTTCTGTTGCTAGAGGTGTGTACTGTAAAGTATCGTGCCTGTGCACTCATGAGTATTCATGGCTAATAATTTTGTGCGTCTGCCATCAGGCTGGAAGGAGAACCCTGTGGAGTTTGACTCTGTGTTTAACGAGAGCAGACATACATGGTGCTGGGGCAGCCCTGATATTCTGCCCATGTTTGCTAAAGGTATGGCACATACTCTGTCGGGTCACGTTTGAATTGGATTTTAAATGTGCCGGATAGCTCGGTACAATTAATGCCCCCCCTTCACATACTTACAGGGGCGAGTGGAGATCATGTGTACACCCACACTTATCCAGCAGAAGAAGAGGACTTTGCCTCCACAGATGCATCCAGGCTAGACAGCTGGGTGTTCACTCAAGTCAAAGTATGAGAGCATTTCCAGTGTTGTTTTCTATTCCGACGAGAGATAATGATCCCGTTTGTTCCTTCTAGTCGCTTTTCCAATCAGCAAAGTCCAACTCCACCTTGATGGCCAGCCTGCTGCAGGATAAGAACGTCTTCTTTCTGCATCTGTTGGGTATCGACACAAACGGACACGCTCACAGACCAATGTCCCAGTCAGTTCTTGATTTGACTTTTATTAAGAACGATGCTCTCGTCGTCGTAATAAAGTGTACAACCTCATCCATGTATTATTTGTCTTTCATGTAGAGAGTACCAACGCAATATTGGCCTGGTGGATTCTGGTGTATCTGAACTGGTGTCTATAATTGAAGACTTCTTCAGCAATGATGGCAGAACAGCTTTTGTGTTCACTTCTGATCACGGAATGACCAATTGGGGTAGCACACTCAAAGAATATGGATATAAAAATGAATCTATTCAGATGTACTCATAATTCAAATGCGTGTTTTGCTAGGTTCTCATGGTGCAGGTCACCCCTCAGAGACGCTCACCCCTTTTGTGGCTTGGGGGGCTGGACTACAAGGACCCCACAAAGTGACCGAAGATCAACTTTACAAAGATGGCTATTTGCAAGGTGGCCTCCTAAAAAGCTATTAGGGGTCAAAGTTGCATTCAAAGTGTTCACAATTTGTTACATGCACCGTTTGAGGGAGCTCATGGATGCTTTGTTTTCTCCATTCATACCCCAGACTGGAAACTGGAGCACCTCAGAAGAGTTGATCTCAATCAGGTGTGGCTGACTTTATTTTATTGACTATGTTATAACCAGATCATATCTCGATGATAAAAATAATAACTTGTGCTAGAGAGATGTTACAATATGGCTAAAGGTTTGCTATATGTTTCAACGCTGCAGGCTGACATTGCTCCTCTCATGGCATCTCTAATCGGTGTGCCCATTCCTGTCAACTCTGTCGTGAGTATTGCTACTTTACTCATTTGTACATTTGGTTCTTTGCTTTGAAATATTCTCATGATGTTTTCAAAGGATTTATTTTTCTATTATTATGAATATGATGACATATGTGTGTCCTCAGGGAGTATTACCTGTTCTTTACCTGAACAACAGCGACCATTTCAAAGCACAATGCATGTACACGAATGCAATTCAAATTTTGGAGCAGTTCAAGGTGAAGTATCGTGCAGCTCAACTGTCAAGTTATTTGTTTGCACATGATCATTATTTTATAGTAGTAGTAAAAACAGCTAAGTGACAATGTTACACTTTTTTTTTTAGAAATGCCAATTGGAATATAACATTGAATTGTATTTTTTAAATATATTTTCTTAGATGAAAATGAAGCAGAAAAAAGAGACAACGTTGTCTTGTCTTTTTACCCCTTACCAGTAAGTACAATCATCTCAATTGGGCGTTTTCTTTTAATACGCCCCTAATTGCTGTTCCTCGGATATATATTGCAAATGTGATCTACTGATCTGTTTATCAGAAAACTGAGTGAGCCTAAGCAAGCAGAATTTATTCAGAAAGCAAGAATACTGCTTCAGCTGGAAAAGTATGAAGATGCTGTGAGTATCGCGGCCAAATAAAATGTTTACATTCAATAATACTGTAAACGTATGACGATTAAGAACGTAGACGCCTTGATGATTTTGTTCTTTTTCTAGATCTCACTCTGCCAAGCTCTGATATCCGACGCCCTCGAAGGCCTCGTTTACTACCACACCTACGACAGGTTTTTCTTGGGTTCCAGCGTGGTGCTGGGATTTGTGGGGTGGACCTCATACGTTGTCCTCATTATTCTAAAGACTCACGCAAGCCTTAACATGCATCCCGACATCCTCAAGCAGGTTCGTTTGAGTCCATTTACAATGACACAATGAGTTTCCAAGTTACATGTGAGACTTTTGGATTCACAGAAATCCGATCACACTTTGGCGAGGCTGTGCGTGTGTGTCTCGGTGGTGATCAGCATATTCCTGCTCATCCAGAGGAGTCCACTCACTTACTATATTTACTGCCTGCTGCCCGTGCCCATATGGTACTCTGTTTTTAAAGAGTGAGTGTCCTTTGAATAATATAAAGCCATGGTTCCAAATATTTATCATTTTCAAAAGAGTGAAAACAAACTATTGATTCCAAAATTAATAACATTCCAAATCTAAAGTCAAGTTGGCTGGCTGCACACTAATTTGAAGGCTGCTTATACATTGATAAAATTGAAAGGCCTTCACTGTGTTAGTCATTGCCTGTCTTCCATTGCAGAAATTCATAATCACAATTTTCCATTTCAGGTCCAACACACTAAAAAACATGATTCACTCAGCTCCATCCCTGCCATTATGGAAATGCTTTGGCTACTTTATACTGGTTGCATTCGGCATTGAACTACTGGTATGTGTTTTTTAAAACTCATTTACTTGACCTGCAATGAAGCGTCAAGATTATAAACCGATCCTCTACTGCCCTCAGGTGGTGAGTTTCTTCCATCGCGCTATGCTGACAGTGGGTCTAGCTGTCCTGTCTCTATGGCCGATGCTGTCAGGTCTTTTTGAGAAGGCTAAGGTAGGATAGATAGTGCTAACATGTCTAATTGCTTCACTGGTCACAGTGTCTTATTATTTCCAGTGGCGTTGCGTGAACTGGTTTCTCAGCTGCCTTTGTTTGGCTGCTTTCCCCCTGATGCCGGTTGTGGGAAGAGAGCCTAACATGCATCTGGTGTGAGTGTATTCAACTACAAGCACTATAATCAATCAAGAATACAAATAACAGGGTTTTTTCTTAGGATGTGTGCAGGTCTGCTTACTATCTTGGTATCATGCGGTTTCCTTTGGCCGTCACGGAACAGGACATCACTACACTTAAGGGATAAACAGCAGTTTGTCATACAGGTTAGTACGGTTAATTATTTTCCGGGCATGATTGTATTTTTGTTAATGCGGAAATGAGATGCACTTTAATGTGACTGAATAGATGCTGCATGTGGCCATGTGTGCATCCGTGCCATTTCTTACACACTCCAGCCTGCAGCAGAAACAGGGTCTGCCTCTTGTCAATCAAATTGTCAGTTGGCTCACATTAGGTAGGTAGCATGTGACTTTTTCTTTTTTTTTTTTTTCTTTCCCCAACTAAAACAAACTGCTTCGTTTAGCATCTTCCATACCTGTTCCATTGATGAGCTCCACACGCCTGTTTCACCGGCTTCTCAGCATATTCCTCTCGCTCACAGCCACGTACCTTCTGCTCAGCACTGGGTCAGTCCATGCTTAAAGAGAAAACTTTCATCAATATTCTTTGGTGCATAAACCATCAACTAACATGCATGGTTTCTAACCTAGGGCCGAGGCTTTGTTCCCTCCGGTGTTGTCTTGGTTGATGTTTGTGTGGATCAACATTGAACAGGAAGCCATGATTGCTGAAGGCAGCTCTGGAAGGCAAGAGGTATGATATGGAACACATTGGTTCAAGTTATATCGTTCCAAATGATTTTTGAGCCGAAAATTAGAACTTAATCGGGAGAAGATTTCAACAAACTATCTATGTAAGCTCAAATGTGTGATCTAATGTCTTCCAGCTCTCCACTATTGATTTCTCGGCCAACATTGACATCTCCAAAATTCGACAGCTGAAGTTGGATGACATCCGCCGATCTTATTTTTTTGTATCCTTAATGGCATTTGCAAGAATGTAGAATACAAGCACAAGTGCCATGTAGCCGTCCTTGACGTCATACTTTCCTCAGGTTTTTTTCATCATAACAGCTTTTTTTGGCACAGGCAACATAGCGTCCATCAACAGGTACGTATGATACGTGTTTTAAATGAGGGAATGAAGTTTGTCATATTTTGTGCAGCTAACAAAAAATATTTCAACTCTCATATTGGATGTCATTAAATCATGTCAAGTCATAAGACTTTAAATTTGGAATTTGTTTCAACTCTGTCTTTCTCCTTCCCTTTCAGTTTTGACCCAACGTCTGTTTATTGTTTCCTCACAGTCTTCAACCCTTTCCTTATGGGAGGGTTAATGATGTGGAAGGTGGAGTACAATGCTTTTGGATTTACTTTCTTATCAATGGTCACCACTAATGCCACCCCTTGTTTGATTTTTAGATCATCATTCCATTCATCATCGTGATGTGTACATTTGAGACCATTCAAGTTACAACGCAGCTGTCATCGAGAAGGTACGCCTTCTTTTTTTCCTCATTATGTTTCACTACAACACCTACTCTTGATATTTTACATACGTAATAATATTTTCAACCTGCAGCTTATTTCTCATCGTCTTGGTCATCTCTGACGTGATGGCCCTGGTAAAACGTTTTTGTTTTTGCATTCTGATGTAGTGTGTTTTATTTTTTATTTTTTATTATATACTTTTATTCTTCCCCACAGCACTTTTTCTTCCTCGTGCAAGACTATGGCACCTGGTTAGATATCGGAACAAGGTAACGTGATACTTCCAATCTTAGAAATTCTCACTTTACAATTCTCATCCAGATCCGATTCAATTGAATTTGTCTTTGTCCCGCACAGCATCAGCCACTATGTTATCGTGATGTCAATGACCATCTTCCTGATGTTGCTCAGTGTCGTCACGCACATGTTCACCTCACAAAGGCTGGCTCTGTGGCCGAGCCGCAAGATGCACTTCCCCTGAACAAAGCACAGCACATAGCAGCTAAACTAGTATAAATATTCAGTATTTATGGAATTGTACATGTTTCTACATTTAGAAATATGAATATCATATATTTAAGTACTTTGTATTCTGTCCTTTTGAGTACATCATCATGACATCACATATAGCTATTAACAAACCTCAGGTCTAAATTTTTGAAATAATATATTTAGTAGAATCATGAAGACTGGATTTCTTCCTTGAATAAAAAAGCCTGACCAAAGAAGTATACTATTGCACAAATCCAGAATGTTTTATCCAAAAGTTTTTGCATTAATAGTTGTTCAACTGACAAACTTGACTTGAATTAAACTGTCTAATTTGTGTTTTTTTAAATGCACACAACAAAAGTATCTTCTTTTGAAGGGTTTCTATATTTTGTCAATAAATGTATTTTTGTCGGGAAGAGTTTTCTGATGTTCTAAATTCATACTGTGCATTTATGATTTTGATTCTTGTGTGTTCTGAAAAAATAAATGAATGAAGGGACTATTGATTGTCAAGCAATTAAAAAAAAACATTATACATTCGCAACAGGATGTCTAATGTGGTTCACAAAAGTTAAGCAGCAGGTGGCAGTACTAAATATGGCGAAATACAAATGACACTCATGCCAACTCATATTGAACAGGAAAAGCTGTGAAACGAGGTCAACTAATCATAGTAGTCCTACCTTCTTAGGGTCACGGGTAAACTGGAGCCATTAGACAATTAAATCAACAGTGGTTTTGTATTCAATTAGAGAATACGTGATGTTTATTGACCAGAGAAATAAATAATTCGACATGATGTGTTACAATGGGCGGAGCGCTTACTCATATCAACTTGCCACATGTTTCACTTCTCTTTTATCTTCTTCCTAATCCAATACTCTTTGAAAATCATGTACATTTAAATTTGGTCAACTGTTGATAATATAAAAAAAAATAAAACATCCTAATTTGGATAATCTAGTATCTATTAAATCAGATTTTCAACTATACCTTGTATTTAGGAGGACATAAAGTCTCTGGCTGGGTTTGAGGAGGAAGCCGTCACTTCTTGTGGTTGGATTGCATCGTGTGGTATTGCCTGTTTGTACACACAGACACACACAACACACACACTCAGCACCCCCCAAAAAAACCCCACTCCTTCATTGGACTCATCTACAGCAATCTTTTCAGCATAGGTTAGCAGACAATCACTCGTATCCAAGCAGCAGAAGAAACAGATGTGAAGATCTCACGTGCTTTAACGCCTGATGGATCCAAAGGTATAGTTTCCTCCCCTTTATCATTTTGCTTTTCAGAACACAAATCAGATAAATACAGAAGTGATGACATCGATTCAGCGCGACTAACAAAAGAATGTTGAAGCGATGAGATTGATTGATTGATTCAAATCATGATGTACGATAGCGAGGCGAGTGAACGTCATGACTGTCTTCTTGTTAGTTTGCAGAATTCCACAAAAACGACGCAACTTGAAAAACCTGGATAGGGATTTTTGAATATTGGTGCAAATCTGTACAAAACATGGATAGAGGAATTCATTTTTTCAGCATTTGATGTCGGGGGGAAATGCAAAAGGTATGTGTCCTTCCCCCTTTTCAATCCATTCAATATCCAACATTGGTCAAAGCATCTTTTCCCACTAATCCTTATTCCCTTTTCATTTTCTCTCAGATGGCTTCCCAACCAACACACACCATTTCATCTGTGAACCTAACATCCGCATTGACCACAAGTCCCCAAAACAAAAGCATGGTGGATGAAGAAGCTCACCACACGCTTCTAACCATCATCTACACCCTGGTTCTGCTGATTGGCGCCACTGGCCTGAGTGTCATGATCCTCATAATGAAGTCCAGGACATTATCTGCCACCTCCATCGCTGTTCTCAACCTCATCTTCGCACACTTCCTTTTCCTTCTCACTGTGCCCTTCAGGATCTATTACCACACGGCTCAGCGCTGGACCCTCAGCTTGGGCTTGTGCCGATTGGTTAGCAGCATGGTCCACGTTCACATGTACATTACATTTGGCATCTACGTTGTAATCCTCGTCACACGCCTTCTGGTATTTTACGGCAAGGCCGAGCAGTGGATGTCTTTGCCAAAAATTTACGCGAAAGCTCTCAGCGTCTTAGTATGGTTGATCGTGTTAGTCATAGTTAGCTGCGTAATCCATTTTTCTTACGGCCAATCCGACGGTGACAGTAGACCCCCCGAGAGTCATTTTCAGTGTTTTAGATTTGGCATAAACATCCAATCGGTCAAGGTGATCAACTACATCATCAGTATGGTGTTCATAACGGTATCCATAGTGCTGATGGGCTTCCAAGCCAATGTTTTGTTGCTTTTATACAGGAAGCATCAGCAGCGATGGACGTCGCAACAAGACTTCGGGGCTCAGTTGAAGAGCCTCGCCTTCGCCATCATCATGGCCGTATGCTTTATTCCGTACCATATATTCCGACTCTATTACTTGGAACACGTTGAACTGCAGAATCTCAACGAGGTCTTTTTGAGCTTGACCACCTTTAACTGCGTAGACATGCTCACCCTTTTGGGGAGGAGGACTTGCTCATTGTGTTTCCCTGGAAAAGCTATTTAATCAACTCGCCTGATGACTCTTGTCATTTTCTGGTGGTGTTAAAAATCCTACATGAGCGTCAAGCGAATGAATTAGGTATCCCTTCTGTTTAATTCATCTTACCGTATTTTCCGCCCTATAAGGCGCACCTAAAAACCTAAAATTTTCTCAAAAACCAACAGTGCGCCTTATAGTCCGGTGCGCCTTATATATGGACCAAATTCCTAAATTTAAACTGGCCCGAAGCATTGTGTCATGAAATCAATCATAAGTGGCCCGCTGAAGACTATGAATCATGACTCAAAAAGACTATGGATCATTATTTTATGATTATAAGATAAGATAAGATAAGATAATCCTTTATTATTCCCTCAATGGGGAAACTCCTATGTTAGCAGCAGTACACGTAACATATACACACACACACGCATGCGGGGAAGGGGGTAAAAGATTTAAGTAGAAGGTATATATAATTAAAACTAAATAAAGTAATTTGTTCCGTCTGAAGTTGAAATAAAAAAGATAAAATGGAGAATGATTTGATTTGGATTAAAAATCTGACATGATGCATTAATGGTGCGCCTTATAGTCCGGTGCGCCTTATATAAGGATAAAGTTTTAAAATGGGCCATTCATTGAAGGTGCGCCTTATAGTCCGGTGCGCCTTATAGGCCGGAAAATACGGTACCTTGAGTTAGACAGAAACTCACATCATTTGGTTTTAATTGAAAGTATCAGTACAATAGAAGCATGGTTAACTTGTCTTTACTTTGTATGGAAGTTCAAAATAGTGAGTCTCAGATCTTCACACGCTTTTGACATAAGCAGTTTGTCAATGCTGAGTAACGCACAGAGAGAAGCCAGTGGAGAAACATCCGTTATTGCGGTTCTCTTTTCCTGCCTCATACAGTGACGTGATGTGCACGGTTTCTCATAACCCATTTTGATGTGCTGTAATGATGAACTTGTTTTTAAGTTTGGTTTTATTTATTTTTGTGTACAGAACTGCTATGTATTTGGAAAGTCACTCACCATAAAATTTCAAATTCTACATATTTATACTTCCCCTTAATTGACTTGTCACAACTCACAAATTGTTCACTATTATATCGTCTCACACTTGACTTTTGTATGCATAGCTATGGAGCTTGGCGGTGTTCCTGAGCATGACAAATAAATTGTTACTTTGTCACCATTGCTTTGTGAAACATTACCTCAACTCATCTTGGCTCTCTTACCTTGAAGTCTTCGCTTGACTTCCATACATGCACACAAACACTCACACCTGGTGATCGCTCTCCTTTTAGATTTTATGGCGCTTGGGTTACTGTTTAACATCCCCACCCATCTTTGAGTTTGTTTAGTAAATCGATCTAATGGCAGGGCTATGGTGGCGCCATTCAATGTGTCGCTCGATGAAATATAGCCTGCTCGCCTCTCCAAACTTGGCTTTTTAAACTTGTTGAATGCTGTCAGGCTTTCCTAGTTGGACTTGTTCACTGCCAGAGGACACATCTGGATAAATGCACATCCCAGACAGGCACAGAAATACAGGTAAGGCGCATTTGCTCCCAATCACTGAGATACAAAAACATCCCAAAAATATTTGAATCTTAGATAATGAATCTTACCAATGTCAAATCCAATGTTTTGCTCCACCAGCGCTCCTTTCAAGTATACTTAGTGGGACGATGCTGTCACCTCACATTGTTTTGATAAGGCACACGGTGTGCTCGAAACATCACGCGACTACTTTCATGTACTTTTCACAACATGGATGTCAGGGTGACAGACGATAGAGAACCTACAGCTTGCATATCATTCTCAGATGATAATTATTGCATATTTTTGGCAACAGATTATATATATATATATAGTTCCAGTTTTATTCTTAAGTGTTAGTATTTCAAAATGTGTGCAAAACAAAAAAAAAATAACGCAAGATTGCAATTTAAGGTTATTTCTCTAATCTTTGTAATTGAATATTAAAAATATTTCTCCATGAAAATACTGGACACAGAGCATAACATTGTGGTTAATGCAGTTTTAACGCAGTTTTGGGCTAAAACTGTGCTGTACTATATGATACTGTGCAAAAAGCTAAATCAACATTCAAGTGGGTTAACAACATATGCAACGATATGATCAATCCAAATCTAAATAGTGTTCACAGTCTTTTGACTAACACACGCACACTACCACGCATGCACTTGTGGTTGCCGACAGGTTTTATGGCTGTGTGAGGTTTACAAGGCGCAACAAATTTACTCCGAATTTTCCTGTTGGCCTTTGTGACTTATTTCACGTTAATTGTAAATGCAGCAACTATGCCAGAGGCTGTTTTTGCAGCTGAAATGCATAATACTGTACAAGTGACTTCAAACCGAATCAGATTTTATTACATTTTACCAAGTTAAACAGACTTCTCTGTATGCATTATGGCTACATACGGATTCCTGTAAACCTTTTTTTTTTTTGTCAGTGGTGTCGTTTTTTTGTAGGTGTGAACATTACGGTTAAGAGCACATTTTCACTCTCCACAAATGTGATGAGTCAGGAGGACTGAGACCGCTGCCTGGTTAAAATGTAATCTATCACGCTCTCTCTCTCTCTGCCTTTCGCTCTCTCTTTCTCTCTATCGCTCATTTCATTGTAACCAAGCAACGGTGCTTGACATGCACAGTAGTATCATTGCATGAAATACTAGGTATGTTAGCTTCCCCAAACTATCCCAAATTTGGCCTTCGTGGTGTTGCTCAATCTTTGTGAGATCAGGATAATAAACATAAAATAATATTGTCAATGAAACTCACTATATATAATCCATCCTTAGTATTGACAGTAGGTGTATTATCTTCTCTCACTTCCTTTCAGTCATCCTATCTTTACTCTCTACTGTCTTCGAGACAATACCCCAAAACGATGACCTTTGAGACACTGATTGGAGTCTTCCTTTGCTTTTCTTAACCAAAACGTTGAAACCGTGTAAAGTTGGGAAAACAAGTGTCGGCAGTGAGGTTGCTCTGTGAATTTCAAAGTGAAGATTTATGAACCGACAGTGTGTTTGTGGAAGGCTTTAATGGACTTATCAGTGTTTGGCTCTTTCAAAGAGCACCTTTATAGATAATATCTGCTGAGGTGGTGCTGTTATTACTCCACTATTGATTAGATTAGGCCTGGGGAGGACACACACACACACACAAGATCCCACATTCATAAATCTATGCACATCCTCATGCCTTTACGCATATTTTCCTGAACAAAGCAAAAGATGATGGTACATCACCCTAATCAAATCAAACATTTCATCGTCTTAAAAATATTGAAGAAAGGTGCGATTCCTTCCACTCTAATCTTTCCATCTATGTGATAAGTACAAGGGAGAGAGAGATAAGTATTGTACAATAAGGTGACAAGTCTTCCTCACGGCTCCTCCTCTTCACCTTGTTCACGGACCAATCACCTGAGATGATCGATCTTTTATTGAAAGCATTTCCTATGTCATCTATGGAAGATGTTAGATCAAGTAGACACAAGCAAGTACACATCAAAGTAGGAAAGAGTGAAAGAAGAAGTGTGAGGACAACAGGAATGAAGTATCCAGCTGTGAAATCTCTATTAGATATGGAAGTTGCCAACTACTGTGACTGTTTGGATCCTTCATACAGCACGCTGGGCTTTGACAATGCTGATGTACTTTATGGAGGAGGAGGTAAGTCTGAGCAACACTGTCGGATAGAAATGGTAGAGTCAACTTCTGCACCTCGTTATATGACATATTTTTTAGGGCCAAAAAGGATACAGTGTGTTTGTTCAAAGGGAAAAGTCAATGGTGCACACGCAAAGAACATCGGAATTTTTTTTGGGAGCTGCAGCTGAGAATGGAGTTGGAAGACTGTTCAGATGGCGAAAGCACTTTGAGCATGTTAAAGGCTAGCAGGCAAAATAGAGCTACTTCACAGTCATGAAATGAAATGAGTTGAACTAAGTGTGGTGCCTGTCAATATCATGTGTTGGATACATGGACACATTTTTACTGAGTCAGATATATTTGCTTAGACTCTCTCACTTCAAAACAAAGTTTGAAAGTAATCTTCAATAATAATCTAATAATAGTAATCTTGAATTTCTGAATGGCAACCGTAGGTTTAAATGTATATAAGGCAAATGAATTGCTTTTTAAAATGGAGATGATTAGAAAACTGATTACATTGTACCTTGTTTTGATTGCTGTTGTGAATTATGTTGATTTCTTTGATTGCACGAAACGCTGAGGATAGGGAAGACTAATAAAAATCAGAATTTTAATAAAGCTGAGAACAGTTAGGGAGAAATTGCATGGATGGCCATAAAAAATATTTGATTGACTGGTGACTATTTTCCTGATGAACACAGTACGTGTGATGATAAAAAAAAAAAAGTCACACAAATGACATCTTTCAATCCTCAGGTGATGTTCATTTCTAGTTGGGCGGACCTTTTCCAGGTTGCAAATAGCCAAAGCAATGATGATGATTATGGTTTTGTTTAGGGTGACAAAAGCGGCAGTGCTTATCGTAAGAATCAAAATGATAAAGGTAATAACAATGCGGAGATGACTCTGGAAATAAGGTTATCAACAAGAATGTTTATTAGGGCCACTGATTGAATCCAATATTTGCTGCTTCTTGTTTGAGTTTATTATTAGGTGTATGCAATACACAAAAGACTTGCTGGCAAACATACTCCAGGACAATCTCACATCTCTACTTAGGAAACTTTTCAAGTTCCGACAGACGCATTTAATATTTTCCATCAATGAATGCTTGGTTAATAAAAACACAAGAGGCTATGGGGTACTAAAAGATTTGAAAAATGTTCACCACTCAGTACTGCATTTTTGTATATTTCTCAGAAAACATGCCAACAGATCCAAGTTTATCCTGTCCGGATGGGACCAACCCTAACTGCGCCATCTGCGGAGACAAAGCCACAGGGAAACATTACGGCGCCTCCAGCTGTGACGGCTGCAAAGGTTTCTTTCGGCGCTCCATACGCAAGAGCCACATCTACACTTGCAGGTACACACAGACCATATGCACAAAAAAGAACCGAGGTGCAATTTGAAAACATCTACCTCCATTCCACCAATCTCATTTCTATCCAACACAAGATGTGGATGGCAAACATTAACAGGCCAGTTGTAAAGGGAAAATTTCAATTGTTGGTCACACGCAGGTTCAACAGGCTGTGCGTCGTTGACAAAGACAAGAGGAACCAGTGTCGTTTCTGCAGACTCAACAAATGCTTCCGAGCTGGCATGAAAAAAGAAGGTAACCTATTGTGTCTGGCATCCTTTACATTGCTTAGGACAACTAACCATCACGAAAAAACAAAAAAAAATATATCTCCTCAATGCAGCAGACTAAAATGGCTCAATCCAAAAAGCTGCTTCAAAATGGCTGAAATGATCACAGCCATAAAATAGCTGATTAGATGCATGCGTGTGTGCGTTTACGAGGTGAATAACCTTGGCACGGTCTTTTACGACCCCTAATCATGTGTTATTCAAAGCTGTTGTTCTGGATGGCAACTGGTTAACGTTTGACTCCTCTGCCAGCCTCTATGACTATTCTCCTAAATATTAACTGCCCGACCTGCTGTCTGCTCTCATCGAGGTCCCGTTGACACGGAGAAAGGGGTCATGGTTTATTTCCCATTCTCTTTTTAGCTGTGCAAAATGAGCGGGATCGGATCAGCTGTAGAAGAATCGTTCCAGACCCTCAAGACCTTCCGACCATCACAGTTTTGGCCCAAGCCGAAACCCTTTCTCAACAGGTGCTCATCAAGCTAAACCTCCAAATAAGCAATATACATGAACATGACTTCCTGTTTCTATCCAGATCAGCACCCCAGTCGGAATAGCAGACATAAGAGAGCAGAAGTCCGCCACTATTGCCGATGTGTGTGACTCTATGAGACAACAACTACTGGTTTTGGTAGAATGGGCCAAATACATTCCATCCTTTGGGGAACTACCACTGGATGACCAGGTAAGAAGACACACATTTCAAATGCTGGACCTCAACCAAGCCTCTTGTTTGTAAGAACCTCGTCAGCCGAGCACTGGAAAGTAATATCAAAAGTGATGATTAACCAGAAAGTTATTAGCATACAGAAACGGAATACTTCTCCTTCCTGGTTATTAAGTGTTGTTAATGTAGGAACCAAAGGTTTCATTGTTTGTGTTTGTCTCCAGGTGAGCTTGCTCAGGGCTCATGCGGGTGAGCACCTCTTGCTGGGAGTGGCCAAAAGGTCAATACCATTCAAGGACTTCCTGCTTTTAGGTAAGTGGCTGCGAGAATGTCATTTGGTTCATGTGATTCTTCACTGAAATGTGATGACTGATTAAATGTTGTGTTTGCTGAGCAATGATTTACCAAAGGCGCTCTGCTCTCTCTCTCTTTGTGACTTCAAAAAGTAGAAATGGTATAATTCATAGCTGGGGCATGTGGCAGCGTCATACTGTAAACAGATTTGTCACCAACCTACTTTGAAGGGTTCTCCGAGCCTTTCACCTTTATCGTACCTGGGATCTTTCAAAAGGGTCATTGACACCTTCAACGATTATGCCAATGTGTGTATGTGCAGGGAACGGTTGCGTGATACACAAAAACAGTCCAGAACCTGAACACTTCCGAGTTGCAAATCGAATTCTGGATGAGCTGGTCAAGCCTTTTCAGGAGATCCAAATCGATGACAATGAATACGCTGCACTCAAGGCTATTGTTTTCTTTGACCCTGGTAACGTATTATGGTCTGAACCTAATTTTAATAATAATTTGGATCATTTTGAGGTGGCACAATATATCTTTAAAATGAGAGAAATAATGAGGTGTCTAAATATACATACAATAATCTTTTCTTCACATTGCCAGTCAGCTAATCCTTAATTTGTTTTCATGTCCAGAATGAATCATTTCATAAATTCCAGTCATATGTCTAAATCAAAACTCTATTGATCTTATCTTGTCCCCTCCACAATCTGCAGATGCAAAGTCTTTGCGGGACCCTTCGAAAATCAAAGCCACACGTCTGCAAGTAAGTGAAGCTTCGGTTGCGGTTTATAGATTATAATTAAAGACAAACGAGTGGGTTTCCTTAATAACACACAACCTGTTGTTGTTTATTCCCAATACAATTTTGAATGCTAAAAGAGTTGGCATAATGGGTTGCAGGTTCAGATGAGTCTGGAAGACTACATTAATGACCGCCAGTACGACTCACGAGGCCGTTTTGGGGAGCTCTTACTCCTCCTGCCCACCCTCCAGAGCATCACCTGGCAAATGATCGAACAACTCCAGTTCATTAAACTTTGTGGTCTGGCCAAGGTCGACAACCTGCTGCAGGAGATGTTGCTGGGAGGTGACAATGCATGCCGACGTAAATACCGCACAAAACTGATCATGTCTAATAATTGACCAATTGGGGTCTCTGTATTTTTCTTAATATTTTTAATTCTTTGTCTAGGCTTGCCGTCCGAGAACACACACCTTCACCATCCATCACACCCCCAGCTAACTCATGAACCTGTGACTGGACACACTCTGCTCATCAGCACCATGCCTATTATACACACTCAACAAATAGGTAATGCAAATGCACATGTAGGAAGTCATACGAAAGCAGAACAAACATAAGAGCATCCAAATATCAATAATAAGATATTTCTCTGGTCCTGCAGCCGCTCCAGACACCCCCATCCCGTCACCTCCTCAAGGTCAAGCCCCTGAGATGTACAAACACTTTCCCCAGCCCATTTGTCCTGCAGCCAGTCCTTCACCTTCCGCACAGACGGAGCCCTGACATTGGATCAGTGTCTTATATTATCATGCTTTGGTCTAAATCAAATATGTAAATCACTACCCGAGTATGTGAGGTTAAACTAGTCCAGTGGCCAAGATGCAATGCGCTGCAACATTTTAAGTGGATTGCACCAAAGGACCAAGAAACAAATATTTCTGTCTACTATATTTAATAAAGCACTTGTCCTCCACTTGACTGCTGACAGCAAAAGCAACTTGGCCAAACTCATTAACTTTTGGATTAATCATTTACAGTGTACATAGAAGAGTGTAAAATACTAATACGTGTTGATATATTCTCATATTTTATACGTTTCTGTATATAGCAAGGGGACTTCCGGTGATGTAAATACTTCAATTAAAATGTTGAAAAACAGAATTACTGTTTATTGAATTGATATTTTGTCTTTCCTTGGAACCAATGTACATATTAATTTATGTTGTGGAAAAAAAAGCCACTCCCTCAAATATAATAAAAATAATAATTGTATACAATTATGATTATTAATACTATTATATTTTGGAGTAAAAGTAAACAAAGGGTTCAGATTTCTGTAGAATTTTATAGCGTCATTTTCCGTCATAAAAAAACTAACTTATTCGCAAAATAAAAATTCACTTTTACTTTATGCACTTCTGTATTTTCATTTTACCAGGAACAATATCCGCAGAAATATAATAGCTTATTGATACAAATGCGTGTTTTTTTTCCCCCTATGTCCAATAACACTAAGGCAATGTTTGCCCATTACTTCTGGAAGAAAAACACGATATACAGTTTGTTCCCAGGCTATTGAAAGCTCACTGCTGAATGACGCTGTTGATATAAAATCTAACTAGTTTCCTTCCATCATTTATTTGACACATCCAGGCGAGGTCTAAAGCCAAGCTGTAATGTAAAACATTCATTCCTGCTGAACCTGAGCCCAACTGGACTTGCAGTACTTTTAAATATGTTTGTCCAGATAGACACAAATCCTATTGTAGCGTGCATTGGATATAGAAATGTGTGTGTGCTTTCATGCACTGTGAATGAGTCCAGGGGATAAAACCAAGAGCTCTTCTCTGTATATTGTTGTGTGACTGAGAAAAAAAACAACCACTGAGGTTATTTATGGCCATCTAAAATCAACATTGGCAAAATCCTCCATATCAACTTCATAATGGACACGCTGCCTGGCTCAGGTCAAAATAACCTCAAATCACAATGGGACGAGGTGCGCATGTATATATACTGTATGCTCCCGCCTTCAATTTATTTATGTGTGCTGGTGCATGAGCGAACGCTGTGTGTTTTTGGAAGAGTGTATATACCCAGGGAACTTTAATCAAAGGCACAGTGTGGAGATATGGGGGCCTCGTCGCTCTCTTCTTCCTGAGATAAAACTGTGCGTTAGCATGCCAGTCACATATCTCATCTGAGAGCCTCTCTCTCTCTCTCTCTCTCCCTCACTCACTCCCACCTCCTCCAGCACACCACCTGAGGAGGATGTCAAGATATGGCAATGGAGCAGCACAAGATGGACAGGAGTATAGGAGCTCTTAAAATCTTCAATTTATTGATGTCCTAATATTTATGTCATTCATGAACAAATAGAATCTTAGGAAGCTTTATTTTCAAACCTGTATGGCATAATGCATGATCTCTATTCAATTGAATGGTCAAGTGTAAATTAAAATAGCTACAGAAAGCTTTGAAAAAGGGTAAATGGAGTAAATACAATAAATTACATTTTTGGGACATTTCTTTTCTCATCAGCCATTGAGTACTTCCACATAACCACTAGATGGCAGTGCAAGTCTTTGGGCTATATGCAACTTGACCCTTTTCATGGATGTTATAATGCACTTTATGTCCTTCAATTTACATTTGGAGTCAAATTCCGAATTAAAATTTCTTATAATAATAATAATGAGTATTATTGTTTTGAACAGGACATTATGATCTTATATTTAATTATCATATACTGCCAAAAACAACTGGTAACGTTTACGGACAAGTCAGTCAACAGATGCAAAGGTGGCTAAAAATAGGTTTTAAAACAAAATCATATCCTTACTGCTAAACTGAAGAATACATGCATGTATAAATATTACACTCATTTTCCCAACACATAGGAAACAAATACATATTCGTTTTTGCATGCATAGAAAAGTACACCTACTACATAGTTTTCCAATTCAAAAATGAATAAAAAGACGACATAGGCTACGTGCACTGGAGAATATTAATCTGAAATGAATGGCATGTGTCACCGAATTCAGATTAAAGTCAGAGATTGTGGCCTAGCATTCCTCACCGCTGCTTTTACCCATAATTCCTCTCTGTCTCCAACATATCCGAAGATTCACCGTGCAGGAGACAAGGTGAGCCTCTTGCTTCTACCTCTGGAATGAATTTCCACCTCTCTTGAGTGATTTTGTGTGCCTGATGTGTGTGCCTGTGCGCACACGTGTGTGTGTGTGTGCTTTGTGATTATAGCAGCGGCTGGCTGAAAGGAAGTAAAATACAGTGACAGCTTCATTTCCAAAGCTGAGTTCACATAAATGAGGGATTAAAGCAAGCAAGGAGATTCAGGGCTCACCTCGGCCCCAATGACTGCCTCCCTCGCTTTCCGTCCATCTTTACTTCCTTCTCTTTTATTTCTATTTTTCCTACGGATATGGAGCAGACTAAAAAGGCCAGTGAAACACATAAGCCACCACACACACACACACACTGAGCAAGGGGAGGGAGCGGAGCTTTCTGGGGTGTGTGCTGTACATCATGATGATGATGGCGACCAGGTTAGGGGAATGAAATTAGGGGTTAGGGGGAGGCAAGGGTGTGTCTGGTGGGGAACATTAGGGAAATGAAAAAGGGGTGGACCGCTGGCGGCTTCCGAGACGCAGACTTGTTAGAATAAAGGCATATAAAAAAAGACAGGAGACGGAGGAGATGACAGGGTGGACGATAAGATGAGTGGTGCCATAATGAAAACAGTCCTGTGCACCCTGAGATTACATGGGGAAGGAGATTGGAGAGGGCCGGCCGCTGGTGGGCTCGGAGAGGGGATGGGGGAATTAAGGGAGGTGAACCAATTGAGAAAGATGGCCACTCGTTTCCAAGAAAGCACGAGTGAGCTAGATAGGACTTCATTTATGTAGAAAAAGAGTGGATGCCCTTTGACCTAACGTTTCATTGGGACTGATGATCGAAAAATGCGAAAGAAAAGAAAAAGGCCAAGTTCTGGATACACCTGCTAACTCCACTAAAACCTCATCATACATTTTTGCACACTATTCAATTTACATCTCAAAGTAACGTCTGAAAAAAGATTTCAAGTGCGACCACCATAATGTCATATTACCGTTGATTAAATATCGGAAAATACAAAAAGTGGAAATCAGCGTTTGCTCTTACAGTCGGTGGTGTACTTGCTTGTCTCTCACTCCAAACACGACGTTGGTCAGAATATCAACAAGGTGCCACTGGCGAGCAAGACTACCTGAAAAAAAAGAGAATCGAAATTAGAAGTAGAAGAAATCCATCCATCCGTTTTCTACCGATGACCGTGAGGCGGACCGCCGACTGCTCGGCCAAACAAACGAGGCATATTTTGAACTCAGGAGGTTTAATCTTAATCAACATTCTCCTAGACTGGAGATAAGAAAAGACCTTTTGACCTTTATTATTTCCGGGCTCCGTTTTCAATGAAAGCAGAGATCAGTCATATTAAAAAAAACAAACAAAAAAAACAATACATATTGAAAGGCGGTAAAGAAAGGGGGAAGAGAATAGATGAGGTATTATAACGAAGGAGGACGAAGGAGCCCCACCACTCTGAATGATAAGTGTCTCACGCACTGCAGGTTATGGGAAGTTCACACAAACAAATGATTCCCATTTGCCAGAGGCGAGGGACACAATTGAGATGGGGGTGTGCGGGAAGAAGGGGAGCGGGCCTCGAGGATGGGGGAGGGGGGGGTCTGCGAATCAGGGAGGCTTGGTTTCAGATCGCTCCATCTGCATGGAGGAAACGTTTACCTTTTTACTTGGCCAATGTTTTCATGGTGCTTTAACCAAAGCACCTTCAATCCAAATAATATTAGGGACCCCGCAGTGTCACGACAACTTGAAACACGGTGAATAACTCGAAATGTATGCCGAATGGGTTTATGTGGGTGGGCCGGATTTTGATGCAGTAATAATGGTTCTTGAATACAACCGTTTTTGGACAATAGACACCATCAAACAATCGTATAAAGCGATACACGCTGTTTTTATGTCGTTATTTACCTTCATGGGAGTTGCGACAAACTATATATAGAATATACACTACCGTTCAAAAGTTTGGGGTCACAGAATTGTTTGGGTGACCCCAAACTTTTGAACGGAAGTGTATATATTTATTTAGATAATTATTTATAGATTATATATATAATCTGTGTAAAAAATCTTAATATATATGTATACCAATATTCATAGATTATATATAATCTTATACAAATATAAGATATAATTTATAATATTTAATTCATAATATTTTATTATAATAACATTTACACTACCGTTCAAAAGTTTGGGGTCACCCAAACAATTTTGTGACCCCAAACTTTTGAACGGTAGTGTATATATAAAAAATATGTAATAGAATATATATAGTATATGGCTATATTTTTTATAAAGTGTTTGGAAGTCTGTCACAAATAAAGGGACAATAATCCACAAGCATGATTCTTGCTCTGAGCAGGAAGCGGTGGAAAAAAAAAAAAAAAGGCTTTTAGTGTATTCGAAACATCCTCTCGAAAGTATGAGCTGTCTATTGTCAGTGGCTGACAATCAAAAGAGGAATGGGGGTCACTCTATTTTCCATGTTGAGCAATCAGGCAGAAATCCATCACAAGAGCGGCAAAGACTGCAATTTCCTCATTGACAGGCGCATCAGTAGGCCGTAATGTGATAATGCAGTCGCCAGACACCTCAAGTAACGTTTCTGTTTTTGTCAACTAGAAATGTATTCTTCTCCTTCCAGTGGCACAACAGTTGCTATATGCGACAAGTTCAACTCCGAGCATTTGCTTGATGGGGACCTATTTGGGAATTAAAGTGGCCCTCCGCATCGGTGTACTGCAAAAATTTTAATTAGATGATTGAATTATTTAAATCATTAAAATCCCCTATTGCCTGAGCTGGATAAAGTCTTTAAAAATCCTCCTTGGAGGCATTTTTTTGGTGTCTTGAATTTGCTTTTGTTGTATATAGACAGTGATTTGGGGAAAAAAAAATGGCAGATTTACCACACATGGCTTCCTATCCTAATCAAGAGCTTTCTCAACTCCTATTTGAACGCCACACATGAGCGAGTCCTTCAGCAGGATACCTTCACACTGTTTGATGAAACATTGTGTGCATGTGTGCGCACGGGCTCACAAAAGCTCAGCAACCCCTGCAGTGGAGTGGTAAAAGATATTAGGCGCCAATTGCAAAACGATTGCAAAATGTGACATCCTTAATGGAGAAAGATTACAGTGTGCTGTGCAACATGACTTTGATTTGAGCTGCATACATTTATTTTCCCTGGCGCAGACAGGCTTCATGGACGGCTCCTCTCCATTTTGCCCTTTGTGTTTGCTTGAGCAAATGCAAATTTATGTTAACACAAATTGATAAATTTTTGAATTTAAGCGAGTGAGACACAAAATGTCCTTTGCGGCAATTATTTTTTTACTCTGGCTTTTATTATTGTATTACTCTTGTCAGCTTTTAGAGAAATTACTTTTTTTTTTTTTACGTTGGGAACTCATTTGAACATGTTAAGAAACGTATGGACAACATATTAGAAATAAATCTGCAGTGTTGCTATGCTAATGAATGGAAGGGACAAAATGGCAACCAAAAATAGACAAGGTGTTGCTTTAACTAATTTGGGTTCAGCTTGTCAAAATGCTTGCCTTATTACTAATCACTGTTTAAAGTCATAATAATAATGATAATAAAGTATTTGAAGCACGTTGAGCACAATAAGGTTGCTGTGCTAATGTGCTAATCATCTTCTCACCGTCCTGTTGGAACAGAATTTTGCAAATATATTTGATTTAAATGTATTTTTAAAAAAAGTTTTGAATGTTAAACAAATCATAAAGAACAAAAGACGTTATAGTTTGAAGTGTATACTATAAATATATTAACTTTCAGGCCACACATAATTGGGATATATTTATATTTAGAGCAAAATACTCCCAGTGGATACATTTCTGATCATGTCAAGTTTATTGGGTCTTTCTTTTCCACAAGATCAATGATGTTAAAACGGTCTTCTCAGTGAGTATAAAACTTGAGCTACCCAGGTGAAGAATCCAATAATTTCTCATTAAAATAACGACATCATGTATAGATCAGAGTATGCCGAGAGACAAACCCGCTGGGTGAATGTGAATCAAAGCTTTACCTCTCATTAAAAATAGAATGAAATAAATAAAGTCACCATCAAAACCGACTTTCGTTCCGACGGTGTCACGTTTAGCGCTGTGCCAGGGGAGGAGATGTCAAAATAATAGTCCCCTGCTTCAGGTCAAACAAAGTAGTCTGGAATCCCAGACTACTGGAATCCATCAGAAATCCAGATTGTGAGCAGGACCAAAGCACGTGGAAGGTCCTTTATTTAGCTAATTCTCCTCCATTTGAGATGTACATATTTCTTCCCTGCTTTGATAAGGCCTCGGGGACATGCGTGTTTTAATTAGACCCGAGCAGCCTGGTTGAACAGTTCACAGGCAACTTTGAACATTTTTGCAGAGAGCCTGTGTCGCTCGGTGACAGGCGCGGCGGCGTAATTAGTGGCATATGTGCATTTGCATACATGCGCTCGCTCGGTGACATGTTGCATCCCATTTGAATAAGTAGACATGTTTCAACGTGATATCCCCTCAAGTGAATACATGAATATGAGCTGCTAATTATACCAATCTTGCAAATGATCTATTTAAATATTAATCCCCTTTCATTTTGCATTGTTTAGCTGCGAGCTCTTGTCCGTCAGTGAGCTATCATGTTTGTTTGTGTCAGCTCCACCTAAGCGGCGCTGGGTATTGCCCTGTGAGCACGCGTGGCTTTTTATGTACGTGTGCTCATCTGGGCTCCGCTGGTGCTTGGGAGTATGTCAATTGTCAATTTTACAGGCATAAAATGAAAGGCAATCATTGAGGGCACTCTATATGACAGGTTGCGGAACTGGGGAAAGATTTGAATTCGACAGGAAAGTTTCTACGGTGCTTTTGAGTTTCTCGTCACATGTTATCTTGTCTTTTTCTCATCATCCATCCATCCATCCATCCCTCCCTGCAAAGCATATATATGGACAGGCATGAAGATTGTTTTTGACGTGCTATTGAATGTCACAGCAAGCAGAAGATGTTGATTAGTCTATTTTCTTGCAGTGACAACTACTCAATCACAGCATGTGCCTGGTCAATTATTCTATGTCCATGGGTACTTTTATGCGAAGATGAGTTTCTGTTATTGACTCTCTTGATAGGACACACATGTTGGTGAAGAAGCCATGGAACTTTATGAAGATAATCAGGTCGAGGGAAAACTTTCTTTTATCCGTTTTATGAATTCTAATCTGGCCTGAAACAGCAGTGACCCATTCTGCGACGACTCCAGGCCTGATGAGACGGGATCAATTAGAAAATAACCTTATTCCAAGTCTTCCAACAACAATTTTGAGGGATAATACTTGGGTTTGAAACAGAGCTTCACGAATAAATTTAAAGAATAGATTCAGGTTTCCTCAAAATGTATATAGCTTGTTATTTCCATGATTTCTATCATTTCTATAAATGTTTAATCGCAGCAGCATTACGTTTGTAATCTTATTGTTTCTTCACAATTAGAATAAACAAATCAGATATAGGGCACTGAAACTATAACCATGCAAAGGAATGCATTGTGCAGGATTAATTCATCCCCTTGAAATCTAATTAGGGTAATCGTCTAACACTAGCAGATTATACAGGGATTATCTAGGAAATAAAAACAAATTAACACATTCAAATTGCTTAACATTATATTGTAAACAGCAATTGTTAATACGTGAAGTGTATCTGTATGGAGGAATAATCCATCATTTTGGTTATCTGAATCATTTTGGGGTTATATGTTTTGAAGCTGCTTGCAAAATCGAACTCCTTCCTTTTCAGTGATACTAAAACAATATAATTGCGCTTGTCTCTTTTGCGCTAAGTGCGCTGGACAATGAAAAGGCTCTGTACAAAGGCAAGGAAGCCTGATGAACACTACTCATCCCTAATTGCATGCTAGTTTTGATGTAAGGCAATCATAAGGTCATCTGTTTTAAGTGGATGCCTTGGTTTGATCCATCCTTCTGTGGAGTCTTATCATCAGCTACCTGGTGTGATTAAGTCAGGCTTGAAGAAGCAGAGAAAAGCAGGATGTGCTTTTAATGTTTCTAGATATGGGGGGTGGGGGGGGGACACAAAAGACCTGTCTGGCCTTGAACCGTGCATCTGGCTCTCGTCAATCAATCGCAGCGGCGCAAACGACGGGATGTCGCTTCCTTCAAACTCATTAAAATGAGCATGCGGGAACACACAAACGTATCCCCTTTGCAAATTAAGTCGGGCTGTCCTAATTGTTTTCGTGTTTGCGGGCCTTTCGACAACTTCACAAGGCATTTGTTGTGGCTTGATGTATGCTTGCAGCGCCTGGGGCGATGCTTTTTATGACCATTATTATTCAAATGAGCTAGAAATGTGTTTTGAAAGTCCTAAATCATTGAGCATGAATGGCTACTCTGGGCGTTTATAAATGACTTTCCGCACAAGCAAACCTCCGCCTGCTTGCGTTGTTTCGATGAGCTTATTTGACGATTTGAGTTGTGTCAACAGAAGTTTTGTCACTTGTCTGCTAGCGTGACATGTGGTGGTGGAAAGTTTGATGAGATATTTCACTGTCTATATTACTAAATAGCCTATAGAGGATGTTGGAAAACACATTTTATTTAGCTGTTTAAAATGTCTTCAGAAGATTTTTGTTGTTGCCAATTTAGCAATTCTAAAATGTCGGAGGTTACGGAAGGTTCGTCAGTGCGTCACTGATAACCTTCTGTTTTGCTGATGCTGCCGGGTACAGAAGTGATTTTTAGCCTGAAAAGCAAAGACGACCTTTGGCAAATAATCTTTTGTGGCACACCTTGGTGCGTTGGTATGAAAGCACGGAGAAATTTTTTTTACCTGGATCATTCATTCGTTCAAATACTTTTGAATGCATTTGAGAATACGTTCGAATCTTCCCGTTTCCGCAATGCGACCTACTTCAAATTAAGGGCATCTAAAAATGCTGTTTTGACATTTCCCTTAATATTGCCATACTGATGTTAGTAAAAGTAGCCATTCTTTTATCTATCATACACACATAAGAAAGAGAACAGGTGTCAATGGTGAATGCAAAGTAGAAAAAGTTCAACTTCCAACACAAAGACTGACTTCAATTGAATACCCCCAGTGGAATTACATATATATTTTTTTTAAAGATTATCACCCTCTTGCGACTCAAGAAGTTAAATCAGAAACAACTCTTATCTGTGATGAGATGTGCCGTGTAGATATTTTTATATCAGCAAAAACTCCTCAGAAACAATGTACAACACACACACACACGCATGCATGTGGAAAAGATGGCAGGCCAGTGTTCAGACACACACACACACACACACACACACACACACACACACAGCACATCTTGATTAGGTTTTCATAAAGTCTGGAACTATGCTGAGTCTGTAATTGACTTTGACAGCAGAAGCCTCCATGTCCTATGGCTATGTTAAACGAACAATTTACATCTTCATTTCAAATTCTACATGGATAAAAAGCTATTAATTACATTAGTCTGCAAGAGTCATTTCGACTGTGTGGAATATGTGCGTGTATTTCTGTCCGCGTGGATATGCAACGTCCCTGCAAATATACACTTTTGCTCCTTTCTAGATTAATTCTGTCCTCGGGCCAAAAAATAGCCACAGTGCTTCTGTGGAGATGAGTTGATGAACGTGGAAAAAAACTTTACTCATGTATATGGCTTGGGTTGGTTGCCAACGTGGAGCTTGGCTAGTGCTATGCTGCTGTTGTTGTTGTCTTTTTTAAATATTTTGTATAATACTCCAACTCATCGTGGCTGAATGGCGAGTTAGTTTTGCACGAGAGGGGACGATGGATTGAAAATTGTGGAAAAGTCACCTACTGCATGAATGTAGGTCTTGAAGCTAAACTAAAAAATAAACCACTGTTAACCATCAAACACAGCAAACCTTTCATGCTCTCTCCTAGAGACAAGTTATTTCCCCCCCCCCGGAGCGAAAGGGGAGCTTGACCAATAAGTAGGGGAGAATAATTGGAAAAATAATTTCAGCTTCACAATTAATTCAACTACTGCCTGGTCAGAAAACAGACCTTGGAATTTACCAAGTTGGCCCTTCTGTATTTAATATGGTGTTATGGAAGGACGGACAAACTGACTGTATGACGACAGCAGCGCAGCTCTCACTTTGAGTGCTTCCTGTCAGCTTCAAAGAAACTTTAAGAGGGGGTAAATGCCTCTTTGAGCAGCAGCAGCAGCAGGCGCCGGCCGACAAAGCATCCCGGCAGCCATCATCAGCGTGATTGTGCCAAAAACACAGTCTGCTGTTTGCTTTGGAGACACATCGAAAGAAAAGAACGGCGCTAAGCAAATAATGAAGCCGCAGATGGACAACACAGAGGGAGATGAATACAGTATTACAGGGAAAGGGGGGAGAGGTGGAAGACAAAATAAAAACGCAAATGCAACAATCTTTTTCGGGGAGAGGTGTGCACGGGTGACGGAGGAGGTTGGGGGGGGGGGATGTGATGCGGAGGAAAAAGTGCGAGCCATCTCGTCGCATGCAGGCTGCTTGCGCTGAATGAGAAAGCTAAAAGGTAATTTCACGGATAAAGAGGAGGCCTAATGCATAGAGGTAATGTAGCAGGGGATGGAACAAAGGCAAACTTTCATCTCTTTAAGCTTGGATGGAGAGAGAGGGAGAGAAAGCGCCAGAGAAAGCTTTTGATGCTTTGAAAATGATAATAACAATCTCAAAGTCAGCTTGGGTAGAGAGAAAACCCGCCCCCCCCCTTTCGCTATGTTCTCCTCTGCCCCCTACCACTTAATGCAACTGCACACTGACTGGCTAGGACCCAAGTTTGCGTGCAAATTGTAACAATTAGTGAATCCATTTACACTTCCGCAAAGACAATTAAAGAGACTCACAAATATGCTGGGTCAAATTTCCAACATTTTTTTTGCATGCCAGAAAGAAATCAATCTATTGTCTTTGGATTGGGTGCAATCTGTACACGTGTGAATAATGTCGGGTGAAAGTCCAGCTTGCAATTGTCTTTTATATTTCCTTTTCCATTGCATGGCTTCAAATGCAGCGCTTAAGCGAATGACCTTTGATCCCGCTATTGCCGAGGGGTAACCCATTAACGCGCTTCCATTTTCTTTCATGGACAACACAATTTAACAAGCGCTCTTCAATTATTCAAACCTATGAATCCACGTGGGCACATATACATTTTATGGTACTGGAAGATTACACGCAGATGCATTTTATTTTAATTCAGCATATCATTTTGGATTCTTTATCACGCCGGATCAATCTTGGCTTTTTTTCTTTTTTTAAGGTTTGGCCTCTTGATGGGGAGAATTGGAGGTCTGATTTCCAGCATGAAATGTCCTTGTGTTCTACCTCATTGCTTATTCTGTCCCGCTTAGTGGCAATTGCGCACAGAGAAAGGACCTTTTTATATCCTTGCTACCTCATTTCGTTTTTCTCTCCTGACCCCTCAGAGTATCACCAGACCTCAAAATTGCATTGAATATATAAATGCTAATGCTAATAACTGCTAGCAGGAGCAGATAATGTCCTTGACTGCTACAAGAAAAGATCCTTTTCTTTTACATGACTCGCTGCCTCTGAATAACATTAAGCCAGTTCACATTCCGAGCCCTTATTTCCCGCTCATTCTCTTTTTCCTAATTTACTTGACTCTCCCCTCAACTTTAGCCTTCTTGTAGAAGGGAGGGGGGTAGAAAAATCCAGCTGAAGTGTAAAATATTAATTCATTTATCTCCGAGATAAGATCTTGCTGCCTCGCCTGAAATTCGAATTACATCCATTTGCCATTAAGTCGACGCAACACACAAGCAATGAGGCCTCCAGAGCTTGTCTTGTCTTTGCAGCCGCTCTTCTGTAGCGTGCCTTCATTTTTATGCCTTCTGGAAGCTTTTCATGGTAGGAATTAAACTATAATACTTGCTTCAGTGGCATGCATGTTAATGGCGGTGGCAAAGCTGTCATTTAGTAGATGCAAGGAAACAGCTGCAGTGAACAAAATGGCCTCTCATGAAGGAAAAAAAAAACATCCAGGATGTCTCCAGGATTCTCTGAAGATGGGAGATCATCCCGATATCAAAATCCCTGCTGTTCTAAATGCTCAGCTTGTTATGCATTCTGATTGGTCCCTGTTTAAGAATGTCCAGTGGGGTCCAAAAAGCCTCTTGTCACTAACAATAGAGAAATTAAATCCCCCTGACATGAATAAGAAGGCAAATATTCCATTGTTTGATAGAACTCAGCTACCTTTGAAGGTGTGCAGTGTTAGGGAATTTTTTTACTTTCACAAAATAGGAATTCTTCTCTCCGGAGGTAAGACGCAGCTCTTAACATGAGCAGGTATCAGTCTTTAAAAAAAAAAAAAAAGGCTCAAAGTAATTGTAGCCTTGAAGTCACACACATCACACATGGAACAGTCAATATTGCACCAACTTCTTTGGGTACTTTTCGCTCAAACTTTTTCTTTTTTTCCCTTTGCTTGTGACGCAAAATACATTATTTGTCAAAAATCTTTTTTTTTTTCGAGGCCACCCATCAATCAATCCTGCAATCATTTCTCATGCAATCATATTAATCATTCCTCTCTGTCTTATTTGCGTCATTGAGAGCAAGAACGGAGGGATTTCAGTCGCAACGTTGTCTTTTGACAGCCTACTTTTCACATGGTGTCAACAATGTTCTGTAAGAGAAGCCTCTAAGTGCCATTAGATTTCTCAAAGTTACTTTTCAAAGCTATTTTTCCACCCTCCGCTGCGCTGAAGCTAACAGTGGGGTTCCTTTTTCAAATAAAAGCAAGTCAAAGTGGGAGGGAGTCTTGAACTGAGCTGATGCATTAAGCGTTTTTTTTTTTTTTTTAATGTCTGATATTTGAGTATTACTAAATTATAACCACATTAATTATAAAGGGTGAGGAATGGCTGTCGGGGCTGGTCTGAAGCGTGCGTGATCAGCCGACATTAAGCATACCTGCCCGGTGACACAAGAGATGTATTAAAAAGAAAGCCTTTACAAAAACATGAACTTCCTATCATATTCACTTTCTATTTATCGGCAAAACCACTGCAGGTTATATTAATCAGAACTCCCAACTGCAGATTTGAGCAAATGTGAGTTGACCGATCGAGAATCAGGCCTGCTATGACAAATTAATACAACTTTCTATGGAAAAACTACATTGGACAATCACAAAGCTGCCAAGGACATCGGTCTATCTGTGGCTATGACACGAGAAGATGAAACATGAGGGAGACACATGAGTTGTTGAGTCTCCGCAGATTGTAAATCATTACCACCTTTCCTGAGCCTCTGCTTGAAGAGGTATTGTTTCAGAATCCCTTTTCGCTGCTATCAGATCTTCTCACAGACAAAATCAATCAGTTGGGCTTGAGTTCGAGAAATGGTGACTTGGTAAATGCCAAAAAGTGAGAAAAGACATGAGGACGGGGCAGATGACAACAAAATGAAAGCAACGACGGAAAGCAGCAGAAATAAAAAAACGTTGATAGTAGGCCGGGATATTCAATTATAAATTGAGTTGGGCCAAATTTTCAAATCAAGAAATGCAGCCGGTGGTTGGTTTTGGCCCACATGTGGCCCATGGGCCGCAAATTGAATAGCCATGGGCAAATTTCATTTCATCTTTAATGTCCCAAACAATACATTATGATGAGGCCTTCTCATCTTAATGAAATGGAATCACATTGCCTAACGGAGTGACTTAACACCATCTAGTATATTATTTCATTGGCAGCTTATCAAGATACATATTGTATTTGTGTCAGCGCTTGAAAGCCATTCCCGTCTTGACTGACACCCCATATCGCATTTAACCGAACTCGGACCAATAGCTAAACCTGTTAAAAATATACAAGCGGCAGTTAAACGTCCGGAATGTTTACGCGTCTAGGTATGTCGTATATTTGATCCGCGCTGGCGCACGGCTGCCAAGCCCTGCCGTCCGAGCCGTGATAATAGAATAATGAGGTCATATCGGTATTCATCTCACAGGCGGGAAGAGGGTGCAGTGTTGATCCAAATGATATTAGGCCTTCCAAGATTAAGCACATTTACTCAAACACATACTCAGGTACTTTAAGCGTGACCCTTGGTAATGGCTTCATTGGCGCAGTGCATAATGGGGCTCCTATTACAAACTGCATTCAAGAGAATCAAATAAGACGTGTAATTCCGAGGAAAAAAGTAAGAAACACTCACCAAAATGCAGCATTAGAGCAGCCCTTGCCCACTGTTTAAGACATTAAGGGTATTTAGCCGCAAGGAGTGGTGAGTGTAATGGGCTGGCTGTGGGTTCATGTGCTGGTCCGCAAAGACTTTTATTGCCTTTTTGCTGTGTACTTTAGCCATTAAAGAGTTGGGAATGTACAAAATCCGCGTGGCAATTTGTCAGTTATTTACCCGCTAAACGTTGAAGCACTTTGCTGTCATTTGGGGTGATCAATGCTTAATGAATTAGTCCGTCCCCCCCCCACCGCCCTTAAAGGCAGACGCGTTTAGCACCTTCCCAATCCCTCCGAGAGCGCGTCTGATGGAAGCCTTCCACCCGTAATTCACGAAAAGCGAGGAGGCGAGCAGTTCATGTGTCTAGAAATGCTCGCTTTCTGCCAAATTGCTTTTGGCCAATTCACTGGAGGTCCAAACGGAAGTCAACCTCAACTTTCATTAAACGACGCGTGAAAGAATGTCTTGAGCGCTGAAGGAAATAAAAGACAGAGAGGCCCGAAGATGAACGGCAGAGAGCGGCCAGCCGTGTTTACGTGACGGCCATGAGCATTCTAATGCAACCATGATTGCAGAGTGTTTCTAGTGATTACATTTAGCCTATTGAATTAGCCGGCGCTGGTGCTCTAGAGGCAGACACCCGGGCATCAAAATCCAATTATACATTTGTTAAATAACGTAATGATTGCCCGTGCATAGTTTTGTCGCCCGACTCCATTCATTTGCAACCATCAAAATGCCATTGCTTTGCGAGCTTTGGGAAAGGTTATGCAGATTGATAGAATTAATTGTCTGGCAGGGCGAAAAATGTCATTAGAACACTTAGATGGCCATGATGGCCCGTTTAAATCCCCAGCCTGTTAGCGGCCGGGCATTTTAATTTGTAACTTGACATGATCATGCGGCTGGTCCCCGGCTCACGGACACAAATATTACTCACATTGATTAAAAGCGACTATTGCTTCCTCCCCTCCAATAGCTGGCCACGGACAATCCGTGTACCGTTAACTCTATTTCGCTAACATTTAGTTTGCCTTGACTTTAACGGCCTCCATCTTAATGCGCAATGTAATATGAATCGCTGTAATATGCCAAATAAAAAGTCATGCGGCTGTGGAAATTAGCATTATGATTATGATCGCCGATGCCTTCTTAAATGCAATTGGGAACGACCGGCAGCATTTTAGGACAATGAATCGATCACATTAATAAGCCAGTGCACCCTTTTCATTTAAAAGATGCTATGTCTGGAGACGTACTAGCTCATGTAAACAAATGGGCCGAGCAACTTCATTTACATAAAAAAGCATTCATATTGTTTCCGAAAGAGAAGTGGCTCATGCATAGGTCACCCAGTGTTGTATTTAACCTGAAGTCCCAACATGAGCTCTAAGGAGAAAAAAAAAAAGTTCATGTGGGAAAGCCATCAGATTGCAAACATCTCCTTAGAGGTCACCGACTTGGTTGGAGACTGAATTAGACACGGACGGACAACTCTCCTGCATTACGAGAGTTGTGGTAGGTAGGGTGGGGGACGGCTATGTTTCCACGGTAACATATTCCGGGGTGTGAAAGAAGGGGATCATTAAACCTGACTGGAGATTTCAAGGTTAAAGGTCAGATGGCGCTCGGTCCGGCGAGAGCGCCTTGCCTATCTATCATTGCGGTCCTCCGGTATGCAAGCGCGGGGACGTACTTACAATATGGTTTGTAATGAAGTCTGCGGATGTACAGAATTAGACAAACACACTCACACACACACATATTCACATCTCCTGATACTTGGCAATTAAGAAAAGATTGACATGAGCATTTTTTCTCAGTCTCAACATGATTTCCTTTCCTCATTTCCATCGCTCACGAATCAGCCCATAATGAACACATTACACTGAAGCACATTATGGAACATTTGCCCAGGCAAAGGCGGTGCATCATTTTTAGCGACTGTCGTGATGGAAATAATAAGAACTCGGCGAGTAGTAGTTACATTTTCTTTTACCAGTAATGTGATGGACCAATCTGTATTGTTCAGCAGGGATTTCCATTCTTTCTGTAAAACAATTCACCTTAATGAAATGACTTGTTTTTAGCAAGCAAAATTAACTTGCAACTATGTGTACTGCAAAAATATTTATTTCAAGCAATTTGCATGCTACTGTATGCGTTGGCTCCTAGTTGCACAATTTTCTTTTTTGTCTTTTTGTATTCATGTTTGTGTTCTATAGGGAACCAAAACTCAAGGATGAAGGTTGATTTGATTGATTGAGCGTATCCAGGCTGTTTGAGGTCAACTAATAATTGGCTTGGATTTGCTTTAAAACCATCCTAGAAATATTCCCTAATAATTGACACATCAAGGAAATCAGCCATGTCTTCCCAGGTAGGAGCAATAAAACCTTCATCTCAACAATACGGCCACGCCAAAAAATATTCTATCAAAATGGGCTCCATTTTCCAAAAGTTTCCAGGGCATGGTGGTCCACAGTTAAAGAATGACCCCTAACTTTGAATGAGAAATTTAAGCAAGTTGTGCAAAAAGTAATTCCAGATGAGTGTTTCGACGCTCTGGCATATAGAGCGAGGTGGGGAATGAATACCCATCACGGCCAAAGGTGACTGAATACGTGAGGCGGCGAGCGAGCGAGAGCACGAGAAAATAACCGAAATTTACACTCATTTTCACTTTCCTTGGGTGAATGCTGTAACATATTGGACCTTGCTACAGCACAGCCTGCTAGTTCTCAATCATGCATGAATGTACGTGGACAATGGGTAGAGTCCCGGTCTCGGAGTTGTCCTAGCCTCCCCGCGGCGAGGCTGAATAACACACCTCATACTGAGCTCATTTTCACACCCTGTTTTTTTCTCTCTCCTTCCAATAGGCTGAGACAAAAGAAGACCTGTGTTTTTGACATTTTGTTTGCCCCAGTGTGTGTGTGTGGCGCTGTCTTTCTCACTCAGTCAGGAAATGGTCCTGGATTGAGACTTTTCAGTCTTAATCAGTATTTACGTATATAAGCATCTCCACATCCAATGGTGATCAAAGACAATTGACGAGCCGCAATTTGTCTCTGTCACATATCTGATCTGATTCCTTATGATGACTTGCCAATAAGTAGCAAAGCCTCATTGGGTTTTTGATCTAAATTTACCGCCGCGTGCTCCAATTAATGCTTCACTTCCATCCGCCGTTCCAATTTTGACGCCTGTCTCCCGCCGCCATCCGATGCCACTTTCAATATTTCCCATGACTTTCTAGATATATTAGCGCAGGTAGGAACGCTCATTTTCCGCTCATCAAGCAGCTCACAGCGTGCGAGCAGTACTGGGAAATAGATGGCTCAGACTGCCTGAGGTCCTGCAGAGTGATTAGGTCTTAGATAGGACATCATCAATTCATAGTGGGATCCATGGCCGCCATAATGGCAGGGGTGTTTGTGTAGCTGCCGTTCACCAGTGTGTGTGCGTGTGTGCAACAATTAAAATGTGAGGCAGGCTAAAGAGAGTGATTATGAGCTGACCTTTGCAGCACTTTTCGACACCCTGACCGTGAAAGGTTTATAAGGGAGCGCAAATGGGAAGAGACGCACGTAAACACGCACTCTTGCATATAAATGCAGACTCTCCGTGCTCAGCATGCCGCCAGGATCGATAGGAATTAAAACTTGCGCGGGAGACAGCGGAGGCTGATTGCAAGCTAATGTCCTTTCTGTTTACCTGCTCAAAACTGCGGTCGTGCTCACGCTCGCATCAAATTAAAGTTCAATTTCTTATGCTGATATTGCCATTGACGTAACAGCTTGTTAATTCCGCGTGACCGAGGAACAAGATTGTGGGTGTGTGCGGCGTCGGCTGCTGGAGCCCCGTACTAAATACGATTTATGCATAAAGAATAGCCAACAGCAATTATTTCATCGGACACGTCCTCGCACTGAATCACTATGCCCAAGACGGGAGAAGAATATCCAGGAGACAGAACTTATTTAAGTTTTTCAAAACACATTTGTTGTTAACGTACTGTGTAATTGATTAAATATGCATTCAACTTTGACAAGCAGCTCGACAAAAACAACCATTTGGCTACAGGATGAGGCATGATCAATAAGTACTGCTTCTATATTCATTTTTTAAAATTATTTGATTAAAGCTTTTGCTTTGTACGAGATCAGCTCCTATTATTATTATTTTTTTAAATAGACTCCAGCTTGGTCATCAGAAGATCACGGTTGGCTCTCTTGTGCCAGGGACAAATTAGCGAGACAAAGATAGACAAAGGCCCCAAGTAATGACAAATAGTGCAGCAGAGAGAGCTTGATGGCAGGGCGTGATAAAAGCAAAGAACAGCGGCAGACAATGAAAGTGGACTGTGTGCATGGGAGACAATTAGCGTGCAGGTTGGCTGTCCTTTACGACTCTCATGGCTCATAATAACCAGGCTAAACGTTTATATTAACACAGGATATCAGCCTCGCCATCAGAGCAGTCAAAGCACACATAATTATAGCCAGGCCTCCAAACGAACCGTCGTTAGTTTCATACACATTCATAAGGCGGCGGCGGCGGGGGCCGGCCGGGAAAACGTGAGAGAAAGAACGAGAGAAGCAAAATCTAATTTAGCCCTTCAAATCACATTCATAGGCTGGGACTGTCATGTACCTCCTGAGAGTAAACGATGACAGAGAGCCGGAGAGCGAGCGAGAGACTGAAACGGACAGTGAGCGAGAGAGACGCAGCCAGAGGAGGCTGGAAAGGTCAAGGGACCTCAACTTAGCGGAGATAGCCAAATATTATGTTAATATGGACTCCCATTTTACATAGAGCTAATCAGTGTGGCCCAGAATTAAAGGGGCAGATAATTAATTTTAGCGTAAGGGGTTATCCGTGTCTGCCTATTGTCTTGGCGAGGAAACCAGAGAGAGAGAGAGAGAGAGGAGGTGGGGGCGACAGAAAGAGACAGGAGTCCCTCAGCCTGTGTTGAACATGCACTGATAAGACAAGAGGAGCAAGCAGTGACACAAAAAGAAGTGGAAAAAGTATGTCGAATAGAAGTCACACAAAAGGCAATCCATTAAAAAGGTCTCAGGGTGGGAATGAGAAGTAGCAATTTTTTTTTATCCCTCATTCTGTTTCATTTCTATCATCTGGGGTGTTCTTATGAGGGAGGAAAGGAAACGTTTGGGCAAGTCAGGGAACATCTGATGATCACATTTGATAAGTCAGATTTTCATATTATATATATATATATAGATAGTTAGAAAAATACATTTTAAAAATCAATCTATCTGCAATGACTAGATTAAGATTTTTTTTAATCTTTACATGTTTCAAATTAAAAAGACTATGATTAGGTCAGGCAATACTATCTGCAGGACTGATGTGAAAAGAGATGATTAGCAAGGCCTGTCCATTTCCTGATCTCAAACCTTTAAGAGTATTTTTTTTTTAAATAAACAAGCAGGATATAGGCGCTTCTGAGTTTTGTCGAGCACACTAAATGATTTCCTCTTTTTATTGCATATCTGGTATTAGTTGTTGTTTTATGATGTGTTTTGCCTCATGTGCTTCATGTCATGCTGTTTAAAGTCTGTAAAACGAATGCCTGAAAAGATGTAAAAATGCATCTTTTTTTTTTTTATCACATACTTGTCCTTGGCCATAAAGTGCTGCAAATCATTATGCAGCTGAAATAAGCTCAGTATTCCCCCAGCAGTCGGCATCTTTTCCATACTCATGTTTAATCCATTCGGGATACGACCCTCATTACAACCTGCCATCGTGGAAGCTGCCATGCAAACGCACCACTCGTGCAGTAAACACAATTCTGAATGGTCCGTTTCCGTATGACATCATTTTACGGTGACAGAGCCAAACAGTTTATAAGTAAGTAGAGCGTTGCAAAGAAACAAATGTGCAAAAGCACGGGCAGCTTAGGTGGGGGATGCCCTGTTTACATGGACTAATGTCTGTTAGCAGGTACTTACTTTGAAGCATCATCCCACCATGCCTGTAGTGTGAGCCCAGATTATGTTGAGGCTGTCACTAAAGGCCCGCTCGCACTCACAAACGCACACACGGCGGGCGGCTACATTCTCTTGAAGCAGTCAAAACACATCGTCTAGCCTGCTTCAGAGGTCTGATTTACATACATGAAGTGCATTGTGATGTTTGCACCTCTGCAAAAAGGATTTTGCCAGCTTGGGCGACATGAAATGTTCACGCTAAAAATTTAATTTTCACCCCTATTGTTGAGAGGGGAGATGACAAAAGATGGAATATGACAGGGGAGATAGGATGCAAGAATAAAAGAAGTGGCAAGGGAGAGGGAAGATCTGAGCCTTTGGTATTCCAGGAAAGAAAACAGTTGACAAAATGAGATGACTCAAATCTGACCCCTTGATGGTAAAATAAATAAAAATGGTGTCAGCAGCGACTGCCCTTCTCTTTCAACTTCAACATTTAACACTGTTAATCAATTGACCTCCATTGTCAGCTAATCCTCAACTGTGTCAAATTCATTGAGCTGAAAGTGTCATTCGATTTAGTTCTGTTCATCTTTTTAATGACACTTAACCAAATGGGACTAATGTGGATTTTTTTTTTCTTTCTCATTTTAATCTGCACAATTAAACGGGTTTGACTCAAAGCGCAGCCAAGTATGCGCATATTACAAAAGAGCAGAATATGGCATTCTTGAAGCAGCGGCTGCAAAATCAAACTACCGTAATTTTCGGACTATAAGTCGCGTTTTTTTTCATAGTTTGGGTGGGGGGGCGACTTATACTCAGGAGCGACTTATATACATATATATGTTTTTTTTTTCACTTTTTTGGGCATTTTATGGCTGGTGCGACTTATAGTCCGAAAATTACGGTACACTGGAAGCCCTAAAGTCCAACTCCCCAAAAGTGAGCTGATTTGGATGAATTAATCGCTGCATCTCTATTTCAACACAGTGCCTTTATACTGTTTCTATTTCATTACAATACCAGCATCGGCCAGCATCCCAGAAAAACGACGATTCAAATCTGTTTTGTTTAAATTCATGAAGCATTTCCCGAGGTTGGGCTCTCCAGCACTCCATTCTCCCCAAATATCGATCTCCTTTGCGCCAGTCTGGAGTGTTAGTGTCTTTATGAATTTACCGTATTTCACACAGCCAGTGTTTTACTGGTCCAATCTGAGCCTTGTTCAATAGTAATGCAATCAGCCAAAGTTGAACTCCATTTTCTGTCTCTTCTGGCTGAAAGAGCCTAGTTTACGGCTCACGCAGCTATGGATGAATGTAAGGCGGCTCTCGTGTGCATTTACTTGCATACGTGCGTACACACTGTACTTTGACACTCCCAATTCTTCCTTTCTTGCTCCATCTCACTGAAGGATGTTTCTTATCCTGTCAGCCATTGCTCTGCGGGGAAGGGAGGGAGGGCTCAGTGAGGCATGTACAGAAAAGATGAAGAAGGGGAACAGAGAGGAAGAAGAAGGAAGACGGGGGAACAAAGGAAAGAGAGCCAACAGAAAAGCCCAAATGAGGATGAAAGAGGGAGGAGGAGTGGTGCACAAGCATGAAGTGGTGTCATTATCATCGGCACCTGGGGGAAGCGCCCAAATAGAGATTGAATCTGGAGAAAGCAAGTCACAGCAAAGTCTTTCTGGGGAATCACGGCATTGTAATTCATTGAACATGCAAAATGACTGATGAGGATGCTTTGTGTAAACAATTCACTAATGTGTGCCAGGTTGCCTTTCAGTGGTGGGAAACTTTCCGTGATCGTTCAAACTAGACAAACATTGTTGGCATTGGTAAACATATCTGGGTTGAATGACTACAAATAAAGGGCTGGATATGTAATCAATAGCATTTTAGGCTTGTTGCTGGAAAATCTTCCAGCTTTTGGCTGAGAGGTGGACGCTTGCCAATCACAGGGCGACCCTTTGCAATTTCAATTCTTCATCGTGTTTATTAGTGTTAATAATAAAATGTATTTACGTCGAATAAAAATGCATCATGCTGAGGTGACTCGTGTTCAGATGAAACTCACATTATTACCATACATTAAGTCTTTAATTGTCTTGGATTTATAATACACCTGGAAAAAATATAAAAATAGACCAATGTCATAAAAACTGCATATTATTTTTCCTACTCATGTAACTTACTTTAATGCACATTTACAAAAAGAAAAGGAAAAGCAAAATGGGGTAAAGATTTGCTTAAAATCACATTCACACATTTTTATTACTTTAATTGCCTAACTCACAATCTGTTATTTGAATTCAGGATTACAGCACATGCCCTCAGCAGCATTTGACTGAAATGATTGTTCCACCTTATCCCGACACAAAGTCATAAAAGTAAGTGGAACTAAATTCCAGATCCACATTCACGGGGAAGGAAGGTGTTCCCACAGATAGCTGAATAGACCATCTTAATCCAAAGCAGACTTCCATCTGTCTCCCATTAGAAGGACTCTTCTTTAGTCTCAAGAATGTCTACATTTCATAAATATTATCTGGGCCTGGCAAAGAAGGACGGACAAAAGCCAGAGCATTTCTCAGGGCCGCATCCGAGCATAATTAGCAATCATAACATCATCTCTGCGTGCCACATGGCCTCATTTTCTGCAAGCCTCTTTAATTGCCTTGAGGTACAATTGAGAAAAGAAATATATATCTTTTATACCCTGAAAGACATAATTAGGTCAAGTAGGGGACGTGACCAACAAAGTTCATGACGTTACCATCGTGGACTTGGCGCTACATTCTAGATGTTTGTTTGTTGTTGCCTCTCGATTACTACCTCAAGGATGTAAAGAAAACAAAAAGGTCATGGGTCAAGCGCATGATGTGCTGTGACGGTAAAACTCAAGAGACAACAAAGCCAAAGAGAGCTGCTCACTTTTTTTTTTTTTGTATTCTCCATACGGCTTCTGAAACATCTCATAATAGCCGCGGGAGAGAGGAAAGAGCAGATGACACGCATGTATATAGTGAGAAGCAGGAGGGAGCAGAGAAAGAGAGAGAGAGAGAAAAGATGTAAGCTCATTACCGAGACAAGTTGAAAAAGCAGAGCATGAGAGGAAAGAAAAGTAAAAGTTAAGCACTTCCTGAAACTTTCTATCTTTACCCCCCGCACCACACCCCACCACACCACACCACACCCCAAACCCCCATCGTCATCAGCGCCACTACCACCTGCGACACCCCCCACCTTCTTCCTCTTACTCATTCTCTCTCGTCACTCTCTTTGAGTTAAGGAGGGGAAGGTAATCGTAATGAAATGACCCCGCGAGGCATGATGGCAGCCCTCGCCTGATAAGTTATTCCTGACTGCCTTTTAAGCTGCTGTCAAGCAATTTCCCTTGAAACCTTGCTTTGTTTTTTAGGGATTGTGCGCATGTGTGTGTGCCTTCTGGTATGTTGGTGGCGCCGTGTGTGTGTGAGCGTGCAGTGATATGTTGCTTTGACACCCCTACTTGGCTCCCATGAGGGGTGCAGATGACAACCTGGAGGTATAGCTCAGCGAATGTGTGTGTCGCAGTGGGTGTGTGCGGGGTGCAGCGGGAGACATCTCACAGATGACAATCCAGCTAATTGAAATGACAGATTATTCTAATGTGCAGAAAGTCATTAAAAACCCAGCAGCCGTTTTCTTCCCTTTTCCCTCCTCTCGCTTTTTCTCTTTCCGTTTCCCTCGCTGAGTATTTCTGCCTCGAGAGTGTGAGATGGAGCCGGATGCGAACTTAAAGGAAATGTTGCCATCCCGTTTCCTTCAAGCTCATCATCAGGACAACCTCACAAGCAGGAGTTAAACGCGGGTTATATTTAACCAACTAATTAACAGTACCAAAGCTTCAAATAATATTGAATGAAATAATTAGGGAAGTTTTACAGCACTTTTTTTAGACCGATACTGATACCAAGTGCCGAGTATTTTTAAAAAAATACGAAAAAATCATTACGGTTTCTAGTTCCTGATTGTAAAATCATATGAAAACGGTCGACTGTGGTATCGACTACTGTCGAGAGTACCGATACCTTAAAATAAGTCTGCTATTGGTACCCATAGGCCCATCCCTAGAAATGATGGTTGGTAACATTGGAAACCATCAAAAACAATGACTTTGTATTATCACCTATGGACAAAGTAAAGCCAGTGTTCCCAACAAGCATGTTTTTGGAATATTTGGAAGAAAGACACAAGCCTGTCATGATACTCAAGGTTTCTAGATAAGGAATACACGACAGACTGGCTGAGGAAAATCCAGTGAATCTAAATACTTCCTGTCTGGACTGACTCAACTATTTTTTTTCCAACTCCAACAGGCAGACAACACTGGTGAGGCGATATCTGAAAACATTCAGGCTGCTGATAGGGAACGGCTTCCAGACTACCTTGCAACAGATCCAGACAGCTGAAAGCGGGCGGGGAAAGCATTCTTTAAGATTCCACCGCCGACTCCGCCTCTATTGACATTCAGCAGAGGTAAATATTTAACAGTTGAGTGCCGTGTGCAGTACGGCGCAGGCCAGCCTGCGGTGGAGATACGTACGTCTATAGACAAGGCTGTTTTATTAAGAGTTGCTGCAGACATATTAAGGTAAAGTATGCCTGACACCCAGGGAGGAAATTGCCTGTATATGACACTATTCCTCAATACTGTGGCATCTCGCCTCAATGCAATTTCGCACGAGGCGATTGACGGAGAATGACATGCAATGCAGGGGAGGGAGCGGGAATGAGAGCCAGATGAGAAAGTGCGCAGGGCGTTCCTATGCTACGGGACGGACGGACGGCTCATGAATGTGCGTAATGCAGAGGGGTGACATGCAGGGTTTGTAATTGCAGTGTGCCATGTGAGGGATTGGCCCAAAGATAGGGGTGTTTACCCGAGGCCTGCTTATGTTTGCTCTGTGTGGGAGCCATGGCGGCGGAGGCGGCGCCAGGCTGCGGTTCAGGTGTGCAATATTTCACGGAAAAACACAGGCACGGTTTTCGTGGGTAAAGCAATGAGCCTCACTGTAATCAATCTATCAGGGATTAGGCGGAAACTTGATTTTTCATTTTACCAAAATAAAAAAAATTGGATTGCCCTCACGGATGAGACTAGGACATCAGATTAAAAATATTCAAATATTATTAAAGAAGAGCCATGTTGTTTTTTTATTATGGCAACAATTTAATCATGAAATATTTCTATTTCCCCAACTCTCAGCCTGTTACATTTCCTCACGTAACGCGTCATGTTGCCATCCTTGACATATTTCACTTTCATGCAGGGTTCTTTGCAAATGCATCCAATCTTGAATCATTTCCTTCCAATGTCGTCTCAGCACAATCCATGCAGTTTTCTTTTCAACGTCTAGAGGTCCCTGTTGTCTACACTCTCAAAGTCCCAATCAGTCTCAACTGATCTGGCCTGCCTGCCTGCCTGCCTGCATAAAAATCCAACAATTTTCCCCAATCCAATTCTAATTAAAAAAATGAACAACCTAATTAACCTCGGGAATGTATCCCATAATTTGGTAATACTCACACGATCATCCCAGAGCTTGTAAATGTTTGGTGATAAAAGGAAAAAGCAAAATTAAAGCCAGTTGCTAATTAATAGGAAGACACGATAATTGAGCTTAGGAAAACGGGGTGAAATTGGTGGCGACTTTATAGTTTTAAGGAGTTTTAATATCAGCGTGTCAAATATGAAATGGAGTCATATTTTATGTTTCTTTGAAGACTGAAGGCTGCGTGATTGGGATGAAGTACGTCCGCGGCGCATCACACAGTGAGACGTTTATTCCCCAAAGAGTCACTCGAGTGCAGCATTATATCTTAAAACACGTAAAACGAGGACCTCACTGAACGTGGTACACCGGATCAAACTGCTGCCATCAATCCTTCACAAGTCCATGTGGAAAAAAAAAAATCAAACAACAGCTCACATTTCGAGAAACTCATTCTCTGTATTTGTGAGCATCCGAGATATGTTGCGTGGCGTGTGTACGTGCTACAATGGCAGCACTTGACTGCTCCTGACTTGTGATTGGAAAATTGAACCAGAGGACAAAGAGGTGAAGCGACAATGAGGTGGAGAGACACAAGGAGAGAATGAAAGAGCAGAATTGCACTACACTCCTGTGGCTCATTCCCGCTCGGCGATAGATCTGTCAAAACACTCATCGCCATCCCAAGGTAGAGTCTTCCATTCATAATGGCCCATTTAGAGTAAATAGCTCCAGATCATCAGCATAGTCGCCATTATCAAAGATATATAACCGCGTGTGCCACTGCTGAGCTATCAACAGCATACTGACTATTTGTAATACGTTGGCTATAATGTGTGAGCGATGAGAGTGTGTGCTTGTTTCCAAAGATGGCTGAAGAAAATAAATAGCATCTCGCCATAAACGTGCAAAAACAAAAACACTAACCTCAGTCTCCGCTTACACAAAGTTTGTTTTCTTTGCATTTTATGACAGCAATGATGTTTGCAGATTATCATAATTAAATCTCTAAAGCCACAATAACAACAATGTCCCATTAGCATATTTTGGTCTAGAGGGACATTTTAGAGCTTGTTGAGATGGCAGCCACTGTTTGCCATTTTCAGGGTCGTTTTAGGTACTCCTGCAGTAATCTGATGGGGAAAATATACAAGCAAATATGTCTCAGTAAATATGATAATGCGTAGTTTGAAATTGACGTCACACAGGGTCTTGGTTGTGCAACATTTTTGTGATTGCAGCACTTGTTTGCATCATTCAGAGACCCGATAGTTATTATTATTTAAACTTTAGATTCCCAAGTGGGTCTAAAATAGCACAGAGGTCATTTTCCGGCAATAAACTGTCATCATTTAACCTTACTACTTTTGTACGAACATTACTTGTTTGTATTATTAGGCCAATCTTCTCAAAGTGGGTCAAAATGACCCACTTTCATTTCCTATGAGATTATTATTATTTTTTTTAATCAACTGTGATCATCAGGAATAGGAATAAGTATTTTGCCAAACACGCAGATTGTTTCAGAAGTGTCACCTCTTGCTGTTTTTTGGGCAAAAAAAGATTGTCACATTGCATAATTTCTTCCGAATGCAGATTGTGTTACTTTTGAAGCTTTTTTTTTTTTAAATTCCAGTTTAAGAAAAAATGGACTCATTTATTAGTCTACGCTTAGCCGTTTTAAGTCATAAAATTGCACATGTAGTCTGCAGGTTGCCCTTATGTTGATTTATATGTGTTGAACATTAGCATAATTTCATACATATTGCATGTGGTGGTCACATTAAACTGGGGGACCGGTCGAAAATAGAGAATTTGTTTTGATAAATTATTCTGTTGCGACACTTATTCTAAACATGTGGAAGCCAAATGTAATGCTCAGGAATTAGCTGCAACATATTTCTCCCTTGTCCTTCATTAGAAATGGAATAAATTATGCCCATGTAACATTCCACTGATTACTATTTAATAAAGGAGCATAATTAAAATTCAAGCTTTGGGCAGGTTTTTGCATTGATATATGTATATACTGTACATCTGTGGATTCACACACATACACACACACAGGGAGAGTGCGGATGGTGTGTGGCACAGCCTCAGGCGATGTGTATAAAACCTATAATGGTGATTAGTGCCACTGCCCCTCTTCTATCAGAAAGCCATTTAAGATAACAGTTAACAAAAACAGATTTTGGGACAAAAAAAAAAATGTGGATGTCGAAGATGCATTGCTGACGTGTCTTTAGCAATACATTAATATTTACGCTCATGTTCAACATGATCCTCATCTGTCTTTAATTATGACTTGGAAATGCAAGAACAGCATTTACTGTAGAGAGAGAGAGAGAGATCATCTTTAGAGACATTATCTCTCCTCTAAGCCTCTGAATCTTCCTTTCGGTCCAGTGAGGACTGAAGTTCTTATCAAATCGGATCATTTTATCACCAATCCACACATAGCTTAGTTAGCACTGCCAAGAATTCCTAGTTTGAAAGTTTGAGTACATTTACACTTAGCGGGTCATAGTTCAGCTTTTTTTTAGGTTGGCACCACAGATGCTACAAAAACCAACTTTCTGATGACAATAAATAAGAATAGCAAAAAATAAATTGTCTATCAAATTCTCCAAACAAGGTCAACATGACTTGCCTCAGCAGAAAAAGGAAAATGGACCAGTTTTGTGCACCGTGTGACTGTCCACAAAAAATGGGCTAGTAGACTGACAAATGTCTGTAAGAAAACAGTGATGAAGTTCATCAATCAGTACTGCAGCTTATAATTAATGTCGGCATTTAGGATGTGATGGAACCGCTGAATCAGTGCTACTGATGATTGACATGAAGAGGGAGATAAAAGCGACCAATCAGGCGTTCCGTCTATCAGGACTGACAGGTAACAACTTCATGAAAAGTAATTAACAAACCCATCAATGACTTTTATTAGAAAGTTTTTACATTTAGAGACTTGCAGAAGATCACTATGGAGTATGGCGCTTTCCAAGAAACCAAAAATATCTCATGACTGCAGAGATGGAGCGAGAACAGCTAGACAGAGGTGACCAGAAAGGGTGAGAGAAAAGAAGGCGGTGGAGGGGAAATACATTTGCAACGTTAGCGCCACATGATTGAGCAACACCGATGAGGAAGGGGGTGGGGAAGACAGAAAAATAGAGTGGCTGTTAGTCAAGGTGTCTTAATGCATATTCCATTCATCTCCTGTGCCTCCACTATTCCTCACCACATCAGATAGCATGTATATCTAACGCAAACCAATGGAAGATTGCACAGTAGATCAAAAGGTGTGGCTGCACTTTAGATAAGCCGACCCCCCCCCCCCCCCATCCCAATACAGTTCATCCGTCACAAACGGCGGCTCATTTCTCTTGTCAAGGAAAGGGGGATATTTATAGCTCTTGATTAGATTGTGGGGAGAAACGCTCAGTTTACCACCTTCAAGACACTTTGAATGCCTCACTGCAACTTTGATGGGTCTTTGTTTTAAATTGATTGTTTTTCATGGGATTTCCTGGTCCTCAATTCTCCCAGTTGAATAATCTGACATAAAATATTCTGCCCATTTTTTTTTATTATTATTTCAATCTGACAACCATTTAATTATAATATTTATGCAAAAGCTACTACCGTAATTTTCGGACTATAAATCGCGTTTTTTTTTATAGTTTGGGTGGGGGGGGGGCGACTTATACTCTGGAGCGACTTATATACATTACTTTTTTGGGCATTTTATGGCTGGTGCGACTTATAGTCCGAAAATTACGGTACTTACTCTACGTAGTAATGTTCCATCTGCACCTTAGAGCCTATTTTGTGGGGCAAAAAAAGAAGACACATAGACTCTAGAGGCATGGAGTCTCTTGCTACTACAGCATGATGTCAATGGCAAACACTCAATGTGGGGAACACACCGGCAAACAGCGAAACAATTTGTTTAATCATAAAGTGCATTTACATAAGGCAACGGCTGCATAAATGAATGCATAATTGAACAGGTTAATGCATAATGTAGAGCTCCCCCGGGACAATAAATAAAGTGCCTTTTGAAAACGTGTGAGACAGGCGAGGGGGGGGGGGGGTTGCAAGAGAGACAACACTACCCGCCGAGCGTCAGACAAAACATGAAACACGAGACCATGCCAAGGCCACCGAGGTAGTGGGTGGGGGGGGGGGGGGGGGGGGGGTGGTTGGGATGGCAGGAAATAAATAAGTAAAAAGGGTGAAGTCATGCTAAGAGGATTTAGGGACATGCTTGGTTTCTTGTCATAATCTGTCTATTAGCACCAAAGTATTTGCAGCTCTCATAAGCATAGCGAGGACACCAATAGTGACAAGCTCACACACAACTTGGTACTCCAACTTAATGTTGCCACATGGGAATCATCCTACATTTTCTGTTTATCTATTTTTACCCCCACCGTCTTTTCTCTTAACATTTTCCATATGACAACATCCTGTTTGTAATCTTTGAGACTAATGTAAAAGAAGAGTTTGTGGATCAGTCCAATATGCAGTAAATAATAATCACGTGAAATGTTAATAAATTACAGTTTTCATTTCATAGTGTGCAGTATCTTGGCGCTGCAGCTTTTTCTGGTCTAATCAGATTTCAACTTTGAGGTGTTGCCACGCTTCAGAATTCTGATTGTTGGCGTCCGCCACACTTAAAGGCGTCTTTCGGTTTTTAACCAATCAGACTTTCGATTCCGCACTCAATGCTTTCACAAATCCTCAGAATAAACTGGGCATTTTTCCGTTCCCTTGATTGATATCGCTATATTTATCCCTCTGATTGGCTGGGCGTAGAATACGCACCAAAGATTGATTAACAGAGGGAGAATGATGTCAGAGATGATTAAAAATTCCTTTTCAAGGTGCACTTTTCAAGAAAAATTGGACTTTATGTGGCTAAGGACAACTAAGACTTTTGCTGGTTGACTTGATTAATAGCGGAAATTGATTTGTTGAGGGCACTTTCAAAGCAGTAGCGTAACAATTAGCTAAGACGTCGACACGGTCAACATCTCGATAGTACGTATACTAATTAACATTTTTATATGAATGGAATTACTAACTGAAAGCAATTATACAGCCACAGTTATTTAAAATACATTAGTGATTTAAAAGACTTGTTTTAATGATAGATTGTTGAAATGAACAACAGTTCAAGAACCCTAATATAACTTATGTGGTACCTCATGAATCCATCCTGGGACCGGTACTGTCCATTTTGTGACGTGAGGGACTATTAAGAGGTCATTTAAATACACAGTGGAGGCCAATTTCTAAAACTCAGTGCCAAGTTGCCGACGACTCCGACTAGTGATACAGGATTTGGATATTTGTCACTTTTCATTTCTTAATTTTGCTTAAATGAGAAGTCAAGCCAAAAATTCTCTTTGTAATAATCCCCCAAGGCTGTGTGCTGAGCCCCTTGGTGAATTTCCAAGGTCATCTCAGACTACCTTCATAATTACGCTTACCATTGACAGTTGTGCTATATCTAATTTATATTTTGTATCGTGTTTGAGGTAGCAAATAGTTATTATAGCCATATTCACATTTGCGTTATATTTTAGTGAGCTACCTGTCAATGCGTGCTTTCTTCGCAGCGGTCCACAGCGAGAGCGTTGCGGGCGTGTTTGCGTCTACGAGCTGTCAGGCAAAATTGCTGCATTTAAGCTGCGATATGTCACACCTGATTATGGCTACGTGTTAGCGTCTTTCGCTCCCGTGCGTCGCAGATGCGTGTATGGAGACAGGCGAGTCATCAGCGGAGGTCGGATGGCTGGTGACAGCGCCGCGACCTCCGATGACGCCCTCCATTTTGTCAAGCGACGGCTCGAGCAGATTACCTCGGGCGCCATCTTCTTACTTTGTATGCTAATGAAAAGAGAGAGAGAGACGTAATGAGAAATGAGTGGCAGATAAAAGAAATGACTGGGGAAAAAAATAAGGGCGGAAAAAAGGGACAAGGCAGGAAATGGAGAAAAAGGACCTTAAATGACGGCTGTGTGCGTTTGATGGAGTCATTGAAAGACTTAAAAGGGGGAAGAAGAAAAAACGTGAGGGCAACCGTGTGGAGAGAATAAAAACAAATACAGTGAAGATGAAACTGAAAAGGAACAAAAGCAGACTAATGAAGGTCACGTGCTGCCATATTGGGCCTCCCTGGGATAGAATTTGAGGGTGAAAGGTAAATGAGGCAGCTGCAACAAGATGAATATGATTGTGTGTGTGTGTCGGACAGTAATGAATTCAAGGTGGAGGATAAAAAAAAAAAAGGACATTGAGACTAGTTGAATTTCAAACGGGGACACCCTTGCCTCTTTTTACTCGTGCTGTCCTTGTGGCCAGGTGCCCAAGCATTTGCGTGCGTGCATGACTTTGAACCCAAGGAGCAAGTCGGCGACATAATTGTAATCTATTATGCGCAAAGTAACTCAGCTGTCCCAAAATATCATTAGCTAAAAAGCAAATTTCATTATTGCTCTAATAAGGAGCGTGAAGACTCTTTGATGTATTCTACCAACACCTCCTGCAGCCCATTTTTTTTCTTTCTTCCGTCGACTCACTCATTATTCCCCCGACTCCCTCTCTTCCTGCATCTGCATCCTGGTTCTCAGCGGCCTAGCCTTTCAAGGTTAAAGTAAATGGCCGATGCCTGTGTTCAAAAAGTGAGAGTCAATTCAGGAGATGACGGTGACTCACCTTCAGTATACATTAGGCTCCGTCCGCCCCCTCCCTTCAAACCTTTTATGGGTGTTGGGAGTCGATGGCTAATCAGCTAGCATCAGGCTTAGCCCTCATTTCCCCTTCACACGGGCCCCATTAGGGAGCTGGCTTTCTGGAGCAGGCCGATAAGGACAATATGCTTCGCTTCCACATACACCCCAAACCTTCCACGACCCTTTCGTTTGCTCGTTCAGCTCATTTCTCGGCTTCCCCTCGCTAAGCATCCACGCTCTCATCCCCGTGCGAGCCTCACCTTTGACTTTTATTCCTCATCATATTTTCCCCAAAGTCAAATTACAACCCCCATACTATCAGTGATTGAGGAAATGTGGAGAAAAAATCCTGGGAAAATCAGAAAATACCAAAAAGTCAGTTATTCATCGGTATGGCATTTTTTAAAAGCATATGCTAGGGGGGGCAGTGCCCCTGCAGGCCCTCCTCTAGCTTCACCAGTGTGTACGTCTGTTTTTCTTTTGCCTCAGGTTACCTGGAAATGTTCATGATGAAAATTCCATATGCCTGAACAAGGTGAAAACGACCTCCCGCTCCACAGGTTTAGTGGAAAACTCCAATCATTTGGATCCCGGACCCTAAAATAACATTTGTGATGTGCTGTGATACTGACGGTAGTGTTTTGCTTATTGAACTACTGAAGGACCACACATGCATACGGTGCTAAGAGTAGTCCACGCGCTCATTTGATGAAATTAGGTTAAGAAGGATCCAGTTCTGTGCTTGCGTTTTTTTTTTTTGTGTGTGATAAAAGCACACAGTGTGGAAATTAGGATGTGTGCAAAAAGTGTGTTATTCGTGTGTGTGCGAGAGAGAGGCTGACTAATCCCTCTGCAGAGCAGAAACGAGTTAAAAACACATCAAAGGGAAGCTTAACCTCGATGAAACCTCACCGGGTTTTCAAGAACAACAAATGATCATTCTCCTCATTGTTTCCAGGGGGACTCTTTTCACCACTGCGTCGCTGACACACCCCTTGGTGCTGGGAGATTTTTTTTTTTTTTTTTAAAAAGCCAGTGGTTTTAATGACATTGGCATTTCTGTGCTTGTTTGGTCATATGTTTGTGTAAAAGTCTAACTGTGCTTGCACTTAAAAGAGGACTGTGTTCTTTTTTTTTTCTTTAACTGTGACATGGCAAATGAGGGGAAAGCAAGATAACAAGGACAAAGTTCTGCTTGAAATCATTAAAATGCTGGAAATGATAACTGGCTATACAAGTTGCACGGAAGCAATGAAGAATAAAAAGGGGTTTGGAAGACAGGTGTGTGTGTGTGTGTGTGTGCATTTATGGGGGGGGGGCTAGTGAGATGAGGACACATTTTGCGGTCTGGGGCTTGCTTTCACCTACACTACCTCATTATCACAGAATAAAAAGTTCAGGTTTGTGCATGTTTCTTTTTCTTGTCATGGCTTGCCTAGACACATTACACACATGGCACAAGCACACACAGGATAAGAGACATGGGGGGAAAAAAAATAAATAAACAGGTTCAATGTTCCATTCATCTTAGTCCAAAAAGTCACTCTGCATAGTTGAAATGTTAATATTTGTTTTGCACCTTGTACAATGAGAGAAGTGCAAGATGACTTTCATTTGAATCGACATGATTTTTTTTTTTTTAGCTATTCAAACCAAAGCAAACAAGACATTTCTATTCAGGGTATGAAAGTAAATCTAAAAGAGGCACCCGATGGTAATGGCACGGCTACCAAGCGCTTACACGGAGGCAGCAGATTGCGCAACGCTGTGATTACAGGCCGCACGGCCGCAGTGACCGCACGCAGTAGATGCAGGACACATGGAGCTTGGCTGCCCTACCATCGACAAGCGTTTCGCTAGTCCACATCCTCCACAGAGTCAAGTGTGCTGGACAATTATCAGTACCAAAATAAACCCCTTATTTAGTATAATTGGAAAAAGAAAATTGAAATCAGTGTCAAAAATACATTTAGGTACAAGAAGCAATCTCGGATTAAAATTTTTAAAGCATGCAAAGTAAATCAGTACGGAATTTTAATCTATAATAAACACATACTTGAAGTGGAAGGGTGAAACTAATCTTTTTTTAGATTTAGGGGAATCCCATGGTCCAGCAGTTCTGGAGAACCCTGCCTGTCTTCCTTCCTTCAGGCGAGAAGCACCCTGAGACTTGACTTTGACCTGCAGGACATTAACCTCATACTGAGCATGCTCCCCGGTGAGGAGCTGGGGGTCAAAAGGTCATGACAGGTCAAAGTGTTCTGCAGCTTTTATTTGGTCGGGAGTTCTCCCGGGGAACAAAAGGGAGGGGGCCTCGCCTGTATAGCTTCATCCAAAGCTTAGGATTCACCTGGTCTAGCTAGCTTTGCTCCAATGGACTCACCTTGGGTTTTCGATGCCCTCAATGCCCCTTGTCGCTTGTTTCAGGTTGGGAGGAGGAGGAGTGAGGTGGAAGGGATGAACGACGGGAGATGGTGAGGAGGTGGGAGGATGAGGGCGGTGGTACTCTACTTGTGTGCACATGCTCCTCTTTTCCTCCAGCTGCCAACGCAAGTGCTTGTTCTCCTCGCTCAGAGCGTTTAACTGGAGAAGGAGAGAGGAGAGAGACTGTGAAACAAAGAAAGACTTCAACAAAGTCCATCACAACATTTATCAAGGAACAACTTGTGGGATGCTTCATCCTCACTAATAAATCCAATCAACCAAATCAAAAGATGTAATTGAAAGTTACCGATAAAAATCAATCTTCACAAGTCAGCAACAGCATGGCGATGAACTTGCCGGCATCCCATTATGTGTTTAATTGCCGTTTCACACTTGCCTTCATGCATGCGGAAAAAGAAATGGAAAATTGCACGGCTGTGTGTGTGTGGTACTTGCGAGATATTCCACTTCTGTCAATTTCAAGATAAAAATGACCCATTTGAGCAATCACGAGCAGACCATTTACCACAAAACATATACAACAACAACAACAACGAATGCTTTTGTGTCACAACTGCTTGCCAGCCCTGGAAAAAATAAAACAAGAACAGCTCAATTGAGACTTGCATGTGCAGGAGTTTGTAATGCAAATGCAAACATTTCCATTTGTTGTAAGAGCGAGGTAATTACATTGCTAAAGTGGCAGTCCAAAAGTTGGAACATGCCAGATAAAAGGGTGAAAGCAATTTGAAATAATGTATTTTTAGCAGTGAGGGAAAGTAAAATAAGAAATTAAAGGAGGGGAGAGACAAAGAGACGTGCCGGATAATGACAGCTGCATACATCATCATGTGTGTGTGTCTGTGTCCCAATTTTAGTCCCGCGTGTGTGCGCACACCTACACACACACACACACAAATGGCATGCACTAATCTGATGACTACACAAAACCAGGGTTTTAGGCTTAACCCTTGAGGAGCCAATGACACGAGGCGTCAAAACCAACCAAAGGCGCTTAAGGAGTATTTAGTGGCTCTGACAGGAAAACATCCAATCAAATTTGGGCATGAAGAGGGTGACATTTATAATTGGCTGTGTATTTTAATTTGCCTTACGCCTAATTACAAGAGTTGCTGAGGTGGTGGAATTAAAAAAAATAAAATAAAATCCCCGCTTGTCACTTCAACCCTTACAAAAATATGTGTGAACTCACTCATTTGTGTTGGGATGAAAGGGTTAGTGTGTGTGTTTGCACTTCCATTCAAATATTAAAACGCGGATTAGAAAACATTGCGAAAACACGGAAAATAACCGCCGACTGTCAAAAAGAAAATTCTCTGTGAAATTGTTTTGCATGGCACTCATTTGTAGCGTTTGCTTTGGAACATCTGTCGAAATCTTTTTTTTTTTTTTTTTTCCCTCGTAGGAAACTGAAATGAAAATGATTTTCCTTCGACTCACATAACATCAATTTGACTTGTATACAAAGAGTTGGATGTCTGGAGTTTCTGTCATGTCACAATCGGTCCGATTAAATTAATACTCGTCTCACGCTGAGTTTGCTCAATGTTTGCCGGCTGAACTGCGATGATTAGTTTAGCTGGCTAACTTCAGAAATTGCTTGAATTTGTGTTGGATGTCTCGGATGCTTATTGTTGAGATTGCGGAGTAAACACAGAAAGCTCACCACTACTTTTGATTTGTCCTCCTTTGGTGATTTGTTGATTCTTGTGAAGTTCACCACTGTGGAATAAAAAGATCTGCTCTTTCCTCAGAATATTCCTGCTCCCCTTCCTCCTCCTCCTACATTGTTTTATCACAGCAGGCCATCTCGCTACGCTGTCATGGGGAGATCCGCACAGCAGTATTGATACACAGCGCTATCTCACGTTCATCAAAGGGAAATCATTTACCGGTGGAAAGAGACGTCATCGCTTTGCTCTCATTTTTCCACCACCTCTTTGCACACCTTACACCACACCCTTTGACATCGCCTTTTATCATCGGAAGAGGAAATGGCTGTCTTTTTTTAAAGTTGGCCCCAAGTCTTTTTTCCCCCCTTGCCTAACAGCAGGAGGGCTGCGGTATTTTTGTGCATTCTGTTTGCGAGTATGTGTGTGTGGCGCACTCACTTGTTGATTTAGCAGACTGATGGC